>NC_090253.1:9502904-9510404 GCF_037325665.1 Littorina saxatilis
ATGTGAAGAAATGCATAAATCATTTTTGTTCTGCTTGTTCATGCAAACCAAACTAAAGGTTTAAAAAAAAATTGTCTTTTCATCATTGTTGAGTTTGTGAGTTCAAAACCTCGTATACACAGCCCACGACTGAGATTCAATTCCTCGTATCTCCACATTTTGTATCTACGTCACGCGCACTGCATTTGCTTAACACTAAAAGATACACGAAGCCTCCCCAGTACATAAGAAGTCCACGGAAGGCCGAATGTTTTTGGTAACATTAACACAGAATTTTTTTTTAAAGTTTATTTTCTTTCTTTTTTTTTTCAAAACTGCAAAACTGCACATACGAGGGTTTGCACTGACAGCGACGATATATTAAATAATGCAACATATACCGACTTTTTAACAGATTTTGTGTACACTAACCTCATAACCCTCATCAACCCCCTTGATTTGGAGAATGAAGCTTTTTCCTGGCTCAAAAATTCCACGATCTTTTATGGATGTCTCCGTATTCCATGCGCCTTTTGTCATTGTGTTCAGTGCAATTTCGTGCTTTGCAGGCCTTGGGCTGAAGTGAAGGTCAACGTCCTCTGATAAGTCCGGCTGAGAAGACAGGTTGAAAGAAAACCTGCAGACAAGATCAAATACATATCTAGTGAACATAGGCCCAGGTTACTCTAAAACACACAGGATAAGGATAAGGATAGGATAAGATTCATATAGTCCTGTGAGGTTACCTTCATGGAAATTCGGGCTGCTTTCTCCCTTGGGAAAAGCGAGCTGCCATGCAGTAGGCCTATACGGCGCTACCCTTTTTATATTTAGTCAGGTTTTGACTAAATATTTTAACATCGAGGGGGAATCGAAACGAGGGTATGGTGTATGTGTGTCTGTCTGTCTGTCTGTGCGTGTGTGTGTGTGTGTGTGTGTGTGTAGAGCGATTCAGACTAAACTACTGGACCGATCTTTATGAAATTTGACATGAGAGTTCCTGGGTATGAAATCCCCGAATGTTTTTTTCATTTTTTTGATAAATGTCTTTGATGACGTCATATCCGGCTTTTCGTGAAAGTTGAGGCGGCACTGTCACGCCCTCATTTTTCAACCAAATTGGTTGAAATTTTGGTCAAGTAATCTTCGACGAGGCCCGGGGTTCGGTATTGCATTTCAGCTTGGTGGCTTAAAAATTAATTAATGACTTTGGTCATTAAAAATCTGAAAATTGTAAAAAAAAATAAAAATTTATAAAACGATCCAAATTTACGTTTATCTTATTCTCCATCATTTGCTGATTCCAAAAACATATAAATATGTTATATTCGGATTAAAAACAAGCTCTGAAAATTAAATATATAAAAATTATTATCAATTTTTTTTTTTCGAAATCGTTTTAAAAACACTTTCATCTTATTCCTTGTCGGTTCCTGATTCCAAAAACATATAGATATGATATGTTTGGATTAAAAACACGCTCAGAAAGTTAAAACGAAGAGAGGTACAGAAAAGCGTGCTATCCTTCTCAGCGCAACGAATATCCCGCTCTTCTTGTCAATTCCACGGGCACTGCCTTTGCCACGGGCGGTGGGGTGACGATGCTACGAGTATACGGTCTTGCTGCGTTGCGTTGCGTTCAGTTTCATTCTGTGAGTTCGACAGCTACTTGACTAAATATTGTATTTTCGCCTTACGCGACTTGTTACATTTAGTCAAGTTTTGACTAAATGTTTTAACATAGAGGGGGGAATCGAGACGAGGGTCGTGGTGTATGTGTGTGTGTGTGTGTGTGTGTGTAGAGCGATTCAGACTAAACTACTGGACCGATCTTTATGAAATTTGACATGAGAGTTCCTGGGTATGATATCCCCGGACGTTGTTTTCTTTTTTTCGATAAATGTCTTTGATGACGTCATATCCGGCTTTTCGTGAAAGTTGAGGCGGCACTGTCACGCCCTCATTTTTCAACCAAATTGGTTCAAATTTTGGTCAAGTAATCTTCGACAAAGCTCGGACTTCGGTATTGCATTTCAGCTTGGTGGCTTAAAAATAAATTTATGACTTTGGTCATTAAAAATCTGAAAATTGTAAAAAAAAACTAAAAAATTATACAACGATCCAAATTTACGTTGATCTTATTCGCCATCATTTTCTGATTCCAAAAACATATGAATATGTTATATTCGGATTAAAAACAAGCTCTGAAAATTAAATATATAAAAATTATTATCAAAATTAAATTGTCCAAATCAATTTAAAAACACTTTCATCTTATTTCTTGTCGGTTCCTGATTCCAAAAACATATAGATATGATATGTTTGGATTAAAAACACGCTCAGAAAGTTAAAACGAAGAGAGGTACAAAAAAGCATGCTATCCTTCTCAGCGCAAGTACTACCCCGCTCTTCTTGTCAATTTGACTGCCTTTGCCATGAGCGGTGGACTGACGATGCTACGAGTATACGGTCTTGCTGAAAAATTGCATTGCGTTCAGTTTCATTCTGTGAGTTCGACAGCTACTTGACTAAATATTGTATTTTCGCCTTACGCGACTTGTTTTTCCTGCGCGCGTGTATTCATGTTTCATGCACACAGGGGTGTTCAGACATCGAGGAGAGTCTGCACAAAGTTGACTCTGGGAAATAAATCCCTCGCCGAACGTGGAGATCGAACCCACGCCCGATAGCGACAATTGGTTTTGAAGCCAGCGCCGCTACCGACTGGGCTATTTCCCCGCCCCAACACATATTTTCCTCAAGACAACCATCAGTGTTTCTTTC
Organism: Littorina saxatilis; assembly: GCF_037325665.1. NCBI lineage: Eukaryota > Metazoa > Mollusca > Gastropoda > Littorinimorpha > Littorinidae > Littorina > Littorina saxatilis. The sequence continues at coordinate 9,505,668 of NC_090253.1, forward strand.
ATACACAAGTAACACTTTCTCTTATAACTGCACATACTTTTTGTCTGTTCTTAATTATATTTGGGATAAGGGGTGACTCCGACAGAAGCAGCGGAACGTTCCTGTTCACCCATGTCCTGCTGGTATAGCAGCCCTTTGAGAGCTCGTACTGCATGGAATTACATGTATACAGGTTTATAACGTATCAAAAACACCTCCATCGTTACGTTAGAGTATAATAAGTTAATTAAAACGCAAAACAAATCAAGAATAAATGATTGGGGAAATAAAGTAAATCTCGTACGTACGGGTTGCATTTCTTTTAAGGAGTAGGATTGTCCGCTGCTTTAGAACCTTAAAATGCATCCCGTCAGATTTTAAAGTCATAGAGTCTCTGTGATTCATCACCCCCCGCGGGTTAGGGGGAGTCCCATATTGGTTGGGACGAGAAAGAATTTACCCGATCAGGGGCGGATCAGTTGCTTTGTAAGGGGGGGGGGGGGGGGGGGCACTTTGAATCGAAAGTGAATGTGATGGGCGCGAAGCGCCCGAATTCGCTAGGGGGGCATGCCCCCTCGGAAATTTTTTTGGCCCAAAGATTGAAGCAAAATGGTGCCATCTGGTGCCATTTGAACTTAGAAATGGTCATAGAATCAGCTTTCCAATTTTTTCTAATAACTATTTCTTTTTATATACAACTCTGCAGCCCATATGTGTTGCTTATTGTTATTTTTTTAATGCACCATGTTTGACCACGACTGACAGCGTCTTGGTTAAATATTTTTTTTAAAATTCTTAAAATCTTTTTTTATTTTTATTTTTTATTTATTTTTTTTAACTTTTTACACTTGTTTATTTTTTACGAGGACAACACAAGCAAACAATAAGGACATTATGAAGGTACTACCTGCTGAATAATAATACAGTCAAAGAAAAACCAAACAAAAACAAACAAACAAACAAACAAACAATAAAAACAAAACAAAGAAATATAAATAGAGAGGTTACAACACGAGTGGTTTTTTTTGGCTTGTATTTCAGTCAAGACCCAGCGGATGAATATCAAGGGACTCACGAGCCTTGACTCCCTTTGATACTCCCGCTGGGTCTTGACTGAAATACAAGCCATATATTTACATCTTATTCCTTGTCGGTTCCTGATTCCAAAAACATATAGATATGATATGTTTGAATTAAAAACACGCTCAGAAAGTTAAAACGAAGAGAGGTACAGAAAAGCGTGCTATTCTTCTCAGCGCAAGTACTACCCCGCTCTTCTTGTCAAGTCCATGACGTCTATGACGCTGTGATGATAGTCTCGGCAAGTCGAGACCAAAACTAAGCTATAGCACTGAACGACTCTCGCGCATGTTCTCAAAAGAGTGGTGACCCCTTGCACATCCGGTCTTACAGGTACATAGAGAATACTACATGGCTTGCTGTGTCGTACCAGATTTACACGAGTTGTTTTTTCAAATATTGAACTGCGAGCGACTGCGAGCGAAAGCGAGCTGTTCACTATTTGAAAAAAGCAACGAGTGTAAATCTGGTACGACACAGCAAGCCATGTTATTCTGTTGATCCTACATACTGTACTTACGTGTATTTTACTGAAAATGTCTTGCAGTCGAGGCAGCTAAATTGAAGACGCTTGTTTTGGAACCTCGATCTCTTCTAAAGCCTCGTGCAATCTATTACGTCAAAGCAAAGAAACGTCATGCCGAAAGTGTGGCGTGACGTGTTAGTTCTAAAGATTTATCGAGGGTAATTAGAGAGCGCAATTTTTGTTTCTATGATGACGTTTGTCTCGGTGACTTTGGCATCATACGCAGTGGAAAAACAGGTCCCTGCCAGACTTGCTTGACATGACCTTATTTACATGATACACACACGTGTGATCTGAACGATTATTATCTCACGGGTGTCTCTCTCACGTAAGTAGGATAAATTTGCTAGGTTGTGCAGAGATGTGATGATTTGATATATATATATATATATATATATATATATATATATATATATATATATATATATATATATATATATATATATATATACACGTATAACAAAATCAAGGAAAAGAAAAGCCAAACAAAGAATGTCAAGTGGCAGCCCACATTTTCGACCTGTTGCCAGGCCTTCCTCAGGGGCGTGTAATTCTGCGAGACGCGAATTCATGCATCAATTACTAAGATATTCAATTAATATTATGTTAATATAAAAAACGCTGGCGCTGGACCCGAGTACTCTCCAGACTGGCTCGCTCCCCCAGTATGAAAGTTTTTGTCTTGTGCACGTGAATTAAAAAATGTTTTTTTAAATTTATTTTACACAATCAAAAAAATTATTAGAGTAAAATAAAACATTAAAACGTTCATAATAAACAATAGTAAACAAGAATTTAAAAAAAAAAAATAAAAAAAATAGACCGCCCATGCCGGCAATCCAACCCGGATCACTTGGATTAAAGATTTTTTTTAAAAATTTAATTTACACAATTAAAAAAATTATTAGAGTAAAATAAAACATTAAAACGTTCATAATAAACAATAGTAAACAAGAATAAAAAAAATAAAAAAATAGACCGCCCATGCCGGGAATCGAACCCGGATCCCATTGGCCATAGTCGGAAACGCTTTCCACCAAGCCAACAAATCTGACGTCCTCCAGTGAACTCAAATGCCTATAGTCCTCGCGCAGTGGTACACGCACGCAAAGCACGCACGCACGCAAAGTCTGGTGTCGCTGGCTTGGCTGGGCGGTTTATCAGCCGAACGGCTGTTCTGACCCACCGCGAATTGCGCCCGCCGTTAAGAGTCGTTTTTGTGATTTATTTGGCATTTAGGTCCCAGGTAACATTATGAAGTTTTAATACGATCAATCGGACCTATTATCAAGTTAGTGTATCAACTTTTGAACGAACTGCGCCCAGTAGTTTCCCAGCAATAAGCTGTTAAGTCGAGACAGACAGACACACACACAATTAAAGTCTGCAGGACCCTCCTACTGCGTACTCGGGGATCAATTAACATATATACACAAATCATCACATTTCTGCACAACCTAGCGTACTACCTAACCAACTTTTCATATGAGGACCATAATTCTACAAATTTGGTAATGTTACCAGCATTGAAACTTGAATATTTTTCTATTTCAAATCTATATTTCAAATTCCTTAAAAATATATATAACAGTGGCCTTGTCTCTTGTAAATATAAAACTTAGCAAGCAAAATATTAAAATTCAAAATCACATCAATGTTAACATTGTTTATACAACGAAACAAAATACATTCTTCTGTAAAAAGAACATTTGCGCGGTGAATACAACTTCTATTTAACAAATCTTCCAAATCAGTTCTGAATGTTCGACTAAGCGGGCAATACCAAAATATATGAGAAATAGTTTCATTTTCATGTTTACAAAAGACACAAAGGGGACTGTCAAGAATGTTTTGAACAAATAACCGGCTAGCAACACCAAGAATGCGATGAAGCGATCTCGTCTGGAACCATCTTAACTGTGTGTCCTTAGTTGTTTTAAAACACTTATCAAAAATCTCTTTCCAGTTCAGGTTGCAAAAATACATGTTCCATCTATTCATGCCTGCAGTGTTATCATCAAATTTTGATTAAAAAAAAACTTCTTTAATTGCCTGTTTGCCTCTACAAAATTTTAATAATCTGCCACGGTTTATAATCCCTAATCTGAAAACCATTTAACGAATCAATTTGTACTTTTCTCTGATATTTTTGAAAGGACTTAATCACTCCTTCATAAAATAAAAAAATAGTTTGAACAAAAGGAAAATTTAACCTTAATTCTTCAAGGGTAAAAAACCCTTCCATTTAAATGTATCAACTGATGGACAAACACTACATCATTTTCAATCCATTCCTTATTTACAAGTGTACCGTGGTCTCGTATACTGTTCAAATTGTAATGTATACATTCGGAATCAAAATCGTTCACATTAATTACCTCGCTTAAAGCCATATGTACTCGATGACTATACACGCTAATTGCTTTACCAACAGCTGGAGACATGCTAAATTAAGTTCCCTGCAAAATATTGTGGTCTAGGACCCCTTCAATGTTGAGATATGTTAATTTTCATTTTGATCTGGATCGTCCTATTTATAGATTTGCCAACAGAGGTAGCGTTGACGCAAGGGAAATAACTCCGCGTCTTTGTTTACATCCAAAGTTTTTGAGACTCTAAAACAAGCTGTAATGCATGTATATGGTCCGCGCATGGCGACATATCGTCATTACATGGTCTTATGGTGCGTTTGACATCGATTATGGGCAAACTACACTTTGTAAACACGGGAGCGCGTACATATGCCTTTAAGGAACAGCATTTATTATGTTTCAAAAATTCCTTCCAAAAAGGGTTACCACATCGTTTCATTAACACATTTACACACTCGGCACCCACGTTAAATATAAGTGTTGCTTTTGTGATCACATGATGTTTTGACTGATTGTTCTAATTTTATTGACAGATAAAATTAATAATTTTTTGAATATATACCAAGTAAATAAAATACGATTCAAGAAGCAGGTCAAAGTTAATCTTTTGGAGAAACACGACTCACTTCATTCCTTTACCATACCACGCAATATATGCACATTTAAAAAGGATCACATGTACAACATGTTGTATCATGATCCTTACATTTGTTTAAAGGCTGACATAGTCCTATTTAATTAGTTCAATTACTTCCAGGCTTTTCCCATCGTTGCGGGGAT
>NC_090253.1:9515404-9640404 GCF_037325665.1 Littorina saxatilis
GCCATCGCATGAGTTGTCGCACAAGACGAACGTTCACCGCGAAATATAAACCCGGGAGTAAAAATCTCGTACGAAAATTTAACGTGGAGTAATAATTCGGGAGTAAAACTTTCGTGGAGGGAGTAATTTTTTCTTTTCTTGAGGAGTTTTTTTCCCGTACGAGATTTTTTACTTGGAGTAAACATTTCGTACGAAATTTTTTCTCCGGAGTCAATTTTTCGTGGAGTAAAAATATCGTATTACACCGGCTATATCTGCCACTAGTCTACTTTTGAACGCTCCCTGTCTTTTTACAAGTCGTCCAGTAGCTTTATGTACGACACATTTTCTCTATCAAAGCTGCTGCTCTTTCGAAATTGCCGTGTCAGTGCCACCGACCTAGTGGTAAGGCGTCCGCCCCGTGACTGATCGGGAGGTCGTGGGTTCGAACCCCGGCCGGGTCATACCTAAGACTTTAAAATTGGAAATCTAGTGGCTGCTCCGCCTGGCGTCTGGCATTATGGGGTTAGTGCTAGGACTGGTTGGTCCGGTGTCAGAATAATGTGACTGGGTGAGACATGAAGCCTGTGCTGCGACTTCTGTCTTGTGTGTGGCGCACGTTATATGTCAAAGCCACACCGCCCTGATAAGGCCCTTCGTGGTCGCCTGGGCGTTAAGCAAACAAACAAACAAAAGTGCCACCGACTATGATCTGGTCACACAATCAGCGTATGGACCACGCTTTTAATCAGAAAAAGCCCATGTCCAATTACCAATTCCTGGAGGATACAATGACCATTAAAGTATGGGGATTGGCTGCCTTTTACCATTTAGGCCTGTCTTCTGCATTTTAAATAATCAACAGATTACTAGTATTGACTGTTTTTGGAAATACATTTAAAACTGGTAGCGATGAAGATGTTTAATAAAGAATCTACGCAGATATCCTAACTCACATGTGGGACCCTAACCTTTAAAAAGGTATACTCTTGACAGAAAGAGACAAACATCCTGCTTGGAACGACAGTTGAAAGAGCTGCAGATTGCACAGGTAGAAAGGGCAGGGGGTGAGGGTGAGGGGGGTGATAGGGAGGGGGGGATATACAGTCGAATACATGGGACATCCTGTTACAAAATCGGCCATTGTCCATAGTTGTTTTGTAATAACTGCTCTGTCAGCATTCCACTTTGTTGTGTGTCTCATCTTGTTTACATGTACTTAGTTTTTTTGGGGAAAAAATAACACTCCTTAATTCTTTTGTCAGGAATGGAATCCATGTCAAAGAAACATATTCACGCTCAAAATAGTGCATTGGTTGATTTTCTTTGAAGAGACTGATACTATGCTCTTCTTGCTAACACGGACATACATGAACAAAGTCAAAGTGAAAACACACTTTGCGTCTAGACATTTCTAGAAAGATACATAGATTCAGTATCATAAAAGTAATTACATTTTCGCACAGAAAGGTCTGTTTGGTGGCTGACATACCGCCAAAATGTATTGAGCAAAATAATGACATTTGACACAGGCCGAGACCTAGCGTTCTAGCAAAACAATGACTGTCTTGAACTGTGTAAAATGTCATATTATGGTCAACATATTTGTATATCGATTAATTTTAGTTAGACTCTAGTATAGTTTGTACGAGTGTCGGCCAGCCACCTAAACAACTGTTTTAGACGGAATTTGAAGGCCAATCTCCGGTATCCAGTGTTGACTCGTCGTTGGTATGTATTTATAATAGGATATAGGTTGCAAATATTGCCTTCTATGACTGTATGATCTCGTGCATTTTGATACCTTTATGTGATGGTTAATCTCCAATCGTGAGAAGAAGTTTTGAATATTATAAGATGTTTGATGGCTTGTAGGCAGACCAGCTTTTTTTTTTGTTGATCCGACCGGGTCTGAATGTTCCCCGAGGACCAAACACAAAACTGCTGGTCTGACAACAAGCCACCAAACATCGTTTTTGTCATCATTGTGATCGTGCAACAGTACGCGCACAATAACCCAGAGGGCGCTGAATTTTTAGAAATGCAATTCATGGCATCAAAACGCAATCGATCGAGTCATTATTCTAAATGTGACGTCAATCGTTAACTTTACGTCACTTTTCTTCGAGTCTAAAAATACTTAGAGCTACCATCATATTTGCGAGGTCAGTCATTTTTAGCATGTACCCTTTCTTTTAAGTGTTTTAAGTCTTTTCGTTGCGCAATGTGTGATTGCACATCTTAGTTGCAAAATGACCATGAGTCCTCGGGGTAATTTCCAACACTGATTGGGTCTTTGCGAGGTAACGTTTACCATCGTTGTCCTCGGAAACACGAATCCAAAGCTGCGATGGTTTACACATCAAACAAACATCCTTATTGGCTTTTACTTTGACAATCCATGTTTTACCTGAAAGCTGAAACCAATTCAACACCTCAATTGGTTACATGGGGAACAGTGGGTTTTTGTTACCCAGGTGGTTAATATGAATGAAAACTCGCGAAAATGATGACAATGAGATTTGCTTGGTAGAAAAAAGCCCTTTAACATTGAGGGTGCATGACGCTTCATATTCTTCGTTACTTTCTTTTTTGTTGCTTTGTTTGTGCTAGATCTCTCTCATGGTAAGATAAGAGGGCGATAATATGTTAGCAATGTTTAATAGACGCAAAAAAGGGAGCATTTTATTTGAGTGTACAGTGTAACAGTGCAAGGCGCCGGATATAAGCTGAAATTGGATCTTTGAATATAAGCGAAGAAACATTTTTTCCACGAATCTACATAATTCAATCTGTTCGCACCATGGCACCTTTAGAGTCAACAACAAAGCAGGCACTGGCCATATCATTTGCTGACATGCAGCTATTTCACCGAGATCCTGAAGTCTTACATTCTTCGTGCGATTTTCTGTCTCTGTTACATCCCGCTCCTCTCTGCCCTGGCCCTCTAACCCACACTTCGTACCATACGTCCTCGTTCTCTCTTTCACACTCCCATGCGTTCTATCTTTTGTTGTTCTTGAGCTGCTTTTAGGGCTTCTCAGAATGATATATTAAAAATGTTTACTCACTTAGACACAGTTGAGGTTGACAGCGCTGCATTTCTTTCGCGGTTCATCCCTTAAGGGCACATTCCTTCCCCCCGAAAACGATTCACCTCACCGTCTAAGATCTGGCCAGGATACATGGGATAAAGCCATCCCTTCACTTGGAAACATACCGAAAATCAACAGCCTGGGTGCTTGCTTTGTGGGCAGAGTTCGGATTGTTTAAATGAATTTATTTCTTAACCGACACGTGTGTCAATCTGAAAAGTGAATTCATACAAACATTCCCAAATTGTTTTTTTGAAATGTGTCCAAGTGGAGGGATGTTGTTTTTTTTCAAGGTAAAAAGCCTAGGCAGATATGAGATAATAACTGTTCCATGGCAAAGATTGTGCCTTTACAGTTATAAGAAATGCTAAGTGTCGGTTGTGTTGAGTTCATGAATTTATGTATTTTAGGTTTGACCCCTGATTTCAAGAGACTGCATGGGGACGGGAGGGACTTGATGATGTGTGTGTATGTATGTCTGTGTGCGTGAATGTAGCAATCTCTCCCTCCCTCCCCCCCCCCATCCCCGAAATAAAACACCCAGCAAAACCTAGCTAATATCCCCAGATTTATTTACTCAATATTTTTTAAATAAAAGTTAAAAATGATGCAGTGTATATCTTTTTAAGAATCAAATTTAACGGACAGGGCTCCTAATATGGACCACTTTTTGTTCTATGCTGATAACTAGCTTGTTTTTTTGCGAAGAAGTTTCATGTTGTGTTTGGTAGTCCTTCTCTCGTAGGTCAACCGTTATGCCTAATGAGAGTGAATTAGCTTTGATTGACATTCAGCAAACATTAGATACAGAAAAAGTCACAAAAAGTCCATATTAGGAGCCTGGGCGCCCAATATGAACCAGTGAAGAGGCCTTCACGAGTCACTGTAAAAAGCCCCCTCTACTTCAAAATAACATGATTCAACTTAGTGTGCAAGTCAGACTAATTAAAATATGCGTTAGATTTATCTGTTTCGGGTTTATAAGAGCATTTTTTGAAGAACACCAGGAAACAAAAGAAGCTTATCAAAAACAGAGTGAAAATAAGTGAAATTTAATATCAACTTCCACAAAAAGAAGACTTTTTGTTATTTTTTTTAATCCCGAGGGCAAGTTGTAGGTATTTCCAGCAAGCTTCTTAATGAATTAATGAAAATAGCCTTTAGCTTTTATTTTCTTCGATTTTTTGAAGGTGGTCCATATTAGGGGACTTGCACATACTTTGAAATTTTGCTATTATTTTTTGTTTGCAGTAGAAACTCGGGGTCGACACCGCTAAAATGTAACAAATGCGGTCTTAGCTGTCATATATAACAATTTTGAAACGAGTCTGTTTTATGCGGAAAATTTAGAGTGAACGCTGCCAAAAGTCAAAAAAAGAGAAAAAGCCTAACGGTTTTGAGATTTGTGTTTCTGCAACAGTTTTGACATGTGCAAGTTATCCAGAGAGGGTGAATACAGCGAATGAAACTTTTTTGAGCACTCTGGCGCCGTTAGTTTGTCAGAACTATATATCAACCATGTAATAACTGACGATTTCGATAGGTTCTTTTTTGGCATGTTATCTGGATTGTGAAATAAACGCTTCCCTGTTTGAGTATGTTTAAAAGCCAGTATTTGGAAGCTGGGGCAGATCAGATCTCAGCGACCAAAGGGACAGGACGAGAGGCTGTGTCAGGCGGTGTTTGCCTATGTCTGTCCATAGATGTGTATTGGCGATCCTGTCAAGGATATCTATGGTCTGTCCAATGCCTGAAATGTTCCGGAACCGCGAATAAAGTCCCCACCCCGTACCTCAGCGTTTGGTCTCCACGAACGTATGACTGAGTGTGAGTGTGTAACAATTGGATTTCAGCTCGGCAGCGTAAACATTAGTTAATTAGTTTGCTCATTAAAATTGTCATTAAAATCGAAATAATTTAAAAATAATTGCATTGTATTCCTTAATTTATTCTGAATTCAAAAATATATACATATGTCATGTTTACTCTAAAAATGTGCTCAGAATTACAGAAAATAGATTCAGTAAGTACTTAGTCAGTCGCCCAAGGACCACTTGGGTCAACACGACGAGGTTGGGGTTGCTACCACACTTTTTTTTTATTTTTTTTTTACAGATTTTAACAATAGAATTCTAAATCTAGAGTCCTAGGGCTATTCGTTATACCGCTTTTAAGAAAAATGTGGTTTTGTGTGCGTATTTTCCTTCTTTGTGCTTACTATTCCCGTTTAGAGGGTTGGGTTCATTGAGCGGACATAGAAGTTGAACCGCTTGTCTAACATTATTTAAAGGCATATCATTGGAAAGGTAAGGTAATCATACAGATTTTAACGTCAATTAAAATGACGTAACATTGTTCTTGTGTATGTAGTGATGACGTATTTTTGTTTCTTCAAAATATCGTTATCAGCAAAGTCGCCCCTTTGGATGTTTCATTTAAATCATTTGAAAACATGCAAGACATAAAATACAACTATACAGTTTTAATTGGAAGTAAGTAAAACATGTTATGGTGCATCCTAATAGAGGAAGGGACCCTAATATGGACCTCTTTTGGTTTCACGCTGCTAGCTAGCTTGTTTTCTTGCAAAGCAGTTTCATTTTGTGTTTGGTAGTTGTTCTCTCTTTTGTAAATCTTGAAGTCTAATTTAGAGAGAATTAGCTTTTCCAGTCATTCACAAAAGATCACATACAGAAAAAAAATCACAACTGGTCCATATTAGGGGCCTGGGCGCTTAATATGGACCAGTGATGAGACCTTCGAGAATCACTGTAAAAAGCCCCGTTTACTTCAAAAAAACACGATACAACTTGATAAAATTTGCCATGCAAGTCGGATTAATTGAAATATGCTTCAGATTTACAGGTTTGTGTTCGACGAGAACTTTATTTGAAACACAAGAGGCAACTTTAAAAACAAAAATCAAAAACAGAGAGAAAATAATTGAAATTACTTTCACGTAAAGAAGACCGTATAATATTTTGAAATCTCGAGGGCTGGTTATAGGTCATTTTCAGCAAGCTTCTAAATGAATGACTGAAACCGTCCTTTATCTTTTCTTTTCTTCTATTTGTGGAAGGTGGTCCATATTATGGGACACAGAGATACTTCGAGTTTTTGCTATAATCTTTTGTTTGTGACTGACAACTCGGGGCCAACACTGCTAAAGTGTAGCGAATACTGCCTTAGCTGTCCTATAATGCAATTTTTATGTGTTATAGCTATGTCTTTGGAGAAAAAGTAGTCCATTTTAAGCGTCAAATTTAGAGTGAACGAAGCTTAAAGTGTAAACAAAAACAAATGGGAGAACAAAACTTACGGTTTTGTGCGTCGTGCGTCCGCAACTTTTTCGACATGTGCAAGTTATGAAGAGAGGATACATGCAGCGAATGAAACTGTTCTGAGCGCTCTAGCACCGTTAGTTTGTCAGAACGAAAGGTGGTCCATATTTGGAGCCAGTCCATATTAGGAGCCCTTCCCCTATAATTTGCAGTGTACGTGTGACGTCACAGACATACAACACCTTCTTAATCTTGACTGCACTGGTGCTTTGGAAGGTTTGCTAAAAGTTCATCTCGGGAAATCAATATTTCAGTAATGGTTGTCGACATTTTATCCAAAAGAAACTAATGTTTGGATTGTGAGTTATGGTTATTAGGGGAAACTCTTTGGGACGAATACAATTTTCCCTCATTCTTTTACTCCTTTCTCCTGTTCAGCAATGTGCTTATTGGAAGCACACATGCCAAATGCAAATGATCAGATACCTTAATTTTTAATTATGTATTTTCATCTTTTTAAAAGCAATTTTTCTAGATTATCTTATATCGCTGTGAAGATTAACGCTCAGCATTGAGGGATCTATATACTGAGCTACACTGAGAGTACTGGGTTTATATACTGACGTCCAAAAGAAACGCGAAAAATATTATTTATTTTACAAATAATTTTTTTTCTGGATTAACAAAAGTTGCGTTATTTTTGGCAGCCAGTATATCAAGACCGATGTCTGAGGAAGGTGTATTGTGAATTTTACCGCATCAGCGCACTTGCAATCCACGTAAAGCCCGAGTTAGCTGAGACATTTTTCTTGTGCAGTTCAGCTGCACGTGCAAGAAAAGCACAAAAGCTGATCAGTGAGTGGTGTTCACTGTCACTAGAGGATAAAAATGGCACAAAGTTACAGGTTTCATCAGTCCCTCATTCGACGCTATCACCATGCCAAGACTCACTTCTGCTGAACGCGAGAGAGCCATTGGACGTCTGGAGGCTGGGGACACGCCGGAAGCCGTGGCTGCGACTTTCCAATGTCACATATCCACCATTTATCGTCTCCTGCAGCGGTTTGTGATAACTGGCTCTACTGCTGATGTCGAGCGAAGCGGCAGACCCCGAGTGACGACGCCAAGGCAAGATCGGCACATTTTCCGCAGCCATGTTGCACATCCCTTCAGAACAGCTGCAGAAACAGCCAGAACTGTTATAGGGACACACCAGGCACCCATTTCTAGGCAAACGGCCAGCCGGCGACTGCGCTTCAGGGGGCTGAGGAACTGCCGTCCAGCCAGGGGACCCGTCCTGATCGTGCGCCATAGACAGGCACGCCTGCATTGGGCGCAAGGCTTCCTCAATTGGAACAATGTTCGCTGGCAGAACGTGCTTTTCAGCGATGAAAACCGTTTCTGCATTGACCATGCCGACGGGCGTGTTCGGGTATGAAGAAGAAGTGGTCACCGCTATGCTGACAACTGTGTCGTGGAGAACAACGCCTGGGGTGGGCCCAGCCTCATGTTGTGGGGCACCATCGGCCAGAACCAGGTGCTAGGTCCCGTCATCTTCCAAGGCCTGGGTCCTGGACCCGGCAACGGCGTAACAGCGCAGCGCTATATGGACCAGGTGCTGCACCCTCATGTGCTGCCCTTTTTTCAAGCCCATGCAAACTGGGTTTTCCAGCACGACAACGCGCGCCCCCACACCGCCAGGGCCACTCAGGATCTCCTGCACCGCTCAGGCATCCAGGTGATGCCTTGGCCAGCGTTATCTCCTGACATGAACCCTATTGAGCAATGTTGGGACTTGCTCCAGACACAGCTCAACAGGGTGGTCCCAAGGCCCACAACTGTCGCTGATCTTGATCGGGGCGTCCGGCAAGCCTGGACCAACATTCCCAGGCAAGCCAGCAACACGTTGGTCCGCTCAATGCACCGCCGATGCCAGGCCGTCATCGATGCTAATGGGGGCCACACACGCTATTGACTGTTCTGTTAAGGCGCTAATAACGCATCGTCTCCGCAACCTTACTGTGTTATGGACCATAAGTCAGTGTTCTACTCTACCAAAAATTGGACATTAATAATGAAATTTGAATTTTTGTACGATTTTTTTATTAGGCAGTAAGTGACACTGGACACTGTTTTTCGCGTTTCTTTTGGACGTCAGTATAGATCGAGTGTGTAGATGACGACAGTGAGTGTCATAATCTGACCAGTTTAATCTGACAGTGAGCGTTAACATACCGCGACAATAAGGTGGTGTGTGTGCAGTGTGTGTGTGTGTGTACGGTGTGTGTGTGTGTGTGTGTGTGTGTGTGTTTATGTGTATGTGTTTTCGTGTGTGTGTGTGTTTTCGTGTGTGTGTGTGTGTGTGTGTGTGTGTGTGTGCGTGTGTGTGTGTGTGTGTGTGTGTGTGAGTCAGCCACGTGTGCGTGTCAATGTCACTGTGTGTGTGTGTGTGTGTGTGTGTGTGTGTGTGTGTGTGTGTGTGTGTGTATGTCACGGTGTGTGTGCACAGTGTGAGTGTGTGTGTGTGTGTGTGTGCCAGTGTGCACAGTGTGTGTGTGTGTGTGTGTGTGTTTTAGTGGAAGTAAAAACAAGTCGCGTAAGGCGAAAATACAATATTTAGTCAAGTAGCTGTCGAACTCACAGAATGAAACTGAACGCAATGCCATTTTTCAGCAAGACCGTATACTCGTAGCATCGTCAGTCCACCGCTCATGGCAAAGGCAGTGAAATTGACAAGAAGAGCGGGGTAGTAGTTGCGCTAAGAAGGATAGCACGCTTTTCTGTACCTCTCTTTGTTTTAACTTTCTGAGCGTGTTTTTAATCCAAACATATCATATCTATATGTTTTTGGAATCAGGAACCGACAAGGAATAAGATGAAAGTGTTTTTAAATTGATTTGGACAATTTAATTTTGATAATAATTTTTATATATTTAATTTTCAGAGCTTGTTTTTAATCCGAATATAACATATTTATATGTTTTTGGAATTAGCAAATGATGGAGAATAAGATAAACGTAAATTTGGATCGTTTTATAAATTTTTTTTTTTTTTTTTACAATTTTCAGATTTTTAATGACCAAAGTCATCAATTAATTTTTAAGCCACCAAGCTGAAATGCAATACCGAAGTCCGGGCTTCGTCGAAGATTACTTGACTAAAATTTCAACCAATTTGGTTGAAAAATGAGGGCGTGACAGTGCCGCCTCAACTTTCACGAAAAGCCGGATATGACGTCATCAAAGACATTTATCAAAAAAATGAAAACAACGTTCGGGGATTTCATAGCCAGGAACTCTCATGTCAAATTTCATAAATATCGGTCCAGTAGTTTAGTCTGAATCGCTCTACACACACACACAGACATACACACACACACACGCACGCACATACACCACGACCCTCGTTTCGATTCCCCCTCGATGTTAAAATATTTAGTCAAAACTTGACTAAATATAAAAAGAAGATAGACTCAGAAAGAGAAAAAAATAAGATGAGACGAGGTTTATCAGGTGGCCTGGGAGAGGGGGGGGGGGGGTCCTCTAAACCAACCCCCCCCCCCCCCCCCAGGTCCGGCCTTTGCCGTAAAGGTACATAACAAATCAATCTGAAAGAGTGCAGCTAGGGGTGAAACACGGGCTAATATAAGCGTAAGTATATATTCTCAGAAACAGTAAATCGAATCACTGGTGCGTATCTGCTGACAACGCAGTTACAATGACAGAACTGAATTAATACAATTCTCAACGTTCCCCGAATCAGTGTTAGGCAGATATTGGAGAATAAAAGAACTAGATTAATTAAGTCAGTCAGTGCCGTGTCTTCTTATTTTTTTTTTCAAATGTCTCGACTTAGTTCTGCGTAACGTTCACGCACTGCTTTCCGCTTTCCCTCCTCCTTTTTCGCTCCTGGCTTACAACTCACACGTAAACTGAACATTTTTATTAACCATGAGGGCCGTTTTCTACCCGGCCATTCGAGCAGTCCCCCCGGGGTGGCAGACGAGTGTTTTTTTCTCGTGTTTTTTCCCCCTCCATTTAATATTTCACTGAATGTATTGTGGTAGATTGGATATGAAGAGGGATGCGAGGGTGTTAGACTGAGTCATACCGTGTGAATGTGTGTGTGTGTGTGTGCGTGTGCGCGCGCGCGCTCTTGAATATAAAGAAATTCTCAGTAAACTACGGGATAGATGTTTAAGAAAATAATTTTTTCTATCATCATTATTTGTATTTATTTATTTTTGTGATACACGTCTGTGATAACCTACTTCAAATCCGATGGGGTGGGAGGGAAGGAGGAAGGGGGTTTCGAGGATCAGATAGCCGGATACGCTACTGAATAATCCGATGGAATGTTCGTCTTTCACTTACGGTCCTGAACTGACATTATTTTCTGGTTGTTGGTTCCATTGTGGTTCAGGCATCGTGAAATTCCCTGAATTTAGCAAGCGGACCCATTACCCAATCCCCTCATCCACCCCCCACCACCCCCCTACCCCACCTACCCGCAAAACACCCCACCTCTAATGTAAGAAATGTTAATTTCGAGATTTCAGCTAACATTAAAGGAGAATTTCATGACTTACTTCGCGTGAGGTATGCAGATGCGAGTTTTTTTTGCGGCGGTGAGCAGTTACAAAATCATGCACAAGAAAGCAAAGACCACAGCGTGCTTTATTTTGTTAATTAATGAGTAATGGCGTGTTTCAGTGGTCGTTCACCAACTTAATCAAGTCAAGTAAAGCAGATGTAACTTTTATATCTCAATCCTAGAAATTGCATTTGCCGCGCAAGACATAAATGTGACGGTTTTCAAATGTGCTTAAAAAATAAACTGATTAACATAACAAACAGATACAGCTCACACCGATTTTACCATATATGTAACTTTTGATTGATTAATATGAATTAATATGGATACTATCAAAATATGTTCTGTTAACATACACGGATTGAGAAATGCGATAAAAAGAAAAACGTTTTTCAATAACAAAAAGAAAGAAAAAACAGATATAATATGCGTACAAGAGTCTTATATTACTGACGACGTTAAGAAACTATGGGAAAAAGAATGGGGAGGGAAGATGTTTTATTCCACTGTCTCCAACCACAGTATGGGTCAGCTAGTTTTAGTGAATAAGAACTTTCAACATGATGTAAAATGTGTGTTTAAAACAGACCGAATGTTAGGTGTAGAAATTCAGATAGATGATAAGAAACTGAATGTAATCAATGTGTATTCCCCAACAATAGTGAATGAGAAAGAACCTTTTCTTAAAAAATTAAGTACCCACATTGAAACGATTGAAACAGATGACGTTATTGTATGTGGAGATTTCAATTGTGTTCTGTCAAATTCACTTGATGTAATTTGTGGTGATGATCATGCACAGAAAGCTATAGACAATTTTAAACGTTTTTTGAGTGACTGTCAGCTGGATGATATGTGGAGACTCTTTAACCCAGATTGCAAAGAATTTACGTGGAGTCGCAAGAACCCATTTATAGCAAGAAGACTTGATTACATTTTAGCCTCTAGTGGAGTGGTCGACCACGCCAGCGATTGTATTATACAGTCAGTGGCTCATTCAGATCACCGACAGGTCATCTTGACCTACAAAGTAACGCACGTGTTGCGTGGTCCATCATACTGGAAGTTTAATGATAGCCTACTGCACGATAAAGCATTAGTTGACAACATCAATATATTTCTTAAAAAATATGAAGAAGAATCAAGTAATGAAGATGCACAAATAAGATGGGATATATGTAAAATAAAAATAAGAGAGATGTGTATATCGTATTCTAGAGAAAAGAAAACTCTCAGTATAAACAAACACACCCTTTTACAACAGCAGTTAAATGAAACGGACAGACTTTTGGCTCTGGACCCCAGTAACGCCAGACTGGTGACTAAGCGAGAGCACATCAAGCAGGAGCTAGAACTATTTACAATACAAGAAGCTAAAGGGGCACAAATTAGATCTAGGATAAAATTCATTGAGGAGGGTGAGAAAAACACGCGTTATTTCCTAAACTTAGAGAAAGCTCACGCAAAAAATAAGATACTAGATAGAATAGAAATAACAGAGAATGAATTTATCACAAGCCAGTCTGAAATATTAAAGGAACAAACCCGCTTCTTTACTAACAGATACACTAAAAACACCAATTTTAATAACTTTCTTGGGGACGAATTTTTAAAAAACACTGACATCCCAAAATTATCAGAGGAGCAAAAGGGCAGTATTGATCAAGAAATTACAGAAAAAGAACTCCTTATTGCACTTAAGGGAATGCGAAGTAATTCTGCTCCAGGATTGGATGGAATAACAACCAATTTCATAAAGTTCTTTTGGAGTAATATAAACAAAATGTTATTATCCTCTTTTTGGTCAGCCTTTGAAAAAGGGGAACTATCTGTATCCCAGAAGCGAGCAGCAATCACACTGATACACAAAGGAAAGGGGTTGAAACGAGAGCACCTAAATAACTGGCGTCCTATATCTGTAACGAACACCGACTATAAACTATTAGCGAAATGCCTTGCAAACAGATTAAATCAAGTCGTCAATTACTTAATAAGTGAAGATCAAGTTGGGTTTTTAAAAAAAAGAAATTCCAGCACTGTTATTAGAATGATTGATGACGTCATTGAATATATGAATAACAGTAATCAACCAGGTATTTTAATGGCGCTGGACTACAGAGCTGCTTTTGACACGATATCTAAAGAATATATGCTCTGGGCGTTCCAAAAGTTCGGATTTGGTAAACATTTTATTAGGTGGGTCGATACTTTAACAAAAAATACAGAGAGTAGTATTAATTACATGGGATGGATCTCGAGTCCATTCCCATGTGATGCTGGAATAAGACAAGGATGTCCATTTTCGCCATTAGCCTTTGTTCTGGCCCTCGAAGTGTTAGCAATCAAAATCCGTGCAGATCAAAATGTTAAAGGGATTAAACTGCCAAGGAATTCTGATAGACATGGTGAAATTCTTAAACTACTTATGTATGCTGACGACATTAGTTTCTTCCTACAAGATGAGAAAGACCTAAGAAACGTGTTACATCTTATAACTCAGTTTTCAAAATTTTCAGGGTTAGCAATGAATGATCAAAAGACAGAAGCAATGTGGCTTGGTATAAATAAATTTTCTGCTGACCGACCATGTAATATTATTTGGAAAAAACAAATCAAAATCTTAGGAATTCATTTCAACAACTCGGTCCCAGCCTCCAACATAGAAGAAAACTGGGAACCTAAACTACATAAAGTAAATTCATTAATAGCAACATGGTCGAAAAGAAACCTAAGTATAATGGGGAAAATTTGTATAGTCAAAACATTAATGTTGTCACAGTTTACTTACGCACTGCAATCTCTATGTGCCACAGAAAACTTCCTCAATAAGCTAAATTCATCTCTATTCCGATTTATCTGGAAGAAAAAATATTCAAACAAAAGAGCTTATGAAAAAGTTAATAGAAAAGTAATGTGCCAAGAGACAAATCTTGGAGGTCTGAAAATGATTAATGTCAAAGATGTACAAACATCATTTCTAATTTCATGGATTATGAGGCTGCTGGACGGAAGTAACGCAAAGTGGCAACAGATTCCATTAGCATCATTTTTAAATCTGGGCGAACGCTTATGCTGTCTGCGCTCAAATGTGAGTGCAGAAAATTTTAAAGGACTAGGTACCATAAAGCAATATTTCTGGAAACAAGCTTTTATCACCTGGCTAAACAATAAACACAAGATCAAAGAAATAAGCAGTAATGAACAGCAGATAAGTGTACGCAATCAAACCTTATGGAATAATACAAATATAAGGTACAGGAAGCAAACACTATACATGAATGACTGGATAAAGGCTAAAATATGCGTTGTTAAAGATGTTTTTAACGATAACGACATGTACTCTTTTGAGGAAATATGTGAACGAACTGGATATAAACAGTCTCGCCTATTTGAATATAATGCAATACAGACTGCCATTAAAGCTCTATTATTGCGTGATACGGGTCAGGCCCGTTTTGATCATATACCATTTATACAATTATCTCCACGCCAAATCCGCCTAAAGATGTTAAAGGACCAGACCACGCTGTTTTAGCGTCAAAAACGCTTCGAATCGTGTTCCTGCGCGACCGAACACTTCCCGATGTTTGCAGTTAGTTAGAAAACCACTTTCTTACCGTCTTCAACAATGTTTGGTTTACTTCGGAATCTTCTAAGGCCGTAATCCGACGAATTTTGTGACCGAAGCGACGGATTTCTTCTCCAAAACGACCCGCCATTGTGCCGCGTGATCTTCGCGAGACTGGCTTATGAATAAATTATCCGTGACGTCACACCGTGTGGAGATGGTAGTTTACCAACATGACAACAACAAGCGTAACTGCAGACGAAATTGAACCGTACATGTTCGAACTACCGGTTTCTCTCCTCGAATCAAGCATGAAAGATGAGGGCGGAGGCCACTTCCAGCAGTAGTGAAACAGTGACGATGAAAATTGCGACACTGTTTGTCTCAGCGATCAAAGGTAAACACGCCCGCTCTCTGTGCTGAACTTATCGTCTGCTTTCGAGTCTGTGCTATTTTTTCACTCTCGCCTTGTCAACGCACTCGCGAATAAGTGGGATATTGTTTAAGTGTTCATGCATTGCATTCACGAGTAAAAGAACAACAGCTCATCGCAGTTTTAACTGTTCTTGATTATTTCAGAGACTGGTGTCAGAGTGGCCACTGTACCTGTTGTATTGTGTGGGAGGGGCAGATTTGAGAGAGAGAGGAAGCTAGCCTGAGGTACATTGTAGAATGAAAACTTGCAGGGGAGCAAGAATGCATCACCAGCCACGAAGGTGTACATACAACTTTTTTTGAGGTGCCTATATTTGTTTGATTGTTAAATGTATGTATTTGTTGTTGTTTTTAAAGGCTATCAAGAAAACTGTTGTCATTTAAATTTGTAACACTCAGTCACATATAGTTTCACACACACACACACAAGATTAACTCACTTGCATGCCCACAGAAGAAGTTTGCTCTTCACATTGTTCTGTTGTTGTTTTTATAATGTAATCATTGTAACATCAACACTCAGTAATAACCAATATTACAACACAATCACTTTTTCATCAGAACTCACTCACATACTACATGACTTTGTATTAAACCCTGGTTTATGGACACTTGCATTTGTACTTTGCATGGGAAAGCAGCCTGAATTTCAGGTGAACTTTAATAAAAGAAGATTTATATGTATGTTGCTCTAGATGCATGTTTTAATAAATAATAATGACATTCAGGAAAGTAAAAGGACTGTTGAAGTTTGCTGTTGTAAAATGTCTGATGATTAGGGTTCTGTTGCACATTTAGTGAATTGACTGTACCAATTGCTGTTATTATTTACACCCAATCAGTGCATCCACATGATATTATGTAGCTTAAATTAAAGAAAATGTTTTGATGTGTTCAGAACATACCAACAAGTTGCACACTCACTGACTTTCCGAAAGAACAGGAAAGTTCTTCCTGCCTGTCTGGTCGCTGCCATCAGAGACCTCTTTCTGTCACAGAGCTACACAGGCTTCAAATATATATATATATATATGTAAGATAAATAAAAGGTACATTACAACTCTCAACTGCGGGGTGTGTGTGTGTGTGTGTGGGGGGGGGGAATGTGCATAACCATTGCATACTTAAGGTCGGCTTAAACTGCAAACAGAAATGTGGAGCTTGCGTAACAATTCTTGCTTTGTCAGATTTGGAGATAGGCAGCCTCAGTCTATATAGTTGGTCGCCAGTTGGGGCGTCCTGCTTGGTGACAACTTGAGCTTTGTCAACTGGTCTAGCTGTAGCAGTCAAAGTCTGGGCACTGTTGCATTGTAGTCTTGCTGTGTATGCAGAGCTTTGTTGTAGCTGCCATAGGCCAGTGTTGCCATAGGCCAGTGTTAGGATCACCACCCCCTCAAACAGCTCGTTCAGTTAACCTGATGCCTGTTTTAGACAGAAAAAAAAGTTACCACAATCAGCAGAACTTTCACCGGAGAAAGGGCATAATTCTTTCATACTTTCTTTCTCATAGCTTTTTTTGGTTTTTATAATCTCTTCATTACACTAAATAACATCCATCTTAAGACCTATTTTGAGCCTTAATTTAAGTTGACTAGTAATGATATTAATCATAATGTATTTATTTTTATAATGTACAAACTAGAGTATGTATGTGGATATGTGTGTGATGGTGCTGGTATGGATATGTGTGGTTTGGGTTATGTGTGTACTGATGTGTACATTTTATGTGTTTTGTATGTTTTGCGAGTGCGATTTTATGTGATGTTATTCTGTACACCAGCCAAAACAAAATGTCTGGTATATTAGATAATAAACGCACCTTTAAATTTATTAGCGACTACACCCCGTCACCCTCCAGTCCCCCCACCCTACACTTTTAACATTGTATAAAAAATCATGCCCCAATATAGGTCCCTAGTTACCTGGGAGGACGTTAAGCTCCATAATCAACATCAACAACGTATTGAATTGAATTGAAAAGCTGGGGTTAGGAGGTCTAACTTCTTGATTTAAAGTGTTTTTTTTCTCAGGTGCATGTAGTTTTTTTATTTGCTTGAAATCATGTTGTATTCTGGTTGTAAGAGAAGAATCAATTTCCTTGTAAGCCTGCAAAATTAAGATTTGTCATTTTTGAAGTAGCCTACATTTTTGTAAGAGTCCAAAATAGTCCAGGATAAGGAGGAAAAACATAGGGTGGGTCAGGAAATCTGAAACATTGCATAGTTTTGTTTTGCCTATGTAGACACAAAAAGTACTTAGAGCACTTTTCCCCCCCCAAGAGAGCATAGCTTAGTTTTAATTATTTTAATGCCACTGTTAGCAAGAGGAGTACTACAGACAGCAATCAAACAGTGGGTTTTTTCTGTAGACATTGCTATTTCTGTTTAGGTGTTTCAGTAGTTTTCTATGCGGATAAATCATGCTGCATGATCACTAGAAACAATCCAGCTCTGTTGCATGCAAGTTTTTTAAAGGTTTTTTTCCCCATGTTACTCCCAGAGAAAAAAAACAACCCACAGAGATAAAGTTGAACTGGCAGTTTGACTGAAGCAGTGGTAATAACACAGAGTGCTCTTCCTACAATCAATTTTTTTATGTGGATGATGATGTCCATACATGTACTTGGTTGTATTATTTTGCTAGACTATTTTTTTCTGTTAGATATATCTGCTCACATGATTGTTGTTCATAATTTGACATTACATTTACTGCTGATCAAAATGTATTGTTGGAATAGGTCTGCTTAATATTCTGACTGCAGTTTTGTAATAAAATCAAATAACACAGATGTTTTAAGTATCAAAGTGCTTTTCACACACACACACACACACACACACACACACACACACACACACACACACACACACACACACACACACACACACACACACTCACACACTCACACACTATGAGTATGACTGCAAACATGAATTTGTACTTGTATTAATTATAATTACTGTATTACAGAACCTGATCTGAAAAAAAGGACAACAGCAAATTATTCATGCAAGCTTGCTGTATTAACGATTTCTTTATCTATTTAATACAACACTGAATTAGATAACAACTATAACAACGTGTGTGTGTTTGTGTGAATGTCTATGTGTATATGGACGGACACTGATTAAACCTGAGACTCATCGATTACCCAGGTGAGTGTAAAAGAGGGAGAGAGAGAGGGAACTTTAAGGTGGGTGCATGGGGACGGACATGTAGTAACAGATATATGTTTTAATCTGTAATCTTAACACATGTGCTTAAAATTAGGAACAGATGCCATTCCACTACAAATACTGTCAGTCTGACAAAAACGCCCAGTGACACTGAACCCCTATCCCTTACAGAACACATTCAGTATACATGTACTCACTTCCTTTCGTCTGCGTTTAGTGAAAGCAGATCGTTCTGATGACATTGGTATCCGGTTTCTGACCTCCTGTGAGTGGTCAACAATTGTCGGAACTGGAACTGCGTTAGGCAACAGCTGTTTTGTGTGTGCCAGGTTTTCTTGCCGGCTTAACTGCGTTCGCATTGGAAGAAAGTGTCGCGAAACACAGCACATCGTGTTGGCCGTTTCCAGTTAATCAGTCTTGCTGCAGAAGTTGTAAGCCCATCGGAAAAAGGTGACAACTGATGCCTGAACCTTTTTTCTATACTTCATAGCTATCAGCAGCCGTGCGCATTCCTTCGGCGTGCTGTTGATGCTCGATTTAGGCAAACGCCCACTTGAGCGTAAGCTGTAACTTTCGGTTTTCAAACACCAAGTGACGTCACAGCCGGTTCTCGTCTACTGGCGGCCATTTCGAAGTCTCGTTTAGCAGACGAATTTGGCGGAACGTTTTTAATTAAATCACAATGATTAAGCTACGAATCGGTGAATTTCTTTACATTTTTGGAATCTTTAGGTGCATTTCTCTAACCTTCAGTCATCGGTTAGTGGTTCTAATAACCTTTAAAACAGCGTGGTCTGGTCCTTTAAATTATGAGATAAAGGAGCCAAGCTCAGCTGGATTTTGGTCGAACAAATTAAATATTACATTAGAAGATAAACACTGGAAATTAGCTAACGAATGCTCGACAGAAACCCGTCTTCGTCTATTGCATTGGAAAATTTTACACAATATATATCCCACCAATATTTTGCTACATAAGATGGGAATTCGTCAAACAAATCTCTGTCAGTATTGTAACGAAACCGACTTCATCGAGCACTTTTTTTGGCAGTGTAGAGCAGTGCAACCCATATGGCAGGAATGTCAAGGGTACATATTTAAATATACAGGCAAAAATATAAAGTTAAGCTGCGAAGAGGCTCTTTTTGGGTATTTCACACGTGATATCCCCAGAGAGAAAACCTTCATAATTAATCACCTTATATTGATATCGAAAATGTGCGTAAGCCAGTTTAAGTACGGAAATCCAAAAACTAACATGAAGATCTTATTTCAGAACCAAGCTCGACTTCGAAATCTCTAGTAAAATTGAACTGTGTATAAGAATATAGATAACTAGTAGTATTGTGCTGTTAATGTAAAGTTATTTATATATGCGCTGTATGATGCTGTGCTGAAAACTAGTACTGTAATTGGATTAATTAACTTGTTATGTATTGTCCCGCTGAAAATGTATTATATAACAGAATTATGGGAACAACAACAACAACAACACACACACACGCACACACACACACACACACACACACACACACACACACACACACACACACACACACACACACACACACACACACACATATGCACATACACGCAAACATTAGTTAAATTGTTGTTGAATTAAAAAGTAATTTAATGGAAATGTAACCTGTAATGTAAAAGAAAACAAAATTAAAATTTCATTAAAAACAAAAAAGACCAATGAAGAAGGATATGCTCACCGCCCAAAAAGAAAGAAAGAAAAAAAAAAAAAAAAAAAAAAAAAAAAAGAGGCAAAAAAGATGGGTTGAAGCAGCCTTGCATGCAACTGAGGTCAAAAAAAAAAAAAAAAAAAAAAAAAAAAAAAATACAGCATCGGCTTAAACATTGCAAGCATATAGATACCCTCATGTTAAACTGTGACGACCTTCAGATGAAAACACTTTCACAATTAGATGCAAATAATCAATTATCTAAAAACAGATTATTATTCAATTGCCGGACAGTGACCATAGTTTCCCTCCAGTGTGTTGCAAGATGATACAAGTGATCTGCTTACACACACACACTGTGACATACACACACACACACACACACACACTGTGACATACACACACACACACACACACACACACACACTGTGACATACACACACACACACACACACACACACTGTGACATACACACACACACACACTGTGACATACACACACACACACTGTGACATACACACACACACACACACTGTGACATACACACACACACACACTGTGACATACACACACACACATACACACACACTGTGACATACACACACACACACTGTGACATGCACGCACACACACACTGTGACATGCACGCACACATACACACACTGTGACATACACACACACACACACACACACTGTGACATACACACACACTGTGACATACACACACACTGTGACATACACACACACACACTGTGACATACACACACACACACTAGGACATACACACACACACACTGTGACATACACACACACACACTGTGGCATACACACACACACACACACTGTGACATACACACACACTGTGACATACACACACACACACACACACTGTGACATACACACACACACACACACTGTGACATACACACACACACACACTGTGACATACACACACACACACACTGTGACATACACACACACACACACTGACATACACACACACACACTGTGACATACACACACACACACACACACTGTGACATACACACACACACACACACTGTGACATACACACACACACACACATACACACACACACACACCTTCCAAGGGCGGATCTGGGGGGGGGGGGGTTACACGGGTTACGTAACCCCCCCCCACCCCCCACCCCCCCAAAAAAGAGGTAATTTATTGGCTCAGGATGCACCAGATAGCTCTATTTTGCTTCTTTGGATAAAACAATTTCCGGGGGGGCATGCCCCCGGACCCCCCTAGAGGCTTAGGCGCCTTCGGCGCCGTCAACTTGTATCTTCGCAGTCATTTTGTAACCCCCCCCTCCAAAGTGAATTGATCCGCCCTTGCCTTCAGACAGACAGATAGATAGACAGACAGACAAATGTTATCAGCATGACAGACACAAACACACAAGTGACAAAAATGCATGCAAATATACATACGTGCTGGCAGTTAATAATTCTCAGTTAATGTTTCTCATCAGTCATGTGACACTAGTACTTACTGACAATTATTATCATAAGCTTAACACAGAAACACATTAACCTTTGTCGTGGTTTTAAAAAATGACGGCACACTTGATGTGAATCCACTGATGTGAGTCCTATTCCTATTGCGAATGTGTGGTCACATCAAAAGATACCAACTAACACATTTATATGTAAAAATTACTAGTTTGAGTTCGTAATTTGTCGGAGAACTTCTTTTTTTTAGAGGCAAGCGTTTGAAATGCTCGTGCATCACTCTTCAGGGTATAGTTGAATTTTGACTGAGAAAAGAAAGTGCGCCCTAGAATATTTCTTGTTAAGGCATCTGCCTAGTTATGGTCAGAATAATTAGAAGCTGTTAATACTTTTTTGGGAGAAAGAACATTCTGTCTACATTACATATCTGCAGATAACTTTTCTAGTCCCATGCACTTTTAATTTTTTGTGATTTTTTGTGATTTTTTTGTGATTTTTTGTGATTTTTTGTGATTTTTTGTGATTTTTTGTGATTTTTTGAAATAACCTTGTGTCTTCTGATTTTGTGAAAATGGGTACATAAAGATAACGGCTAATATTGGACAGTACGCATGTAGTAGCCACTTGCTAGATAATTGTGGGGGGAAGTGAATGCTATACCTATTAGAACATAGCAAGAAATTACATTTCAAAGCACTTTGGTATGTTTTATACCGTCTTTTTTAATTAATTTTACTTAGCGCAATTACATTGTTCATCATACAGAGAAGGAAAAAAAAGACTCTGAATAATTTCGATTTCCCTACAAATTGATATGTTGTAGCTCACTCATTTCTCGAGCTAAAGTGAAAATTTGAATATCAAGTCCCATGCCAAAAAATTAAACTGCAGGCAGTTTCCCAACCCTACCCCCTAACTTTCGCGGTCGCCATTTTACATTCCCCACTTTCATAGACATCAACACATTTCAGAGATGAAAACAAGCAAAGCTATCATATTGCACATACTGATAGCCAAGAGTATCAAAAATATGTTTACCAACATTCCATGACCTTGACCTTCACACAAGGTCACTGGCGAGTTCTGAAACGTTATAACGAATTCAGTATTTTGTAAAAGCACAAACAGAAAACGATGTAAAATTTGTACTAAAAGGGTTGTAAATTCTGTTTAAGATCCGGAAAATTGAAGATATGCGTTGTTTGAATGGAATTTAGCAAGATTGTCACAGTACAAAGACGTTTGTGATGTTGTATAAAGTCTTTTTATATGCATTTGTTGTTGCGCTATTGCAGTTTTTCATTTAAAGAAGTAAAAACAATGCCTCGGAGATATTGAAAATGCCTTATAATGTGATATGTTGTAGCCCACTCATTTCAAGAGCTGTGGTGAAAATGTGAACATCAAGTCCCATGCTAAAAAATAAAACTGTAGGCAGTTTCCCAACCCTACCCCCTAACTTTCGCGGTCACCATTTTACATTCCACACATTCATAGACATCAATATATTTCAGAGATGAAAGCAAGCAGAACTTTCATATTTCGCATACTTATACCCTACATACGATGTCAACAAAATGTTTACCAGCATTCCATGACCTTAACCTTTACACAAGGTCAAAGGTGAGTTCCGAGACTTTTAACCACTTCAGTATTTTGCAAAACACAAACAAAAAAGGATAAAAATCTTCACACAAGGTCACAGGCGAGTTCCGAAACTGTGTAACCAGTTCTGTATTTTGCACCCAAAAACACGAAATGAGAACGATTAAAAAAATCTCTACTTAAAGGATTGTGAATTCTGTTTAAAATACAGAAAATAGACAAAATGCTTTTTGTTTTAATGGAATGCAGCGAGAAATGTACAGTACACAAACGTTTGCAATGTTGTATACGCATTGTGTGTAGCGCTACGGCTGTTTTTATATTTTAAAAAGTAAAACATAATGCCTCCGAGATATTGAAAATGCCTTAAAGTATTATATGTTGTAGCCCACACATTTCTCGAGCTATGCTGAAAATGTGAACATCAAGTCTCATGCAATTTTGTTTTAAATTGCAGGCAGTTTCTCAACCCTACCCCCTAAATTTAGCCCTCGTCATTTTGCATTTCCCACATTCATAGTCATCAACACATTATAGAGATGACAACAGCAGAGCTTTCATATTCAACAGGTCACACAGTATGCCAATGTCAAACCTTGGATAACAGGAGAGATTAGAGACTTGTTGAAACAGAAAAGAGCAGCTTTTTCAAGTGGGGATAAGGATGATTTAAGGAACGTTCAGAAAGATTTGAAAAATGCCATTAGAAAGGGAAAAGATCAGTACAGGAAGAAACTAGAAGCAAGATTGGAGAGTAATGATGTTAAGGAAGTGTGGCAGGGGATGCAGAAAATAACTGGTTGTGCAAAGAAAAAGAAAGTGGATGGTGCTGGTACAGGTTCTGATTATGCTAATGAGCTCAACACATTTTATGCAAGGTTTGATGTCCATGATTTTAAGGATGAACAGGATGAGATTGTTAGTTCTGGAAATGTTTCTGATTCTGTTGTACAGGAGCCAGTCACACTGTCAGTTGATGATGTTTGTAAACAGCTGAAAAAGACCAAGGTAAACAAGTCAGCAGGACCTGACGGTGTCAAGCCTAAGGTATTGTCCATCTGTGCTGATCAGCTGTGTAGGATTTTCCACACCATGTTTTCCATGTCTTTGTCTTTGTGCAAAATTCCATCTGCTTGGAAAACTTCTTGTATTGTGCCAGTGCCGAAGAAGCCTAAGGTGTCATGTCTGAATGACTATAGGCCTGTAGCTCTCACTTCTCACATTATGAAAGTTTTTGAAAGACTGGTGTTGACTGTTTTGAAGGTCCAAGTCGCTGCTTTTCAAGATTCTTTGCAGTTTGCATACAGGGCCAAAGTAGGGGTTGATGATGCACTATTGTTTATGTTACATTCTGTGTACACACATCTGGAGAAGAGCTCTGCGTGTGTTAGAGTTATGTTTTTTTTAATTTTTCTTCTGCCTTTCAGCCTCACCTTCTGGCTCAGAAGTTACAAAACATGTCTTTGCATCATAGTACAGTGAAATGGATTCTGGATTATTTGGTAGATAGACCACAGTTTGTACGATGGAATGGTACTTTTACATCTGACATGATTAACACTTTCACCGGAGCACCACAAGGAACAGTTGTGTCACCTTTTTTGTTCACCCTGTATACATCTGATTTTAAAGTACAAGGAGAGTCATGTTATCTTCAGAAATTTTCTGACGACTCTGCCGTGGTTGGTTGTATTCTTGATGGTGATGAGAGCTTGTATAGAGAACGTATTGATGATTTTGTGTCTTGGTGTGATTCCAACATTTTAGTATTAAACGCAAGCAAGACGAAGGAAATGATTTTTGATTTTCGCAAAAAGAAAGACACTGTCCATCCTGTAGTCATCAAAGGTGATGCGATTGAGATAGTCAGCGAGTACAAGTATTTAGGTGTATATATATCCCATGACCTCCCTTCTTTGTCTCTGTTACTTCAGTATGGGTATAAATGTTGTATTTTTATAGCTCAATAAATACATCATGGACTCCAAAAAATATATGATAGTGCAGATTCCGATTTGGGCAAAGAACTACTTTCCTCCCGACCTTTGACCTCGCGCCGAACAATGTGACACATTTGTATGAAGTTCCAAAATCGTATCGCACGGCTTAGAAAACCATATCAGTTGCACGCAAACATGAATCTCGGAACTGATCTGATGTATGGGATGCAATAAACAAACGTTTCTTTCATTATGAAAGCAATGCAGGTCGAAAAAAACGAACATTCAGCTTACAAGATACACAGATGCTAGCGAACGATCGAACCTCTGTTTGCTATCCGTGTGTCGACAAGCATCGCTACCATAGGAATAATCCAAAAAAGAATATGCAACACAACAGAAAGAAAATGTGTTCCCTCAATACTGTTTCGAACGTTTTCTCCGTGTCCCTGTCTCACGGGGGATAACCGGTCAAAGGCCGAACAGAAGCCGAAGGCCGCTCATGACACGTGTGAAGGCAAGTTTTGTCTGTTTTCTAGGTATTGTTTGATTTATGTCGGGATTTAAGGTAAGCTACTGATTCAGCGATGACTAAATTTGTTTCTCGGTGCATAAAAAGTCAGGGAGCGATTGATATTTGCCCGTAAATAGCCTTCAAAGCTGAAAATGTCCGCGATCGAGCACCGGAAATGGCTGTTCGATGGGTTTTGCAAGTAGAAATGTGCTTTATTTCACCAAATCAGCTCGTATTTGGTGTGGGTACGGGATTCTAGAGGACGAAGGAGTCATAAGAGGTGCAAAGAAGTGCTATTTGGGAGAAGAATAAATCTTCCGAGACAGTAGACAAGAGAAGGTCATATTTGAGAGACGCGCGTAGCCCGATTGTCTTTCCGACAAGCGAATGATACAGCAGATTAATCATTCGTTTTGACCAGAAACCTAGTCTCTAGTTTTTATGAAAGAGTTTTTTAATTAAAACAATCACGAGAACTCTCTCTCGCTTAGCCTAATGGCTGTTCGATGGGTTTCGCAAGTAGAAATGTGCTTTATTTCACCAAATCAGCTCGTATTTGACATCGGTTTGGTATATATATATATATATATATATATATATATATATATATATATACTTTTAAAATGCCTTGGATCTGGGGACATCTGTAAGTGTGAGAGCGTGGTTCTGGGAACATTCTGTGGTTATGGGAACATTAGCATGTTCTCATATCCAAGGTAACTTCAAAATGTAATTTTCGTGTTCAGCTTGACCATTGAGGGGTTTTAACTCGTGTTCCCAAAAAACATTTGAGTTCTGACTGGGTTGTCCCCCTTCCCTTGCTACAGATCTCTGCATCGTCAAACAATCTCTTCTGAGCTTTTAGCATTATTGTGCTTACGACACTAAAAAAAACAAAAAAACATTATCTCTCTCTCTCTTTTTTTTTTAACATTGCTGTGTAAAATAAAACTGTAAAATAACTATTTTACAGGTTTATTTCACAAGTTTATCTTATATTTTCTGAACATTTGGAAATAATTGCTTTACCTCAGTGAAATATTTATTATTGTTTAGAGCGTAAGCGATAAGCGATCTGGGCCTTTTCAAGAAATCTGAACATGGTCGTTGCATGGGATTTTTTTTCCCTTTCGTACAATCAGGCACACCACTCGTACAGGTAAGCCTTAGATTTTATGTAGCGCACTTTATAAGAACAGTGTTATATCTATTTATTTGAGTTAGGCATTGAAGATTTGAGAGGACTTCTTCGCATCGAAGGAGTCTCTTCTGAGTGGGAATTCCGCTGTGAATTGATAGTTCTGGTCAATGGCTGTCTAATCGGCCCTCGAAGGCAATCACTGAAGTGAAGTGCACCGGGAGTGACTATTGCAACGACTGTCGTGTCCAGCGCAGTTAGCACCATTCATTGCTTCGACAGTCGTTGCAATAACGGCCCAAACGTTTCACCACGACAAAAATAGCAGACGATGGTCGTTGTGTACCTGATCTAAACTGGAAGTTCGGGTGTTGATCGACAACCCAAGCTTGGCTCCTTCCGAAAGCGATTTCTTAACAACCAATGACGCGTTGTGTTATAAAGTCTGTGACTGTGATGGTCGATTATCGATCGATCCAGTTAAAATCTCGAAAATAATTATTGAACTCAGCGCTATGCGCTTCGTTCAATAATAAATTTTCTCGATTTGCTCGATAAATCCCTTTGTGCACTGGGATGTCTCAATAACTTAAATAATAATAATAACAATAAGGGTTTTTATATGGCGCAAATCCTACCATAGCTCTAAATGCCTTAAAAAATTCAACGATTCAGAAGTCATGTACACGATGAGCTCTTGAAAAAATCAATTACTCTTCATTACAACAGAAATCGTGCATATACATTAGAATAATCTTCAAATTAACAAAAACACTACTCAGGTACAAAATTCACATTCAAATAAATAAATTTCTAACAAAAATCACAACATTCGTTATACATAATTATGAAACACCATCGCATGCACGCGCACACACACACACACACACACACACACACACACACACACACACACACACACACACACACACACACATATATATATATACATACATTCACACACACACATACATACACACATACACACTCACAGACACACACACACACACATACACACATACATACACACACACACACACACACACACATACAAACACACTGACAGTCACGCACACCCCCAACACCCGCTGATAAGTAATGGCAGGGTCTGTCTCAGTTTCTTAGAACCTATTATTCGAAACTTCAGCTCATATTCTAGAGGTTTCGGGTAAGGTATGCGGATCTCAAACGTGTTTAGGTCACCATATAAATCGCACCGTAGGCTATTTGACACCACACCGTTTTAATATGCAGTCACAGGACTCGCTTGAAGAAGCAGACCTTTCTTCGCAAAAAGGTGAACAAACTCGTACACAACAACACCAACCCACCCACCACCCCACCCACACCCAACACACACACACACACACACACACACACACACACACACACACACACACACACACACACACACACACACACACACACACACACACACACATACATACACACACACACACTTGACACACACATACACACACACACACACACACACATACACACACACACACACACACACACACACACACACACGTACACACCCCCTCCCCTCTTCCTCTCCCTCATCACACCCACACTAGTGTTTTTGCTGCAATACCCGGTAAAATACCACAGTTTACGGGTGCAGATATAGAATGTCAATGTTTCGATGGGAATGTCGCAATATCTGCTGACGAGACACTCAGACACGGTCAGGTTGACTTAGGATGAACTAAATATCGGGTAACACTGGTCGACTTTTTGGTTGCTTAATATTTTTCAGGCGACAATGTCCTGGCCTGTTTTACTTCGCTTTACGTACCACCACCTCCCCCCCACCCCCCTATCCCCTCCCCCGTCTTGTTGCCACACTAGAATAGTTGAGTTGAAAGGACCGATGACGGTACAGCCCCCGGGAATTCTAAGAACAAATGATTGAGGGGTGGGGGTGGTGGTGGCTGGCAGGGTATTTAACGTTGTTTTGTTGCGGGGTCATTTTCAGTTTCTGTCCCAGAGCGGGATGACCTGCTTGAAGAAAGAAAGACAGCTATCACATTTCAATCAAATCTAGAACGAGTTGCATCGGTTGCGTGTTTAAACAATACAGTTATTTGTCATCATTTCCACGAATTTTCATTCACAACGAGCTGGGAAACAAAAAAGACATTGTTCATAATTATGTGACAAATCTGTAAGGTGAATGGGTTTGACCTTGTAAATTGTCAACGTGAAATCCAATTATGCTGTTTGTGTTATATGTCGCGTCCCTCACGGCATTGGATTCGTGTTACCAAAGACAAAAACTATAAACATTAACTCTCAACTATCCAATTCATGTTGATATCTACCGCAACGACCCGTGGTCAATATGCAACAAAGCTGTGCAATCGGGTATGACACAACAAAAATCCTTAAAACACTCAAAAGAAAGGGTTTTGGCTCGGAGAGCATATCACATGCGGCTTCTGTTACATTTGTTTCAACCTCGGCCTTCAGCTACGGTCGTTAACAAATAATTACAAAACAGAAGACGATATGCTCCCCCTCAAACCGAAAAAAAAGCTGGTCTGACAAGTCACGAATCATTTTATGTTTCCAAACCATATTTGACTGTTGTTTGGGTGTTTTTTTCTCAACCATTTGTTTGCATTTTAAGTTTGTTGAAGATAAGCTGCTTGAAAGCCGCCAATTTGTGACATTCCTCTCTGGACAAAAAATAAATAAAAATGCATAACTTGCATGTCCGGGGGGCAGTTGTCCAGGGGGCAATTAGCCTGCTACCGTTCAAAATATCCTTAACTCTTGGTTATGATGAGAGCTGTAACATACAATTAAGGTATGCGTTCCCCCGAAATCGGCGTATGGCTGCATACATGGCGGGGTAAAAAAACAAACGGTCATACACGTAATATTCCACTCGTGCAAAAAACAAGAGTGTACGTGGGAGTTTCAGCCCACGAACGAAGAAGAAGAAGAAGAAGGTATGCGTGTCGTATTTTTGTGTTTTCCAAGTCATTAACTTTGAATCGATCGATTTCCCGCAATCTTACACGCAGAGCCACGAAAATCACAAGGTGCACAGCATAAGCTAGTTCACGTCTCTATTACACGAAGTGTGTTCTTCGATACACATCATATCAATACAACCGCTTTGAATGCAATATTCTGGTTTCTGACAGCAAAACACACACACACACACACACACACACACACACACACATACACACACACACGCACACAGACAGACACACAACACCCGTACGTACGTACATACACACACACACACACACACACACACACATACACACACACACATACATACATTCACACACACATACATACACACACATACACACTCACAGACACACACACACACACACACACACACACACACACACATACATACACACATACACACACACACACACAAACACACATACAAACACACTGACACGCACACCCCCAACACCCGCTGATAAGTAATGGCAGGGTCTGTCTCAGTTTCTTAGAACCTGTATTCGAAACTTCAGCTCATATTCTAGAGATTTCGGGTAAGGTATGGGGATCTCAAACGTGTTAGGTCACCATATAAATCGCACCCTATTTGACACCTCACCGACTAAAGAAATATGCAGTCACAGGACTCGCTTGAAGAAGCAGACCTTTCTTCGCAAAAAGGTGAACAAACTCGTACACAACAACACCATCCCACCCACCACCCCAACACACACACACACACACACACACAGACACACACACACACACACACACACACACACACACACACACACACACACACACACACACACACGTACACCCCCCTGCCCTCTCCCCCCCTCATCACACCCACACTAGTGGTTTTGCTGCAATACCCGGTAAAATACCACAGTTTACGGGTGCAGATATAGAATGTCAATGTTTCGATGGGAATGTCGGATGAACTAATTATCGGGTAACACTGGTCGACTTTTTGGTTTTTGATTTTTCAGGCGACAATGTCCTGGCCTGTTTTACTTCGCTTTACGTACCACCACCCCCCCCTTCCTCCCACCCCCCTATCCCCTCCCCCGTCTTGTTGCCACACTAGAATAGTTGAGTTGAAAGGGCCGATGACGGTAGGCTACAGCCCCCGGGAATTCTAAGAACAAATGATTGAGGGGTGGGGGTGGTGGTGGCTGGCAGGGTATTTAACGTTGTTTTGTAGCGGGGTCATTTTCAGTTTCTGTCCCAGAGCGGGATGACCTACTTGAAGAAAGAAAGACAGCTATCACATTTCAATCAAATCTAGAACGAGTTGCATCGGTTGCGTGCTTAAACAATCAAGTTATTTGTCATCATTTCCACGAATTTTCATTCATAACGAGCTGGGAAACAAAAAAGACATTGTTCATATGTGGCAAATCTGTGAGGTGAATGGGTTTGACCTTGTGGATTGTCAACGTGAAATCCAATTATGCTGTTTGTGTTATATGTCGCGTCCCTCACGGCATTGGATTCGTGTTACCAAAGACAAAAATTATAAACATTAACTCTCAAATATCCAATTCATGTTGATATCTACCGCAACGACCCGTGGTCAATATACAACAAAGCTGTGCAATCGGATATGACACAACAAAAATCTTTAAAACACTCAAAAGAAAGGGTTTTGGCTCGGGGAGCATATCACGTACGGCTTCTGTTACATCTTGATCAACCTCGGCCTTCAGCTGCGATCGTTAAAAAATGAAACAGAATACGATATGCTCCCCCTCGAACCGACAAAATAGATAGTCTGACAAGTCACAAAACATGTTTCCAAACCATAAGTTTATAAGTTTGTTGAAG
The DNA here is from genome assembly GCF_037325665.1 of Littorina saxatilis. Lineage (NCBI taxonomy): Eukaryota > Metazoa > Mollusca > Gastropoda > Littorinimorpha > Littorinidae > Littorina > Littorina saxatilis. The sequence continues at coordinate 9,546,701 of NC_090253.1, forward strand.
ATAAGCTGCTTGAAGGCAGCCAATTTGTGACATTCCTCTATTGACAAAAACCAAACCAAGCAAAACAAAAATTGCATAACATGCATGATACACCTCCATTAAGCCTTGGTTGTGATGAGAGCTGTAGCATGCAGGTTATGCGTGTCGTAGACTTGTGTTTTCCAAGTGATTAACTTTGAATTGATCGATTTCCGTCTTATATGCGGAGCCACGAAAATCACAAGGTGCACTAAACATAAGCTAGTCCACGTCTCTGTTACACGAAGTGTGTGCTTTTTGTTACATTGTCCAAAATTTAGAGAACATAGAACCATTTTATTCAATAGTCTGCCAAAGCACGTTCTGGACTGCAAAACACTCTTGTTTGGAAATACTCATTTAACTATATTTTTGAACACGAAAATATTTTCTGATCGCTTCGGCTCATATTATATTAACAGTGACTGCAATTGATGTAGCAAAGCATTCTCTCTCTCTCTCTCTCTCTCTCTTATGCGAGACTTGGCTGTAAGCAATACACAAAGCAGATATAACGGGAGCGTTGTTTCTGGACTTTATTGACCTAGTAGATCACTACTGAAGAAATTAAAGTGCTATTTAAAAGACGACTCCGCCTGTGCCTTTTTTGAATCGTATCTTTCAAAACGGAAACAGTATGTGTCCATTAACTGTAAAACTTCGTCAAACGAGTTTGTCAGGAGTGGTGTCCCTCAAGGGTCTGTATTAGGACCTATCTTGTTCTGTATTTATATAAATGACTTACCCCTTCATGTGTCCGATGAAAAAGTTAGATGTGAGTTCTTCGCGGATGACTTCTGTTCACACCAGTCAAACATCTTTGGAATCCGTCAACTCTTCTCTTCAAACAAGTGTGGATGAAATCACTGAGTGGTGCGTTTCTAATGCAATGATCATTCATCCGATTAAAACAAAGAGTATGGTGATAACCACGAGACAAAAACACCAGTTAAGTCCTTTACTACTACAACTGTCAGTTGGCTCAACTCAAGTGCAGCAAGTTAGGGAACATAGAATATTAGGTGTTACCATTGATCAAGAGTTGAAATGGCAAACTCATTTGAGTAATATTTGCAAAGTAGTATCATTCGTGAATGAAATGTCTTGTTCGATTGTTATTTTGTTGAACATTTTGTACTAGTGTTAACGGATGTGTAGCTGATTTGAGCAACTTAATTCTCAAAATGAAAGGTTTAACTATGTCAATGTAATTTTGTAATTTTTTAGTTTTCCTTATATAATTCCTTAAATGCACATTGTGTTGCAATCCATACAATGTAATTCTGTATCTTATCTGATTGAAGTTTTATTTTTTATGTCCGTCTGTCTTTATGTGTTGTATAAAGGACAGGTTGGAAGAATAGGCTTTGCCTAAAACCTTTATCCTTTTGTAATAAAGTTCTGAGTCTGAGTCTGAGTCTGAGTCTCTCTCTCTCTCTCTCTCTCTCTTGATTTGTATAAAAAAAAGAGGAATATTTTGAAAGAAAAGGGTTGAAGTTATCACTTGTTCGCCATGTCTTGTTATCAGAATGTGTATTGATTATTAGTTTTAGAACGTGTCCATAAGCAGTCTGCTTGTTAACGTTCTTAATGTTGTTTCTGTTTATAACGTGTATACAAGAAAATTAATAAAAACACGCTTAAACCAAGTGTGTGCTTGGATGCACATCATATCAACAAAACTGCTTTGAATGCAAGGTTTGGGTTTCTGACAGCAAAATTGTGACCTTGCACCACGGAATGAGTCGCATGTCACCTTTGCATGATTGTATATTTAAACATTTTCTTAAAGAGATTGTTATGCTCTATCCAGTTGTGAAAACCGTTTTAAAAAAAGACCGAACACTTCTTGAGTTATAAGCCTGTAACTAAGGTTTATGCCTAGCGCAGAACCGCGCAAGGTGACATCCGACTCATTCCTGTTTTGGAGAGTCACAATTGTTCAAGGAGTCTTTGAATACGGGCACTGTGAGTTATATATCTTCAATGATGACTTTAACGCAGCACACAGAGGAATGTATTGGGTACATGTTAGACACCAACTTTATGCACATCATGCAGTTTGGGAAGCTGTTTAAGTGATAGTTCTAGACCTCCTGTTTTTATTTGCGTTATGCGGACCGTACCTGTTATGCTGTCTGTGGGACAAGGGAAGTAATCAAGATCCTACACAGTTAACATGCACACAGTTATTGACCACACAAATATTGCCGTTTCTGGCCACTCACGTGACATTTACTCATTCAGTAACTGATTTAATCATAGTATTTTACAGAATCCTCTCAAATTAGGATTTGGACATAAAACGCAATGCAATTATTTACACTTCTTTTTTTCTGTTGGAAAATTATTTTACAACTGTATTTTCAGGATATGTACAAACATTTTTTTTTGGGGGGGGGGCTCTATGCGCCCCGATTAAAACTCGATCAGAACCGCAAAAAAACTTAACATACAAAGAAGACAGTTTTAAGGAAACACTTAGTAGATATAAAAAGCCAAATGCCACAGCCGCCGGCTACTCAACTACGATCAGGGCGAAAGGGAAGTAAGACCAAGGCAACTGTGGACTAAAGCATGAGTCTCGGTTCCAGACCAAGCAAAACAGTACAGCACCGAAGCTCAAACTTCTTCTTCTTCGGCGTTCCAGGATTTTTTGGCCTCAGGTCAGACTTCAAGTTTTGTAGCTTGAATAAAGCTGGTGGTCAGGATCAGGGAGTCTTTGGTGCCCCAGAGTTGCTCCTGCAGTGTGGCACCTTGGGGCCAGTGATCTGTTCTGGCTTCCTGGTGGAGCGGGCAGGTCTGCAGGATGTGCTCCGGGGTCTGTGGGCCTGTTTCGCACGGGCAGTTCGGTGTGTGCGACAGACCAAGGCGGTGCATGTGGGCACGCAGTCGACAGTGTCCAGTCCGTAGGCGGAAGAGGATGGTCTGCTGATGGCGCTGTAGGTTGGGCATCTGATCTTCAGATGGAAGGCTGTGTTGGGCATTCCAGGTGGTCTGGTAGTGTCTTTTCACCAGGGTTTTGGCTTCACTGTAAGAGACTGTTGATCTTGTCTGCTCCAGATGGCTGCCAGTCTTGGCCAGTCTGTCCGCTTCCTCGTTCCCTGAGAGGCCACAGTGAGCAGGGATCCACTGGACAGCGACGTTTGTGCTCTGGGAGAGAGTACAGAGAAGACGCTGGGTGTCTCGTTTCAGCTGCTCTTTGGGCGACTGCAGGCATTGGACGGCGGATCTGCAGTCGGTCAGGAAGACGGCGTGAGAGAGTGGGTGTTCGCTGACCAGGCTAACTGCTTCTCTGTGAGCGGTGAGTTCTGCCCGGTAGTTGGATGACAGCTCTCCGGCAGGCAGGGATCTTGAAAGGGTGTGTCCGTCTGGGTAGCGCACCAGGATCCCGCTTCCTCCGTTTTTGATGGCACCATCTGAGGACCCGTCAGTGTAGATGTGAGTCCATACTGAGGCATTGTAGTCTTGGTGCATCATCTCCAGCGTGAGGTTCTTGAGGATTCCGTCCTGCTGCTCTCACTTGCTGGTCACTCCTGGCATGTCAGTAACAAAGAGCACCTTGCTGAGCTGGCTGTTCCACTCTTCAGCGTCTTGGAGGGGCTCTTGTTCTTCAGGGGTGCGTGGTAGGAAGCTGGTTTGAGTTCTCTCTAGCTGCTTGGCCAGATGGTTGAAACTGCTTCTTTTCAGCCTGTTCTTCGTCATCTGTTGGGTGTGCTGGTGTGCTGGGTGAGAGGGGAGTCGTTGCAGCTTCTCGTATTGCACGATGACCTTCTCTTCTCGTCGGTGGTCCAGGGAAGGGAGTCTGGTGGTGGCTTCAAGGGCGTGTATGGGCGTAGTTTTCAGTCCCCCTGTCACGGTGTGTCAACTGATTCCGTTCATCCACCGGATGTTTCCGTTCATCCGCAGGATGTGTCCGTTCATACAGCCCCATTTTTGTCACTTGCTTCGGGAAAAACGTTGTAGTAAGTCGTGTGGGCAGCGCGCTTGTGTGATATTGAAAGAATAAGGTAGCGAAATGGTTGGGCTATGTGTACGATAAGTACCAAGGTGCTAGTGAATCCTAATAATAACACACGCGGGCCGAACGTGGCAAAATTGCCTGATTTTTTAACATTTTCTTGTTTTTCTCGCTCTGTTATCGAATCTGACCCCTGATTTGCACATGATCACCAAAACCATTGCCTGTTACGACATTTCGCTTGAACAGAAGTTTATAGAAACCCATGGCTTTTGTACAATCACTTGTCTTTTGAAAACATACAGATTCCGTTCATACTCCATGTTTCCGTTCGTGCAAAAGTGCATGTTTCCCATCGTACGAAAAGCGTTTCCGTTCATACACATTCGTTAGATCAGAGTGAAACAGGCCCCCACTACAAGTTCTGTGTATTCCAATCGTTTTCAAATAGCACAAAGTACGAATGCGTGTGATATTAGACCTATGTGAACCATAAGATGAATTGAATTTGCAAAAAACAGTTTTGTGTCCGTTCGTACTGATTTTGACGGGAAAATGTGTCTGTTCGTACCACTTTCATCAAATTGTTTCCCTTCGTACGCTTTTCATGACGTTTGTGATTTTTGGTAGAAAGCTTGTGCAATTAGCATTTTAATACCCCTAATTCGACTTATGTATAACCCATAATGCATGTTGTTCATGAGTGCAACAACACGCGACTGTGGCTTTTCTGGTGCAATACCATCCCTGTTTAAAATCTTACTGAAGAGCAAACATTTTGATAAGTGTGTCTTCTTCCAGTTTCCTTACACAATGTCATTTCAAAGATCTAAACTTATGTGAAACCTGTTCAAAATATGCTTTCTGCAAGCTAAACCTAGACATTACCCGCTATTACGAGCTAGTCGTGTGACAGAGAGTTTTCTTGCACACGAGACTGTAGATGTTTCACGACGGCTTTAGCCGGAGTGAAACAGCAGCAGTCGAGTGTGCAAGAACACTCTCTGTCACACGACTAGCTCGTAATGGCGATTATGTCTCACAGCTTCAACAGAGGAGAGAACAAACACGTTTTGCGTACTCACGCTTGATAAACCTAAACACAGGAGCAGCCATTGTGGAGAGATCTACTTTTTGACGAAAGTGAACGAACAACTATGAATGACGTCTCGGTATATGTGAATGACGTCACAGTCATCGTCACAGTCTGTATCTTTTGAAGCATTCCATTCTTCATGACGTCTTTCTGTGTCTGCATCCGCGAAATGTTTGTTCTTTCTGGGGTCTTTGTCATCTATGTTCAGAACTCTGTCCTTCTAGTTTCAGACTAACAGGCCTCCTGAGCGAGCCACTTTCCAAGGGAAGCTAAACTCGCGTATGGAAACAGTACTGTAGTCTGGGATGCCGTTTTCAGTATTCTCAGCGTTGAAGAATTTGTAAAGAGAAGACACGACAACAGCAGGAGAAATAAAAGTCGTGTGTGCATTTTGGGGCTTTTGGAGGGACGATTTCGAGTTTGAATCCGTTCTTGCACATGCTCCAAAGCGTGTAACATACAATCTTGCACACGTTTGCTTTAGTAGTGGCAAAGAAGGAAAGCGTGTGACATTCACTCTTTTAGCATTTTCAGATTTTTAATGACCAAACTTTTTTTTTATCATTTTTTAAGCTTTGAAGCTGAAATGCAATCCCATAGTACGGGGGTTGCCTGGCTAAAGTTTTGAAATCAATTTGATACAAAAATGAGGGTGTGACAGTGCGGCCTCAACTTTTACAAAAAGTCGGATATGACGTCATCAAAGACATTTATAAAACAAGTCGCGTAAGGCGAAAATACATTTAGTCAAGCTGTCAGAATGAAACTGAAGGCAATGCAATTTTTCAGCAAGACCGTATACTCGTAGCATCGTCAGTCCACCGCTCATGACAAAGGCAGTGAAATTGACAAGAAGAGCGGGGTAGTAGTAGCGCTGAGAAGGATAGCACGCTTTTCTGTACCATCTTCGTTTGAACTTTCTGAGCGTGTTTTTAATCCAAACATATCATATCTATTTTTGGAATCAGGAACCGACAAGGAATAAGATGAAAGTGTTTTTAATTTGATTTCGACAATTTAATTTTGATAATAATTTGTATATTTTTAATTTTCAGAGCTTGTTTTTAATCCAAATATAACATATTTATATGTTTTTAGAATGAGAAAATGATGAGGAATAAGATAAACGTAAATTTAGATCGTTTTATAAATTTTTTTTTTTTTACAATTTTCAGATTTTTAACGACCTAAGTCATTAACTAATTTTTAAGCCACCAATCTGAAATGCAGAAGATTGCTTGGCCAAATTTTCAATCAATTTGATTGAAAAATGAGAGTGTGACAGTGCCGCCTCAACTTTTACAAAAAGCCGGATATGACGTCATCAAAAATATTTCTCGAAAAAAAGAAAAAAACCGTCTGGGGATATCTTTCCTAGGAACTCTCATGTAAAATGTCATAAAGATCGGTCCAGTAGTTTCGCTCTACACGCACGCACGCACGCACACACACACACACACACACACACACACACACACACTCACACACACACACGCACACTGATACACACACACATACACACGCACGCACACACACACACACACACACATAAACCACGATCCTCGTTTCGATTCCCCATTTATGTTCAAACATTAAGTCGTAAAAAGGACTGATAGAGCCTGGATAATGTTTTTTCTTGATTTGTCTAAATTCTGCTCATGATTATCACAGGTGAAGCAAATGGCATGATAGGAGTAACATACAAATGTACATGTTACTTAGTTCAGTCTTAGTTGCAGTGCTGCAAAGCAAGCACAACTGCACAAATCAATCTTCGTTCTTATCAAAACACACAGAAAGCTCCGTCACTGAACACATTACTGAAAAGGGTACGAAGGGAAACAATTTGATGAAAGTGGTACGAACGGACACATTTTCCCGTCAAAATCAGTACGAACGGACACAAAACTGTTTTTTGCAAATTCAATTCGTCTTATGGTTCACATAGGTCCAATATCACACGCATTCGTACTTTGTGCTATTTGAAAACGATTGGAATACACAGAACTTGTAGTGGGGGCCTGTTTCACTCTGATCTAACGAATGTGTATGAACGGAAACGCTTTTCGTACGAAGGGAAACATGCACTTTTGTACGAACGGAAACATGGGGTATGAACGGAATCTGTATGTTTTCAAAAGACAAGTGATTGTACAAAAGCCATGGGTTTCTATAAACTTCTGTTCAAGCGAAATGTCGTAACAGGCAATGGTTTTGGTGATCATGTGCAAATCAAGGGTCAGATTCGATAACAGAGCGAGAAAAACAAGAAAATGTTAAAAAATCAGGCAATTTTGCCACGTTCGGCCCGCGTGTGTTATTATTAGGATTCACTAGCACCTTGGTACTTATCGTACACATAGCCCAACCATTTCGCTACCTTATTCTTTCAATATCACACAAGCGCGCTGCCCACACGACTTACCACAACGTTTTTCCCGAAGCAAGTGACGAAAATAGGGCTGTATGAACGGACACATTCTGCGGATGAACGGAAACATCCGGTGGATGAACGGAATCAGTTGACACACCGTGCCTGTGATGATGCGCATGCTTGCGTTCTGCACTTTGTTGAGCCGGCTGGTGTTGCTCTTCGCAGCTGTGGCCCAGGCTGCTGCTCCATACTCCATCACAGGGCGGACGTGTCCCGTATACACCTGCCTGAGGATGTTGCTGCTGGCTCCCCACTTTGTGCCAGCCAGTTTCTTCATGATGGAGAGTTTTCTCGTAGCCCTCTTCTCCGCCTCTTTGATGTGTGGGTTCCAGGTGAGTTTTTTGTCTAGCTTGATACCTAGGTAGGTAGGGGTGTCTTCCTGTGGTATTGCCTGGTTGTTGATGGTCAGTTGGAGCTGAGGGTCTCTTTGGAATTGGAGAGGGAGAAGCAGGTGGCTACGGTCTTGAGGCTGTTCACGGTGACACACCAGTCTGTCGCCCACTTAGAGGTGATGTTGAGGGCCTCCTGCATCCGGACTTTGGCGGTTGCGGTGGACTCGGCAGCGCTCCACATCGCAAAGTCATCAGCGTGTAGGGCTCTGGAGATGTGTCTGGACAGGCTGTTGGTGATGTCGTTGATGAAGACGACGAAGAGGGTGGGGGATATTACTCCTCCCTGGGGGACTCCTACCCTGATCTTCACAGCGTAGCTTAGGTTGCCGTCAAGCTTGACTCTCGCGGTTCTGTGGCACAGGAAGCTCTTGATCCAGTTGAACATTCGTCCAGCGATTTCTGCCGTCAATAGCTTCAGGAGGAGGCCTTCCTTCCACACCTTGTCGAAGGCCTTGGAGAGGTCAATGAAGGTGGCAATGACTTTCTTCTTCTTCTGGAAGGCATTCTCTATTGATTGGGTGAGGTAGATCAGCTGGTCTTCAGTACTCCTGTTCTTCCTGAAGGCGGACTGTTCATTGGTGATCAGGTTGTTGGTTTCCATGTGCCACATCAGCCTCTTGTTGATCATGCGCTCGAGGGTCTTGCTGAGGCAGCTGAGTAGACTGATCGGTCTGTAGCTTGTCTTTTGCTTGCGGTTCTTGTCCTTCTTCAGGATGGGTATGATGGTGGCCTCTTTCCATGCTGAGGGGAAGACGCCGGATCTCCACGACTGGTTCAAGAGCTCAAGGAGCTTAGTTCTGGCAGCAGGCCCGAGGTGCTTGATCATCTCGTTGCAGACTCCATCCTTTCCGGGCGCTTTCTTGCACTTGAGTCTTTTGATCGCATCGACGAGCTCTGCCATGGTAAGATCTGAGATCATTGGTGGGGCTGCGTTTCTCTGCTGTCGGAGTCTGGTTTCAAGTTGTTCTGCAACTTCCTTCTTTCTTTGGGGTGGGACTCTGATGGTGCTCTCGGTCTCAAAGACGTCGGCAAGGAGGTTTGCTGCTCTTTTTCCAGTGTGGAAGGTTCCGCTGTCTTCTAGTACTGTAGGTCCCCGCGTAGCCATGCTGTCTTCGTTTAGAATTTTGGTGAGACGCCAGAGTTTCCCTGTGTCTGAATCGAGGCCAATAGTGGAGGTGATTTCCTGCCAGCTTTGTTGCAGTTCTTGTGTCTTGGTCTTGTTGAAATCCTCCTTCAGTTGGTTGTGCATGGTCGTTGTTTCTGCGGATGGGGACTGCTCCATGCTTTATCTGGCTTCTGAGAGTCGCTGGTGCAGGCAGGCCAGCCTCTGACTCCAGTAAGGTTTGTAGTCCTTCCTGAAGCCACGGGGGATGGACTTTCTGGCAGCCGCTAGGATGGTCTGTGTCAGCTCTTTTACTTTGTGGTTGATGTCCTCCATGAAGGTGGTGTTGCGAAGGCTTTCAACATGGAGCTGGTACTTGGTCCATTTGGCTTTCTTGAAGTTCCAGTTGGCTTTCTTTCTGTGGTACTCCAGGATGGTCTTCATGTCAGCAATGGAGAGGGTGATGGGTAAGTGGTCACTTCCTCCCAGTTGGCCGTTGACAGTTCTGGTGGTCCTTTTTTCTACCTCTTCTGTGGCAATGGCAAGGTCAGGGGTTGAGCTTTTCTTCCAAGCTCTGGAGAAGAAGGATGGCTGGTCATCTGGCTGGTTGATAAGGATGAGCTGGCTGTCGGTTATCCAGTCCTGTATGTCTTCTCCTCTTGCGTCAGTACTGTCGTAGCCCCATGCTGGGGAGTGGCCGTTGAAGTCGCCAACGATGAGATGTTTCTCGTTTGGGAGCTGGATGGTGTGGAGGTCCAGCTTGGTGGTAGGTGGGCTATATACGATGGTGATGGAGAGTTCTTCTCCCTGCAGGAAGGTCTTGATGGTGATGTACTCAAGGTCGCCGTCTGCCGTCTGTGCCGTCATAGCTGCCGGGATGTTGTGTCGGACCAGGGTGAGAACTCCACCCTTGTGTCCGGTCGGCTGGTCCCGTCGGAAGGTGTCATAACCTCTGACGAAGAATCTGCGGTCTTCTTTCAGGTGGGTCTCCTGGATGCAGATAATGTCGATGTTGTTGTCTCTCAGAAAAGCCTGTAGCTCTGGTTTCTTTCTCTGGACGCCTTCTGCATTCCACTGCACAACCCTGATGGCTGTCGCTAGATGTTGAGTTTGACCAGTCGCTCTACTCTGTCTTCCCCTGGTTCCCGAGTCAACAGAGCCGCCAGTCGCTGAGGTGGACCCCCTTGAGGCTGAGGGTCCGGCACCGCTCCCGCCTGGCAAAGGTCCACGGGAACGACACCATATCGAAATATCTGTCTGAATCTGAGGCATAATCCATAGTGGTGGCGTGCGAGCTCGTCTCCCATGAACTTAGTTTAGGTTCCCACACTGTGTCCGGAAACACAGTCAGCATCGCTCCGACTTCGTTGGGGGGTGGTTTGAATTCGGAGTGTCCTTCTCCTAGACTGGTTGCCTGCCATGGCTGATGAGTCCGGTCTGCCCATGGTTTGAATTCAGAGTGTCCCTCTCCTAGACTGGTTGCCTGCCATGGCTGATGAGTCCGGTCTGCCCATGGTTTGAATTCAGAGTGTCCCTCTCCTAGACCGGTTACCTGCCATGGCTGATGAGTCCGGTCTGCCCATGGTTTGAATTCAGAGTGTCCCTCTCCTAGACCGGTTGCCTGCCATGGCTGATGAGTCCGGTCTGCCCATGGTTTGAATTCAGAGTGTCCCTCTCCTAGACCGGTTGCCTGCCATGGCTGATGAGTCCGGTCTGCCCATGGTTTGAATTCAGAGTGTCCCTCTCCTAGACCGGTTGCCTGCCATGGCTGATGAGTCCGGTCTGCCCATGGTTTGAATTCAGAGTGTCCCCCTCCTAGACCGGTTGCCTGCCATGGCTGATGAGTCCGGTCTGCCCATGGTGTGAATTCAGAGTGTCCCTCTCCTAGACCGGTTGCCTGCCATGGCTGATGAGTCCGGTCTGCCCATGGTTTGAATTCAGAGTGTCCCTCTCCTAGACCGGTTGCCTGCCATGGCTGATGAGTCCGGTCTGCCCATGGTTTGAATTCAGAGTGTCCCTCTCCTAGACCGGTTGCCTGCCATGGCTGATGAGTCCGGTCTGCCCATGGTTTTATTTACATGAGTATCCTTCTCATGCCCCTTATGACTCGAGGAGAGTTAGCTGATATTAGTCTGACTTCTCTCCGTTGACCTGTCCAGCATGCGAGATGCTACCAGAAGTTTTGACACTCCCGCTGGCATAGCTCTCGGGGTCATAGAAGTACTCAAGCTCCCACACCTCGTCAAGGAATCAGCCGTGTGTGGAGCGAAGCTCAAACAATGGTGTTAGCTCACCCCTAGCAGGACATACAAAAACACAAACAAGCAAAAGCAAGGGCACAAAGGGGGAGAAACAAGGGGATGGAGGTGGGAAAGAATGCCAGAAAAAAGGAGAATATTATATATAAATTGGTGTGCACTCCCCGGTCAAGCGTTGATTAGTGAGTGACAGTTAGTTCATTTTATGTGACCTGAACTGGCAATCGAATTGGCTCTTTCTTATCAGACAACTGTCTCTCTCTAATTGGTTCTTTATTTCTGTATCCCCCCTCTAGGCCAAAATATTAACTGACCCGTGCCATCATAAAAGCTTTTGTGGAGCCACAAAATGCATTTGTGTTATGAGAGCAAAACATCCTGTACCTATTTATCCGGCGTGCAAACAAGGAACACTAAAAAGTTTCTATTAATTTTTTTTCTTTCTCTCTCATTCATAGTTTCACCATGCCCACACACACACACACACTCGATACACATACACAAACACACACACACACACATAATCACACAATCACACACGCACACATATACATCAACGCTCATGCACACACTTAAAGGCAGAGTAAGCCTCCCGTAAACCATCACAGATACGGTCAGGCTTTTACACACAGTACAAACACCCTTTCATTTAAACACTCACCAATTGAGAACATCCTAGGTGCCCTCCGTAAAGAGCGAACAATTTTCAAAGAATTTATTTTTGCGTGGTTTATCTTACCCCTGAGCCATCGTGAACCCGTGTGATCCAGTTTTCCCCCTTTTCACAATGCAGTCGTCATAGTTAGTCATTTGAGTGCGACTCGACGTGAGCTTATCTACAATAGCACGTTTTTTATGCACGAAACAACGGCTGTGGTTCACAAGAACTCTAGCGATGGCTTTTGACATCTTGAACACAAGGCCAGTACTGTAACTGCCCTTGATACGGATCGATCCAAGGGGGGGCAATCTCAGTCATCTCAAAGAGGGAAATCCAAACGCTATCCGCCTTGTTCGATTTTATGGGCTTGGACGATAGAGAAAAATAAGAAAAGCAAACACTGGAGTATACCTGGACGAAATTGCTATCAAGAACGCAGAATTGATTTTTTCTGAGGTTTTTTTTTGCCGTAAGCGCCATGTTTATCGCGTCTCGCACATCTGATGTTGACATGCATCAACAAAGGGGCCTCACTCTGGAAGAGTTTCCTGCTCCGATAAACATGGCGCTTACGGCAAAAAAAAACCTCAGAAAAAATCAATTCTGCGTTCTTGATAGCAATTTCGTCCAGGTATACTCCAGTGTTTGCTTTTCTTATTTTTCTCTATCGTCCAAGCCCATAAAATCGAACAAGGCGGATAGCGTTTGGATTTCCCTCTTTCAGATGACTTGAGATTGCCCCCCTTGAATCGTTCCGTGTCAAGGTCAGTTACAGTACTGGCCGCGTGTTCAAGATGCTACGACCCTTGCGTGACCCTGCTTCCGGGCTTTTCTTTTTTTAAACTTTCACAACTTCGAATTGTTTTGATCTTGTCTTGATGAAAAACGAATTCTTTTATGATTAAAGAATGTTTGTGTAACAAGCTGTCAATTTATTATTTAGATTTTAAAAGTTAGGTCTAGCGCAAAAACGAGGCGCCATTGTTCTTCAGGGCCAAGTCCACGAAAATAAATTCTTGGAAAATGTCTCACGCTCGACAGAAAGCAGCCAGGATGTTCCCGTTCGGTGAGCGTTCAAATGGAAGTATGCTTGTGCTGTATTTAGACGCTCGGGGAGCTCTGTGATGGTTTACGGGAGGCTTACTGTGCCTTTAAAACAACATGCAGGCAGTTTATAACAACACCCAACGCACGGTGTTCTGTCGTGCAACATTTGTCTTTTTTCACAGACCTACGATAGCGACGTTATTGTAAAGAAAGCGGTCTACTTAATTCAGATCCTGTCACGGGCTGTTAATCGCAATGAAAGCTAATAATGCTGTTGAAAGGTAAGTGTCATAGTCATCAGGTCTGAATGTGTGCAGCTATGGATGAAAGGCGGGATTCATGTTTTCCCAGTAACACAAACCCGGAGACATTGGTGCGCGTCTGCCGAGAAAGCAAACCAATTTAAACAATACATACAACAGCGTACGTGTCATGCTATGCGGATTTAGGTAAGTGATATGTGGGTCGTTTTCAAAAAATGTCGCCAAATGGGTCCAACTTTTTTCGAAAAATAAAGTTTGTAAAATCGTTATTTTGATTTTAGGTCTGGAATCTGCATTCATTTATTAGGCCTAAAAAAAAAATAGGTGTGGTTACGGTAACCCGACCTACCCTATTTTTAGGGGCCGATCCTATAACTTTTTATTACATTTGTCAAAAAAAAAAAAAAAAAAAAAAACGAGTGCAGAAAACGCAATGAAAGCAAAAGCGCTTGAGTCGCACACTTATTTCCTTGTCAAGTAGGTTTAATTTGTACACATTAAAAAAAAAGTTTTAAAAAAAAAAGTGATTGCCTACCTTCCTACCCTATTTTTTGACTCACATGCGAAGCAAAAGTGAGTCTATGTACTCACCCGAGTCGTCCGTCCGTCCGTCCGGACGTCCGTCCGTCCGTCCGTCCGTCCGGAAAACTTTAACGTTGGATATTTCTTGGACACTATTCAGTCTATCAGTACCAAATTTGGCAAGATGGTGTATGATGACAAGGCCCCAAAAAACATACATAGCATCTTGACCTTGCTTCAAGGTCAAGGTCGCAGGGGCCATAAATGTTGCCTAAAAAACAGCTATTTTTCATATTTTTCCCATTTTCTCTGCAGTTTTTTAGATTGAATACCTCACCTACATATGATATATAGGGCAAGGTAAGCCCCATCTTTTGATACCAGTTTGGTTTACCTTGCTTCAAGGTCAAGGTCACAGGAGCTCTTCAAAGTTGGATTGTATACATATTTTGAAGTGACCTTGACCCTGAACTATGGAAGATAACTGTTTCAAACTTAAAAATTATGTGGGGCACATGTTATGCTTTCATCATGAGACACATTTGGTCACATACGATCAAGGTCAAGGTCACTTTGACCCTTATGAAATGTGACCAAAATAAGGTAGTGAACCACTAAAAGTGACCATATCTCATGGTAGAAAGAGCCAATAAGCACCATTGTACTTCCTATGTCTTGAATTAACAGCTTTGTGTTGCATGACCTTGGATGACCTTGACCTTGGGTCAAGGTCACATGTATTTTGGTAGGAAAAATGTGTAAAGCAGTTCTTAGTGTATGATGTCATTGCTAGGTTTCGTAAAGGTCAAGGTCAAGCATGTGAGTCGTATGGGCTTTGCCCTTCTTTTTGTTTGTTTCACCCTTGTTTTGGCTATGTTACCGTAACCACACCTATTTTTTTTTTTGGCCTTAGTTAAAAACTGAAGTAAGCCACCTTAATGACTGAAGTGAGCCACCTTAATGACGAGTATTAAGAACAATATCTTCAAAATGCGAGTGCTTGTTGACGCGTTTCACACAAAAAATGTCGTATGCGTGGAATTTACATGATATCTGCAATTAGCGTATATTCTGCGTATTACTTGACACTGTCTTCATTTATGTGGCTGCATGCTGCCCCTGAATGTAGTTGAATGTAAAATTTCAAATAAGCATAATTATCTTGTCTTTAAAATGTCACCCAATCTTTTCCCTGCCAAGCTCGTTTGGGGGATATTGTGCGCCCTTCAACTTTTCTCTTGAGGAACATGGGACGCATTCTTACGATACAAAAAAAATCGCTTTCTCCGGGATGAACGGAGAAGAAACATTCTGAAAAGACAATTGAAAGCCCGCAGATAAACTATAGAGGCAGGCAAATAATTGTCTACTGCTGCCAAAGACGCTTTTATATTTGAAGCAATAACAACATTTTTTAGATAAAGAGAGTATTATCTGACAGCATTTTGAAGTGTCATTCTTTAGAATGAATCACGCAGATATTGTTGATTTAAATGTTTACTTAGTCTTGTTAATTTTTATCTTGATAAACAAAAAGGGTCCCTGCCTGAACGTTATAACATTTAGAGGGTCACCTAGAATTCGTCCTGATTGGTTCTGTTTTATTGTCAGACTTTTTATGTGTAACTATGTGTTTATTACTTATCTTCCGTATTTTTCATCGTTTCTAGATTATCTTATATAACTATGAGTGGTCGTTGTCTATAAAAAAAAAAGTTAATGCTTGTATGTTATTTCTTACGAGGAAACACTACATCTTGTCTCACTGCGTAGAATTACCAATTCATGTCAATAACTGTTCTTGCTATATGATGGTTCTCTGTTTCTGCCGACCTGTCTGTCTTTACCGGCATCCCCATCTCATCATTCTCTCTGTCTCTGTCTCTGTCTGTCTGTCTGTCTGTCTGTCTGTCTCTCTCTCTCACTCTCTCATCGTCCACGCACACACACACACACACACACGCACGCACACATACAGACATACGCACGCACGCACGCACACACACACACACACACACACACACACACACACACACACACTGCGTCACAAACTGTCATGGTCTGTTTTTGACAAATATATATATTCACAGTGTAAATGTTGACTTTAATGCATGTATTAACATTAAAATGCAATTTTAGGGAAAACTTTTACACACACACACACACACACACCACACACACACACACAGCACACACACACACCCACACACACCCACACACACAAAAGCACACACACACACACACAAAAGCACACACACACACACACACACACACACACATACACACACATGGCCTGAACATTCGTCACATACTTTCATGGTCTGAAACATTTGTCACAAACTGTCTTGGTCTGAACACTACGTCACTAACAGTCATCATATGAACACTACGTCACAAACTGTCATGGTCTGAACACTACGTCACAAACTGTCATGGTCTGAACACTATGTCACAAACTGTCATGGTCTGAACACTACGTCACAAACTGTCATGGTCAGAACTCTACGGCACTAACTGTTATAGTCTGAACACTACGTCACAAACTGTCATGGTCTGAACACTACGTCACAAACTGTCATGGTCAGAACTCTACGTCACTAACTGTCATGATCAGAACACTTCGTCCTGATGTGTGTGAGGCACAAGCTCCACGTGGGGTCGGAACAGCTTTCGTCGTAAAGTGACGTCATCCGGATGACGTCCGTAGACGTCAATGTGGTAGAGCATCATCTCCAGTGTGTACATGGTGGGCGGCTTGATGTAGTGGAAGCTGATTGTCAACTGACTGCAGCAGTCCGGGCCCTGTTGGGTTCAAACACTATGTTATTCACATCAATACACCACCTTGCTCAAATCAAGAATCGGGACACAAAACTTGGACCCTGTTGGTTCAAACACCATGTTATTCAAATCAAGAATGGGACACAAAACTTGGACCCTGTTGGTTCAAACACCATGTTATTCAAATCAAGAATGGGACACAAAACGTGGACCCTGTTGGTTCAAACACCATGTTATTCAAATCAATAATCAGGACACAAAACTTGGACCCTGTTGGTTCAAACACCATGTTATTCAAATCAAGAATGGGAAACAAAACTTGGACCCTGCGTGACCCAAACACCATGTTATTCAAATCAAGAATCCGGACACAAAACTTAGACCCTGCGTGACCCAAACACCATGTTATTCAAATCAAGAATCCGGGCACAAAACATGGACCCTGTGTGACCCAAACACCATGTTATTTAAAGACAAGCATTGAAGCAAACAATGTTGGCACGAGTTGATGTTACCTCCCCTATTTTGGGACATACTGATAAGTAATGGTTGACTTTTTTAAGTTTATTTCCTGGTCATTGAGGGAGACCAGAGATAGAGAGAGAGAGACCCAGAGACTGACAGACAGAGTGACAGACTGTCAGACAAAGAGAGAGAGAGAGAGAGAGAGAGAGAGAGAGAGAGAGAGAGACACACACACACACACACACATACACACACACACACACAGAATGACAGACGAACAGACAGAGTGACAGGCTGCCAGACAGAGAGAGAGAGAGGGAGAGAAAAAGAGAGAGACGGAGACACAGAGAGAGAGCGAGACCAATGAGACAGAGAGAGGGAGACAAAGAGAGAGAAAGAAAGAGAGATAGAGCGAGCCCAAAGAGACAGAGGGAGACAGACAGAGAGTCCGTGAGAGAGAAAGAGAGATACAGACTCACAGCTATATACAAAAAGACAGAAAAAAAGTCAGAGAGAGAGACAGAGACAGAGACAGACAGAGACAGAGAGAGAGACAGACAGACAGAGAGAGAGAGAGAGCGAAAGAGAGACAGAGAGACAGACATACCATGCGAGACCGTGAGGGAGAAAGAGAGACATAGACCGATAACTATGACAAAAAGACAGAGAGGCAGACAGACAAACAGAGTTACACTGAGAAGAGCTGATTTACATGTCTCATGTGTTGCCGTATCTCAAGTGCATTTATTAATGTGGGTCCAATCTTTAAAAAAAGAAAGTATTAAAAAAAGACAGGCTACAGAAGATTTTGACCGATGACACGCACCCACTCAGACCGGAACTTGAGAGCAGACGGATGGACAGAAGCTTAAGATTTAGACAGCCATACACAAGAACCACACGCTACAGAAACTCATTCATTCCATCTGCAATTCACATCTTCAACTCGCAGGTGGGGCGCTTGGTGCTGGTGCTGTCGCTCTGACAACGGCATAATCTTTACATCCTTTTATCAGTTGTTTTTCTCTGTTGTTAGTTATATTGACTTATAGGATACAAATGTGATAAGATAATGTGGTTAAAGTGTGATATTAAGGCCAAAAAAAAATAGGTGTGGTTACGGTAACATAGCCAAAAAAAATAGGGTAGGTAGGTAGGCCATCACCTTTTTTTTTTTTTTACTTTTTTTTCTAATGTGTACAAATTAAACCTACTTGACAGGGAAATAAGTGTGCGACACGGGCGGTTTCGCTTTCATTGCGTTTTTTGCACTCGTTTTTTTTGGACAAATGTAATAAAAAGTTATAGGATCGGCTGTTTGCAGTTAAGTCCACGTAAAGTGAAATGTTATTGAATTAAATGAAAGCTTTTTATGATTTAACTTTTGTGAAAAATCATAGCAATTTCAAAATCAATTTTCCAAAACATATTTACAAAAACCATGAAAAAGTTTAGCATCAAATTATAGCACAGCATGCAGGGCACTGCTGGCCGATTGTCTCCCCTGCCCTTCTGTTGGGTCAACAAAGGGGCCATAAATACAACTGTACAAAAACATGAAAAAGTTAGCATCAAATAGCACAGCAGAGCACTGCTGACCGATTGTCTCCCTTGCCCTTCTGTTGGGTCAAGCGAAGGGATTAAATGTAGCAAATTAAACATCAACTTGCCAGAATATATTTACCAAGGAATAAGAAGAAAAAGTTTAGCGTCAGTAGCCCAGCAGAGCAGCTGACTTAATGTCTCCCTGCTCTACTGTTGGGTGAAACAAAGGGGGCCCTTTGCGGGTCGCAAAAACGATTGAGGCAGACCTACAGAAACTGATAAAAATAGTAGAATGAGCCCGGGGATTACTTCCCTCGACCTGACCCTAAGGATCAACCAGGTTAGTAAGTAAACCGAAAAAATAATGCCAGCTGCCACAGTCGCGGGCTACTCAACCCAAACCACTCAGGGCGAAGGGAAGTAGGCTGTGGACCGATGCGATCTGTGAACTAAAGCTAAAGCTTCGGTTCCGGACCTGTCAATGACGGTACTGCACCGAAGCTCAAACGGTGGTGTCAGCTCACCCTGGCATGGCATGCAAGAAAAACAACAACAGCGAAATGTACAGCAGGAAACTGATCGGAACATACGAATTATCTCTCTGACGTCACACAGTGTGAAGATGGTTGTTTACCAACATGGCAACAAGCGTAACTGCAGACGAAATTGAACCGTACATGTTCGAACTACCAGTTTCTCTCCTCGAATCAAGCATGAAAGATGAGGAGCGGAGGCCACTTCCAGCAGTAGTGAAAAGACAGTGACGATGAAAATTGCGACTCTGTTTGTCTCAGCGATCAAAGGTAAACACGCCCGCTCTCTGTGCTGAACTTATCGTCTGCTTTCGAGTCTGTGCTATTTTTTTCACTCTCGCCTTGTCAACGCACTCGCGAATAAGTGGGATATTGTTTAAGTGTTCATGCATTGCATTCACGAGTAAAAGAACAACAGCTCATCGCAGTTTTAACTGTTCTTGATTATTTCAGAGACTGGTGTCAGAGTGGCCACTGTACCTGTTGTATTGTGTGGGAGGGGCAGATTTGAGAGAGAGAGGAAGCTAGCCTGAGGTACATTGTAGAATGAAAACTTGCAGGGGAGCAAGAATGCATCACCAGCCACGAAGGTGTACATACAACTTTTTTTGAGGTGCCTATATTTGTTTGATTGTTAAATGTATGTATTTGTTGTTGTTTTTAAAGGCTATCAAGAAAACTGTTGTCATTTAAATTTGTAACACTCAGGCACATATAGTTTCACACACACACAAGATTAACTCACTTGCATGCCCACAGAAGAAGTTTGCTCTTCACATTGTTCTGTTGTTGTTGTTTTTATAATGTAATCATTGTAACATCAACACTCAGTAATAACCAATATTACAACACAATCACTTTTTCATCAGAACTCACTCACATACTACATGTATTGAACCCTGATTTGTGGACACTTGCATTTGTACTTTGCATGGGAAAGCAGCCTGAATTTCAGGTGAACTTTAATAAAAGAAGATTTATATGTATGTTGCTCTAGATGCATGTTTTAATAAATAATAATGACATTCAGGAAAGTGAAAGGACTGTTGAAGTTTGCTGTTGTAAAATGTCTGATGATTAGGGTTCTGTTGCACATTTAGTGAATTGACTGTACCAATTGCTGTTATTATTTACACCCAATCAGTGCATCCACATGATATTATGTAGCTTAAATTAAAGAACATGTTTTGATGTGTTCAGAACATACCGACAAGTTGCACACTCACTGACTTTCCGAAAGAACAGGAAAGTTCTTCCTGCCTGTCTGGTCACTGCCATCAGAGACCTCTTTCTGTCACAGAGCTACACAGGCTTCAAATATATGTAAGATAAATAAAAGGTACATTACAACTCTCAACTGCGGGGTGTGTGTGTGTGGGGGGGGGGGGAATGTGCATAACCATTGCATACTTAAGGTCGGCTTAAACTGCAAACAGAAATGTGGAGCTTGCGTAACAATTCTTGCTTTGTCAGATTTGGAGATAGGCAGCCTCAGTCTATATAGTTGGTCACCAGTTGGGGCGTCCTGCTTGGTGACAACTTGAGCTTTGTCAACTGGTCTAGCTGTAGCAGTCAAAGTCTGGGCACTGTTGCATTGTAGTCTTGCTGTGTATGCAGAGCTTTGTTGTAGCTGCCATAGGCCAGTGTTGCCATAGGCCAGTGTTAGGATCACCACCCCCTCAAACAGCTCCTTCAGTTAACCTGATGCCTGTTTTAGACAGAAAAAAAAGTTACCACAATCAGCAGAACTTTCACTGGAGAATGGGCATAATTCTTTCATACTTTCTTTCTCATAGCTTTTTTTGGTTTTTATAATCTCTTCATTACACTAAATAACATCCATCTTAAGACCTATTTTGAGCCTGAATTTAAGTTGACTAGTAATGATATTAATCATAATGTATTTATTTTTATAATGTACAAACTAGAGTATGTATGTGGATATGTGTGTGATGGTGCTGGTATGGATATGCGTGGTTTGGGTTATGTGTGTACTGATGTGTACATTTTATGTGTTTTGTATGTTTTGCGAGTGCGATTTTATGTGATGTTATTCTGTACACCAGCCAAAACAAAATGTCTGGTATATTAGATAATAAACGCACCTTTAAATTTATTAGCGACTACACCCCGTCACCCTGCAGTCCCCCATTACACCCTACACTTTTAACATTGTATAAAAAATCATGTCCCAATATAGGTCCCTAGTTACCTGGGAGGACGTTAAGCTCCATAATCAACATCAACAACTATTGAATTGAATTGAAAAGCTGGGGTTAGGAGGTCTAACTTCTTGAATTAAAGTGTTTTTTCTCTGGTGCATGTAGTTTTTTATTTGCTTGAAATCATGGTGTATTCTGGTTGTAAGAGAAGAGTCAATTTCCTTGTAAGCCTGCAAAATTAAGATTTGTCATTTTTGAAGTACATTTTTGTAAGAGTCCAAAATAGTCCAGGATAAGGAGGAAAAACATAGGGTGGGTCAGGAAATCTGAAACATTGCATAGTTTTGTTTTGCCTATGTAGACACAAAAAGTACTCAGAGCACTTCCCCCCCCCCCCCCCCCCAAGAGAGCATAGCTTAGTTTTAATTATTTTAATGCCACTGTTAGCAAGAGGAGTACTACAGACAGCAATCAAACAGTGGATTTTTTCTGTAGACATTGTTATTTCTGTTTAGGTGTTTCAGTAGTTTTCTATGCGGATAAATCATGCTGCATGATCACTAGAAACAATCCAGCTCTGTAGCATGCAAGTTTTTTAAAGGTTTTTTTCCCATGTTACTCTGAGAGAAAAAAACAACCCACAGAGATAAAGTTGAACTGGCAGTTTGACTGAAGCAGTGGTAATAACACAGAGTGCTCTTCCTACAATCAATTTTTTTTATGTGGATGATGATGTCCATACATGTACAGTTTGGTTGTATTATTTTGCTAGACTATTTGTTTCTGTTAGATATATCTGCTCACATGATTGTTGTTCATAATTTGACATTACATTTACTGCTGATCAAAATGTATTGTTGGAATAGGTCTGCTTAATATTCTGACTGCAGTTTTGTAATAAAATCAAATAACACAGATGTTTTAAGTATCAAAGTGCTTTTCACACACACACACACACACACACACACACACACACACACACACACACACACACACACACACACACACACACTCACACACTATGAGTATGACTGCAAACATGAATTTGTACTTGTATTAATTATAATTACTGTATTACAGAACCTGATCTGAAAAAAAGGACAACAGCAAATTATTCATGCAAGCTTGCTGTATTAACGATTTCTTTATCCATTTAATACAACACTGAATTAAAAGATAACAACTATAACAACGTGTGTGTGTTTGTGTGAATGTCTGTGTGTATATGGACGGACACTGATTAAACCTGAGACTCATCGATTACCCAGGTGAGTGTAAAAGAGGGAGAGAGAGAGGGAACTTTAAGGTGGGTGCATGGGGACGGACATGTAGTAACAGATATATGTTTTAATCTGTAATCTTAACACATGTGCTTAAAATTAGGAACAGATGCCATTCCACTACAAATACTGTCAGTCTGACAAAAACGCCCAGTGACACTGAACCCCTATCCCTTACAGAACACATTCAGTATACATGTACTCACTTCCTTTCGTCTGCGTTTAGTGAAAGCAGATCGTTCTGATGACATTGGTATCCGGTTTCTGACCTCCTGTGAGTGGTCAACAATTGTCGGAACTGGAACTGCGTTAGGCAACAGCTGTTTTGTGTGTGCCAGGTTTTCTTGCCGGCTTAACTGCGTTCGCATTGGAAGAAAGTGTCGCGAAACACAGCACATCGTGTTGGCCGTTTCCAGTTAATCAGTCTTGCTGCAGAAGTTGTAAGCCCATCGGAAAAAGGTGACAACTGATGCCTGAACCTTTTTTCTATACTTCATAGCTATCAGCAGCCGTGCGCATTCCTTCGGCGTGTTGTTGATGCTCGATGTAGGCAAACGCCCACTTCAGCGTAAGCTGTAACTTTCGGTTTCCGGGTACTAGATGACGTCACAGCCGGTTCTCGTCTACTGGCGGCCATTTCGAAGTCTCGTTTAGCAGACGAATTTGGCGGAACGTTTTTAATTAAATCACAATGATAAAGCTACGAATCGGTGGATTTCTTTACATTTTTGGAATCTTTAGGTAAATTTGTTTTGCTCTAACCTTCAGTCATCGGTTAGTGGTTCTAATAACCTTTAAAACAGCGTGGTCTGGTCCTTTAATTAATTGATTGATTCTACAGACACACAGTCAAGCTTGTAATTTCTCTTTTAGGGATGAATAAAGATTATTGTATTGTATTGTATTGTATTGTATTGTAATAACGATAACGGATCGATACATACATATTACTAGTTTGCATTTTTAAAGCACATTCCTTTTCGTTAAACCGTCAGGGTCGACCACCATCTCCCATTTGACCAGACATTTACAGGGGATAAGACCATCCCTCCATTTTGTCACATACTAAAAGTCAACACCCTTACTGCATCCTGTGGTGAGTGTGATTTTTTGTATAAATGACTTTTGTAAGAGCAAAACAAATTTACCCACACAGGAATCCGGGGAAATGAAATGGCGGACAGAGCAGCAAAAGCAGCGGCTATGTCAACCATGCCAGTGACAGACATTCGGCTCTCCTGCCAGGAAGCCAAACTGCTGCTAGCCAAGCTAAAAAGAGAGGAAAGAGAGCAGACACTGTCACAAACATGTGAAGAGAGAGGATGGATACACCTCCCCTACAATAGGAAAGGGCACCACCTCCCACTCCCCCCGAGACCCATGAGCCTGTTGCGTCGCTTGCGCACGGTCAGCAGCCGCATCTACTGGGACAAGGTAGTCTGTCAGTGTGGCAAGACTGGACACCTCACACACGTGTTTGAAGGTTGTGACACTCTCAAGGAAGAGATGTCTAGTCTCATCCGCTACAGAAGGGAGAATGCTCTCAGTCTGGGAGACTTTCTCCGCCCACACCCATCACTCGGAGAGAAACCGATGATGGTCTTGTTCACCAATTTGTTCACCTCAACTGTTGCGAGCTGGTTCTAGTGTGCTTGCAGCAGACCCAGCACAGCACAGATCCACTTCTGGAATCTTAAGCTAAATGTGTCCCAAGACACACATTTTGTAGTCCTGGCATCCTGAAAGGCAGAGGCCCCAACCTACAGGTTTGCTTCCATACCAAAAACGCCTCCAGACACGGGAACTTGGGAGCAGAGGCAACAGCTCCGTTTGAACCTCAGAAACCAAATGTGCCTCCAGACATACAGATCCCTTAGACGGCCGAGGCTGTGGCCTCTAAGGTGCTTTTGTACCAAACCGCCTCTTGACTCTGCATCAGATTGCTTGCGCTGGCATCTGCTTACATAGACCCAAATTAAGTCACCACTGAGTGGTAGACACAGACGACATTTGGTAGCACTGACGGCCAGCTTCACGGTAATGCGTACCCATAGCGCGGCTCTGCATGGGTGGGAATGTTCTGAGCAAAACACTATGTGTTACTCCATACCCCCCGCCCTCCATGGAACTTCTTGACCCCAACAAATTGGGGGGGGGGGGGGGGGAGTTTGCCCAGTCGGTAGAGACGCTGGCTTTAAAACCGGTTGTTACTATCCGCGTGGGTTCAACCCCCAAGTTCGGCGCGGGATGTGTGTCCCAGAGTCAACTTTGTGCAGACTCTCCTCGGTGTCCGAACACCCCCGTGTGCACGCATGCGCACGATAAAGATCCCAGGGTCACAGCGAAAGCCTCAGGCCTTGGAAACACGAATACATGCATGCAAAAATATGAAGCCCGGGTGTCCGTTCGGCCAACAGCCAAAAAAGTAACCATTTCAGCACTGACCCAAGACGACCCAACCAGGTCCCAAGCCCATTTCAGGTCTCCTCTAGCAGCCGGCAGCCAGCTGTCTACATCCCCCCCTCTCCCCCGCATTTTTATTTTTTATTTTTATACAAAGCCGGGTTTTCCCGTGTAACATGCCCCTAATGGCTTTGCCGTGAGGGCGTAAAACTTTCATTTCACTCAAAACAAATTTAAAGCTATTGCTCAGTCGGTAGCGGCGCTGGCTTCAAAACAGGACACAGTTGTCGCTTTGGGCGTGGGTTCGATCCCCATGTTCAGCGAGGGATTCATTTCCCAGAGTCAACTTTGTCTCTCGTAGGTGTCCGAACACGCATATGCAAGAAACCCAAGTTCACAGCGAAAGTCTCAGGGCTTGGAAACACGAATACACGCATGCAGAAAAAAGAGAAAAACAATGGGTAGCGCCGTACTGTATGGCACCTCGCTTTCCTCAGGGAGAAAGCAAGCCGAATTTCCATGAGGGTAACCTCACTGGACTATATGAAATCCTATCCTTATCCTTTTCCTAGCAAGGGGTGTGTCTGAAAGATGTGGACAAGGAGCACGTGGGATTATTTGTCTCCCTTAAAGCGATGGTATTCACTCTTGCGCAACATATTCAAACCCGACAGAGTTATGTCCAAACATTGTCTAGTGGCAGAAGGAGAAGCAGAAAGTATAGATCCTTTGAGGACCTGGGTAGTTGCTTTTTCGTGTCTGTTTTCCAACCCTTTTGTTTAGAGGCTTGTTTTCACTTTAAGGAATGAAGTATTTTTCTGTGGAGGCGTCATAATCAGGTCTTCTCAAAGACTACTATAAATGTCATAGCAAAACCGTTCCTCTATCAAGCCTCACACACTACTGGGTCAGCAGGTAACCACTGACATTCATCGGACACACGTCGTTTGCACGTGTGAAATGTGCATTGGAAAGGAATTTGCTGTTGAAAATAAAGTGATATAGCTGGCTGTGAGGCCGTGTGTAACTCTGCTGTTTGTAAGTAGTCATCATGAAGGAAAAATGCATCCGAGCTGCAACAAATACACACGTATTTCACTCGAAAAATCATAGTGGTCTGCTTGCCTTGAATCGATCTTAAGATTAATACACAACAACAAAATGCACAGGTTAAAAAACAAAAGGAAAATTAAAGTAGAAGAGAATCTCAAATGATCGATACTGACCGCGAGCTTGTCATGCAGGTCGTACTTGTTGGGGCGGGCGGAGAAGAGGGTGTTGGGGAGGGTCCAGGGGTGGAAGGTCTCCCTCCCTAGAGTGTCCACTGAGCTATAGGGGAGCACGCCCACCGCCTCCAGACACCGACCCACCTCCACGTCCTCGTCAGGCTCCTCCGGCCTGCGTGGCCAGTCATGGTCAGTCAACCAGCCAGGTGAAGTTGCGCCATCTCTCTCTCTCTCTCTCTCTCTCTCTCTCTCTCTCTCTCTTTCGATCTCTCTCTCTCTCTCTCTCTCTCTCTCTCTCTCTCTCTCTCTCTCTCTCTCTCTCTCTCTCTTTTTCTTCTGCATGAGTGTATAAAAGACAGAGCAAAGAGAGAGAGAGAGAGAAAAAAGAGAGACTAGACTGACAGAGACAGACACAGATATCAACAGAGAGACAGAGAGAGATCGAAATAGAGAGAGGGAGAGAGACAGAGACAGAGAGAAACAGAGACAGAGACAGTGAGATCGGAAGAGAGATCGAGAGAGAGATCGAAAGAGAGAGATCGAACGAGAGATATATATAGTGTTCAAAGAGAGAGAGAGAGAGAGAGAGACAGAGAGAGAGAGAGACAGAGAGAGGGAGAGACAGAGAGAAAGAGAGAGAGAGAGACCGATAGAGAGAAATCGAAATGGATAGCGAGACAGAGAGAGAGAGAGGGTATGCCACCACCTTACTTGCATTTTCCGCCATTTTGAGGTAGTCCTTGCTTTCCCATGATCCTCAGCGCACCACGACTTAGCACGTAACTCGCCCCTCCACTCATGTAGCCGTTATGAGCATAGAGCCTGAATAGTCAATACATAGAAACATGAATTCATTCATATCTAAACCGCTAAATAATAGTTTTATCATAGTTATATATTCAAAAATAATTATATATACATTTTACAAGGATTGGCGCTTTTATTTATACATGTTTTGACACAATATTTCGTTTAAGATTCTTACAAATACTTTCGAGGCGACCCTGCAACTATGTGTGTGTTTGTGTGTTTGTTCTGTTAAAACCAGTCTTAATCTAAGGACTATGTCCGGTCAGCAATAAAAAGCTGGTTCTTGTGTATGACTGTGTACGTAAGCGTAAGTTAGAGTGCCTTGGAGAATGAGGAACATATGAGCTTGCGGAGATCATCCTTTTTCGAGGATGAAAGTTGCTTGTTCATTTCAATGCTTGTTATTCTCTCAGGTGCCTGGAGACTGGTTCCGTATAACTCTCACTTACTCTATTGCACATGTCGTATGCATTTAGCGCGCTTACTTCCCTTTAGTTATTTGATAGGTAATATTTAGTTATATATGTTGGTAAGACAACTTGACGAGTGTGGCTGCATTTCGGGAAACAACGGCTTGTACAAACTACGGTTATTTATTTTTATTTTTATACATACTCCTTTGATATCACGACTACCAAACCACGCCCCTTTCCCCTTCCTGTGTTTTGTATTTGTCCAACGTGTGCCTCGTGACTTAGTTTTCCCTTGTCTGCGTCCTGTCGTGTAAAGTTTCTACATGTGAAAAAATACACCAAAAAGAGGAGAAAAAAAATCTTGCGTAAGACGATGCTATTGTGACTAGTTGACAATTTTAGTGGCAGTATTTTTTATAAAGGAGACAGACACTTCTGGCAGAATGACCTAGGCCTTTTACGTGCCACAGTTATGACACGAGGGTGGGACATGGATACCGTCTGAGTCTGCGCATAAAGTTGACCCGCGTCCGTCTCAGCCTGGACTGGAACCAGAGGACCGCCAGTCCAGTGCTCTACCCACTGAGCTACCAGGCCCCCTGAGTACAAGGACCCTATGGAGCAGAATGTTTTTTATTACTTAATTATTCTATTGCCTGGAAATTGGTTTCGCTTCATCCCTGTGGAAAGCTAGTAGCAGCACGAGTTGCGCTGTGGGACATGGGATACGTCTGAGGCTGCCGAAAAAGTTGACCCCTGTCCGTCCACAAAAGAAAATAAAGAGGGGTAGGCCAGGAAACAGCTGGAGGCATGACACAGAGACAGAACCGGAAAGAACAGCCCAGAGCAGAGTGCGATTGAGAAACGCTGGGGACAAAGGGCCTAAATATGTAAGTATGTGTCCGTCCCAGCCTGGACTGGAACAAGAGGATGGCCAGTCCAGTGCTCTACCAATCAAGCAGCCTGTGAACTATCCGGAAGTGGTGGCCGATGTAGACCGCGGCTGGCTCCCACCTGCTTTGTAATTTTCTCATGCACCTCCTCCCAGAATCCCAATAGAGGTTAACTGACCTGAAGTGGTGTCCGAGGTAGACGGGGTCATCGGGCGACAGCTTGGAGAGCATGAGGCGGAGGTTCTCAACGATAAGGAAGACGTCATCGTCCGCCTTGACGAACCAGTCGTAAGTGTTCAGCTCGTGCAGGTAGAGGTACTGCAGTGCAGCGAACGTCTTGGCCGTCAGGTGTCGTTTGCCATCAGGTACTGCACGTACCATCGTGTACAAAGTTAAGGTAGGGTAGGTAAGGTAATATAACGTAAGGTAAGGTAAGTTGAGGTGAGATAAGGTGAGGTGAGGTGAGGTAAGGTAAGGTTAGAACTGGTCATGTAAGGTAAGGTAAGGTGAGGTGAGGTGAGGTGAGGTGAGGTGAGGTGAGGTGAGGTAAGGTAAGGTAAGGTAAGGTAAGGTGAGGTAAGGGACATGAAGGTAGGTGGTGCAGTACAGCGAACTCCGTTCACGTCAGGTGTTGTTCCCCCAAGTATCTTGGTGTGCAACCTGCCCCCCCCCCCCCCTCATCTGGCCAGATACTGTACCCATGCCTTATTTTGGAAGCCCCTCCCTCTCATACACTATGTCAAAAATACACCCACACACACACACACACACACACACACACACACACACACACACACATACACACCTTCAGAATATACGCTACCATTGTAAGTTTTAAAACAAACAAATACAAAGCAGGAACATTTAACAAGCAACAAAATCAGACATTCCAACAATTGAACTTTCTTGGTTTTCGTTCAGAAAATTATCGATTAGACGGAGAAAAAAAAAATATAATTACTTTCAGACAAGTGTAAGACGTTGTTAGGGTGGAAGATTGGCAGTGGAAGTGACGTCACAAACAAATGACGTGTACATCGCTTGAGCCAGGTGGCGTTAATAGCCAGGGCTCGCTCCTGATAGACAGCCGTCGTGGTGACGAAACATAGAATCCTGATCTTGCTGGCAAGTTCATCTGCAACTTCTGTGTTCACGTGTACTGGGGAAAAAGGGGAAGAGGAAACAAGTAAATGAAATATCTAATGAAAACATCACAATCCGACAAACAAATGAAAAAATCGACGGAGCGGTTACAACATCGTGTCAGTGAAAATATCGTTGGCTAGTTGGCGCTGTCTGTTAAATCAGTTTTGTTCTTTGTGAGTCTCCACATGGCTGTTTACGGTCTTTGTGTACATTTTTTTTAATGTATATAACACTCGTACGTACGAACACACACACACACACACACACACACACAGACACACGAAGACACACACGAAGACACACACACACTCACACACACACACACGCGCGCACACACGTACACGTACACTGCGACACCACCACTGCTATACAATACCCTGGTCAGACGAAAGGCGTCGAGAATAAATTGTGAAGTCGTAGTTCTCTGACCAGTCTGCACAAACAGAAATGAAAGACGCTGACAACGCATATCCCTTACCTTGTGTAAACACTGCTATTCACTCAGTCACTTTGAATCGGGTACATGACATCATTTCCAACAACAAAAGCTCGAACGAACAAAAGCTTGACGTGACTAAATCTCGAACGATGGAAGATGACAACAAACTTACCCTCATGAAGCTATATCAAAACATTTAGCCAATATTTCGGCCTGAAACGAAATTATCCACACTGAAAAACTGTAATCACCGAAAATACATGTAGTAAGGCTTGGCTAGCCAAAAATTCGAAGCCTAATTAAAAGCCAGCTGGTCTCGACAAAGCAAACGTAGTCAGTACCTACTTTGTTTTAACTCTGAGCACATTTTCAAAGTAATTGGTCCATTGTTGTATTTACCTGTATTCTGTGATAGATGCGCTTCAATGATGCCTATGGATTTTGTTTATTAATTTTCGATGCGTTAATGCACAGTTTGTTCCGAGACTGATCGCCAATATAAGCTAAGATGTTTGGTGGCTTTTTGGAAGACAAGCTTTTTTGTTGGTCCGATGGGACCATATCGTCTTTTGTTTCATCTTTATCGACCAAGGCTGAAGGGGTGGGTAAAGGGGTGAATTTTGGAGGATGATGGGGGTGCTGGGTTGGAACAAAGGAAGAAGTAGGTTTATCAACTTATTGGAGGAACCCCTGACTATTCGTTGTTGCATCAACGTGTAGTTTTTATGAATCAAACACGGCCTCGCTGTGATCCACACATGTGACGATAGTCAACCAATTACCCTTCTTTAGTATGATATTTGTTCAGTTTCGTCAGTGTATTTGTTTGTTTCCCTTATCTGTCTAAATACTACTCTCCCCTGAACTTTCTGTTTTTGGTGTGTCTAGAGTTCTTTCTCTTTTTGTTTCCCTCCATCGTTTGATCCTTTTTCGGGTTTTTGCTTCTTTAACTTTTGTTTTTTGTTTTCCTTTGTACATATTTGCTGTCAAGAAGAAGCCTCCATAGGCGAAAAATTGACTGTCATTGTTTTTGCTGTCCTTGTGTTGGTGAGTACCGATTTTCGTTTGTGTTTCAACTTTAGCCTGTACATGATGAAAACGATATGAAATAATTACCCAGGCTGAAGATGATGAAGATTATATGGAATCATACCTAGCCTGAAGATGATGAAGAAGATATGGAATCAAACCTAGCCTGAATATGTTGAAGATAATATGAAATCATACCTAGCCTGAAGATGATGATATACAAGCCTAAGATAACAAGAAGTAGCACAAGTAGCCAGTGCAGTCTTCGTCGAATCATCCCCACAGCCTGCAAAGGAAAAGAAAATATACGTTATTTTTTGCATTTTTGACCAAACTATGACATTTAGCACAGATCGAGACAGTCAGTTTCCCTCCGAGACACGCCAGCGGTCGATGTGACCAACGAATGTGGAGATCTGTGTAAAATGTCATGTTTCGGTCAAAAGTAAAAATAACATTTATGTATCAATCGATTTTAGTTATTCCTTTTATTGTTTACCATTGAAGGCACACAAACATGTGCTCTTTTGTAGTCTCCTCTAACCGCTTAACTATGAGTTTTTGTCTGACTCTGACGTCACATAATCCAAAGAAGGGAAATCCAATGTAAGAATAAGAATAAAGAATAAGAATACTTTATTATCTCATAGAGAAATTCAGGCGTGGTACATAACAATAATACAAACAAGACATTGATTTTACATAAGACATATAGCACTATATAACAGGGCAGGTTATAAAAACACCTCCCACATACCTCTCTGGACATTCCTTGCATTGTGCTTACGCATTCAGACATGAACACATCCATGTCTCACTTACACATCGCACACATGGACATTCTTATACGCTCAACTTAACCATTCACACATGGACATTCGACTACGCTCCACTTACACATTCTTATACACTCCACTTACACATTCACACATGGGCACTCTTATATGCTCCACTTACACATTCCACATGGACATTCGACTACGCCCACTAACACATTCACACATGGACATCTTTAAAGCACTGCGCTTACATATTCTTGCACACCTACGCGTATAACGAACTATGGCTAAACATCATTGTATATTATTCCCCCCTCTGCTTCTTTACCTCTGTAAACTTGTAGGGGTAGTTATTTTTCGATAATGACCCAGCAACCAAACAAATAACGACCCAGCAACAGCCTGAATCCTCGATAGTGCAATGGGTTGAGAAGTTGTTCTGTTTTGGTACTACTTTTTGCGACTGAAAAGTTCCGAACGCTCTAACGTACGAAGTATACATCTCTGGAGCAAACAATACAAACATACCGCATTTAAATTAACAACTACAGGCCTGACCACATGAATCTTCATATAAAACCCATGAGTTCGGTTGTTTTCTGAATCTAGATTTGCCGTGGTCAAACGTTCATCACAAGCAATTTCCCGCAAGGCAAGTAACTCATACTTTGTCTAGCGACAAGAGTAGTTCCCCTTCTTTTCACTCAGTTTCTTCGACAACAGACTGCAATCCGACGGTCAGTTTTCAACAATATTTCATTTAATAAACAGATCACACGCAACCAAATGCACACATCTCATCAATTTAAACAACATAAAGCGGTTTCATACACTATTTTCCCCAGAAAACTGAACTGCATACAGTTTTTAACGTTGGAACACGGGTGCAAAAGTTCGTCTGCTAGTCCCATTTGACGAAAGATTATTATCCTACGCAATACCAAAACATATACAGAACACGCAATATCTGCCTTTGCCGCCACAGCAGAATAACAGCATATCTGTGTACTTGATTTTTAGTCCAAAATAGGAAAACTGACAAGAAGTGTTAACAGAATGGAATGATTTGCACGGAACTATACAACCGCGCATTAATCGATCGCCTGCGCAGGTTGACTGGTTGAGTGAATAGGATTCGATCAAACTTTCGCAAAAAACCTCCTCTTTTCTTTGAATAACTGAAGAAAGGAGGAATAAAGAGGTTACACACCTCGTCTCAGTGATTATAAAAAATAATGGTCTCAGTTCGCGGTCATGAAAAAGCTCGCTAAAGCTCGCATTTTTCATGATCCGCTAACTTCGACCATTATTTTTGATAATCACTGAGACTCGGCGTGTAACCTCTACATATCATAGCATACAATATATCACAGACAATATACGGACGTGCATAAAACCAATACATACATGTACATTACTACTGATTGCACTGGCAGAAGAGGGGCTGAGTCGGGTATGTGGATGTGTTTACATGTTGCCAAGGGTGATGGATTTGGGGATGAAGCGGTTTTGCAGCCTGAGTGTCCTAGCTTTGTGCGTGCGAAGTCTACGGCCAGAGGGAAGGAGTTCATAGAGGAGGGCAAGGATATGGGACCTATCTGAAGCTATCCGCCTACTCTTTCTCACCACACGCTTATCACCTTGCTACTGACATTCTCCATTCGCACTAAGACATTTCTGTTCTTCACACTCAGACCTCCATACCAGGACACAAAACCAAAAGTGATGACAGACTCCATGAAAGAGCGGTAGAAAGTTTGAAGGATAGAAGGGTTCACATTCAACTTCCTAAGTTTCTGAAGGCAGTAGATGCGTGACTGACATTTTTTGTGTATGAGGGTGGTGTTTGCATTGAAGGACAGCTTAGTTTCCCTCCGAGACATAAGAGATTGTTAAAACGATTGAGGTGAGGCGGGGGGGGGGGGGGGGGGGGGGGGGGGGGTAGCCAATTTTTTTTCTCACTTTTTTCCTGAATCCTCACACTCTGGATTTTTTTCCCTGCATGCCACTGAAGTTTCACTCAGAAAACAGTAAGCATTCAGAGCAAAATACGAGAATTCAACTACAAAATCTGAAATCATTTTGTGAATGTCGCCTTTGACAGCTGACTTTCTCACAGTAGAAGTTATGTAGGCTATAAAACCAAACTGGATTTCCTTAGCACTGAAAGCTAAAACGTAAGTAAATGTATATGAAGCTCCTCAAATTGCAAAGGTTTTGAATGCATATTGAAATTGAAATAATATTTAATACGATGTTGAGTTTGAGCGGCGATCACGTGATTCCCTTTAAAAGAAATCTTTAATCCGAAAGGTGATCTAGATTCCCAAGTAAACGACTCTAACATTCCAAGCGGGAGACTACCGGCTCGATCACCTCTTAGGAGCGGATTGCTTGACGAACAATAAGCTCCAGACCAAGAAGCGTGGGTGTCAGTTTTTGACTTACTGAAGCAAGAAACAGAATGTCTTGACAGATGCTGAGAACTTTGGTCCTGATCTCTGCGTTTTTGTCATGAGTGTCCTCCATGACAAGGTACTCACCTGTACACAAGACCTGAATGAGAAGGAACAAGCTCTCTGGTGCAACGTATTCCGCTTACTCTGTGTTAAAGTTGTCAACTGTATCAAGTCCTTGGATATTTTTCATTGCGGATCGTTATGGCAACTCGTAACAACCAACTTGAATCTCATATATTTAGGATGCACTGTGATATGCTGATTTTTGGCCTGATTAAGTTTGTTTCCAGAGACATCGAACTGGCAGCAGACACATTTTGACCAGTCCGCAGCAGTGACCAAAGATTAGAGTAATGTTCTTTTTGGGTGGATAGTGGACATCGAACTAATAGGACACCGTCCCGCTCAGTTCTGCACTAGTGTCAGAAAGAGATAATGGCTTAAAACGTTGTTTTAGCCGTTCGATATTGCGCTTTTGCTTTAAACTGCTGTTACACGCTTTATTTACAATGTATTTCATGGACGAAGGTAAAAAGTTTCAAAGGTATCAATGACTTCAATAAAGGTGTCATAATTGTACTTATCATGTCAATGGACGATTTAAGGTGTTACGAGTGTTTTCAAGTTGCGGTTCTTGCTAATGTTTATACTCACTGAGTTACTTGCCTTGATTGCGACCCAACATGTACTGCTAGAACTAAGATGCTTCTTGATTTCAGTAAATAGTTTCATTACATGTCAACTAGTTTGTTTTTAAATGATTTTTTAGAGATCGCCAAATGGTATTGTGTGAATAACATCTAGGGCCGGACTAGGTTAAGAGGAGGGGGGAGGTTGCCAGTGGTACCCCCTGGCGGGGTCTGCCCCTTGTGACTGATGGGTAGGTCATATTCTGAGATAGGAAAATGGTCGCTTCTTGCGTGAAACGGCATAAAATAAACAATAATAAAAAATGTTTTAAATAAGTGAGGTACATGTTTAGGCTAGGGGGGGGGGGGGGGGGTTGCGCAACCCCCATAACCCCCCCGGTAGTCCGGCCCTGAATGTAGATTTTATGTTTATCATCTACATACGAGAAGCCTGTAACATATACACTGTGTTTGATTGTGGTTGACTTGTAACTGCATACGGTTTTTGGTGTGACATGACTATTTTGCAGTGTTGATCACCTATGAGTGTTTGGTATCAAATGATGCGTTGTAGAA
This sequence comes from Littorina saxatilis, assembly GCF_037325665.1. Taxonomy (NCBI): domain Eukaryota; kingdom Metazoa; phylum Mollusca; class Gastropoda; order Littorinimorpha; family Littorinidae; genus Littorina; species Littorina saxatilis. The sequence continues at coordinate 9,582,023 of NC_090253.1, forward strand.
TTTCCATTTCATTGATGTATTTCTTTATAGCCGTTTTAGGGCTTAGAATATTTTTGTAAGGAGTAGGAAAATTACAGGAATAGAGTGAACCAATGTACAGATATACTTTCTGAAAAGAACCTACGCCTTGTATTGAGTTGTTTTCATGATTTGTTTTGATTCAATACAATTTTGAACTTCACCTGCCTCTTCTTGAGTTTATATTCTGTGTGTCTGTTTGTCCTGTCGTGTGATTGCCATCCTGACAAATGACCTTCAAACACGTATAACATCTAAGACACAGACACAGACAGTCAGAGTTAATGTGAAGCTCGTCTCACTTTCGGGGTACAAATTGGTGTCAGAAATGTGAAGCAAAGACCGCTCGGCTTTACACACACAAATGTTCCGACCCCCAACCCTTCCCCCTGATTCAAATTCATGGATCACAAGTCCAGTGCTCTACCAACTGACATACAGGTTTCCCAAATTATTTTTTTTTAATCATTTTTGTCAATCAAGATATGGGGGTGGGGTTGGTGCGGGAATAATTGTGAAGTAGACAATAAGACAACAACTTATTTGGCTCACGAAGTGTAGCCTATGCGATCGTAACTTTGTCTGTCTGTGCGTTTGTGCGTTTGTGCGTGTGTGTGTGCGTGTGTGTGTGTGTTTGTGCGTGTGTATGTCTGTGGTAGAAACTTTAACATTTCCGAGTCTATGTGTGAGTGGTTATCCAAGACTATGGATAAAGCTCGCATAAGATTACGTCACGGTCAAAAGTGTTTGACGTCAATTAATGCATCATGACGGCATGCCTCCCTGTAGTCTTTCTCTCTCGCGTGGTGTGTGTGGTCTCGGTCATTGTTATTTTCAGCGGGCCGAGACTATTTGACAGTCGTGTCCCTGTAAGTAGGCTACATGCAGACAGACAGATCTAGATCTAGTGTCTCTCTTTCTTGCACAGTGTCACCTAAGCTTACTGTGTGTGTGGGTGTGTATGTGTGACGGAGTGATTGAGTTTGTGTTACTGTTTGTCTATTTCTTACGTGAGCCTTGAAGGCTTCGCCTCTTGTTTTGTGTACAGGTATTGTATCTGTATACAGTGAACTTAGCTGTGTTCAAATTTAGTTATGATCTCCGTCCCGATATAACCTTGAATGGTTGAAAACGACGTTAAACACCAAATAAAGAAAGTAAAGTTATGATCTGTCGAGCAAATTTTTTTTAATAACGTTTTTACTACTAAATGAGTGATAGTTTTATGTGTACGCCTTCGAGAAACCTCGATCATTTTCTGAAAATGCATGTTGATAAGTGCCGTATTATGATAAAGTGATACTCTTCATTCATTTATCTACACAAAGTAATGTTTCATTTATCATTTGTAGACCTAAATAATTATGTCAGTTAGGATCACGTTAAGAATCGCAGTGTTTTTCGCAAAATCGTACTTGACAACCCCCAGTAAAAAAATTCTAAAAAAAAGGTTAATAAGACAACCAGCTTTTTTCTTTGCACAGATGTGTCCATATTGCTTAGAGGAACCTGTGCACAAAATGTGTAATGTTTCTGTCGAGCGATTTGAACACACAAGTAACCCCTTAAATGTCATTAGTAAAGCGCCCTCTGTCGCTTGTCGCAATGGATCTATCTTCTTAATTTGTTTGACATATTTACAGAAAATACACCGCTCCTACTAAACGTCTATTGCATCTTAATGGTAAGCTTCAAAATTATTATGCTGAAACTGAAGAAAAAACTAATTAAATTCATCTGAAGAGAGAACACAAAACTTACGAGACCGAAGCAATGGGGAGGGGGGGTTACTATTTTGACCAAAACTCACTTTCAAACCCCACGCAGCTTCACAGGATTTACAGAATGATGACATCTTTCATTAAAACAGCAATACTAACCTTATGGGACACACTCACAATAGCATTCAACAACATTCAATGACACTTAAAGATCACTTGAATTGCTATGCGTAAACCACACACCAGTTCTTGTGTTTGATTCAACCAATCCTAGCCATCAGGGCCCCGTGTGACCCACTTTTCATGCATGGTCAATTTAGTCTATACCATTCTGCAAAAGCATGTTATTGTGAACCTCTGAATCTAAAATACAATTCCAGCACAACGTTATAACAAGGGCGCTCATAGAGCGCAAGAACAAATGACTGATAGTGACACAAAACAGAGTGGCGGCAACTTCAGCGGTTTGCAAAAAAATCGTCTACTTTGTCAATGGAAAGATGCAGCTCATTTGATGTGATAGTCGCCCTGTTGTACGTTTGTATGCGCACAATATTCAATGGTTGAAATCTCAGTCGACCAGCATTTTAAAAAAGCCAAAGTTGTATCGTTTTTGGTAGCCCACTTCCCCGTCTCAGTCGAACCATTAGTACTCCTCGGATAAGGTGACCCCCCTTGGGACCAAAAAAATTCGTGATCTTATCCGAGAGAAACGTTAACCGATCCTCGGATAAGATCCATTTCAGTAGAAACAATTGATCTTATCCGAGGAGATCAGAGTTTAGTTTGAGGCCCCATAAAAGACTTCCCGCCAATTAAAAGTCAATGACGTGATAATGGGCAGATCCATGGCAGAGAGAGACACACACTGACATACATACTGACACTGACACAGAGACCATCAGCTGCATTAGAGAGAGAGAGAGCGAGAGAGAGAGAGAGAGAGAGAGAGAGAGAGAGAGAGAGAGAGAGAGAGAAAGAGAGAGAGAGAGAGAGAGAGAGAGAGAGAGAGAGAGAGAGAGAGAGAGAGAGAGAGAGAGAGAGAGAGAGAGAGAGAACGAACGAACGAACGAACTTTATTACTCAAGGATGGAGATTTTAGGCTCACGCCAGTCTTACACTCTGTCTATGCTGAACTAAGACATAAAAATAAACACAATAAAAGGACAATTGTCAATCGCAATCATACAGTATTACTAATAACAACATTACCTATACGACTACATAATGCATAATAGAACATTGAAATGTACGTGTATGTCAAAATAATACAAAGGAAAAGAAAAGTCGACTCGCACACACACGCGCGCCGCATGCCTGCAATCACGTTCGCACTCAATACAACACACACACACACACACACACACACACACACACACACACACACACACACACACACACACACACGCTCACTCACTCACTCACACACACACACACACACAAACACACACACACATATGCGCACACACACACAGACATATACGCACGCACACACACATACACACGCAGACACACACACACACACACACACACACACACACACACACACACACACACACACACACACACACACACACACAACAACAACCTCATCATCATCATCATCATCATCATCGTCGACATCATTATCATCATCAACAAAATATATAGAGGTTAGTGATAGCAATGCATTCTTGCTAGAAACAGCTTTAGAATGTAACTGTTCGTGACATCAGATATTTGCTAAGCTGCGATTTGAAGTGTTTAATCGTGCTTGACCCCTTTATTTCACATGGTAACGAATTCCACATTGTTGAGCCCGAAAACGCTAAACTGGTTTTATATAAATCAATACGGGGTAGCTGAAAAATTAATTTGTTTGAGCCATATCTGTCTGTTGCTTTCTGAAATAATGATCGCATGTACTGTGGGGTCTCGTTTATTTGAACCTTAAACATTAAAAGCGCCTTATTAAATAATAACTGATCTTTAAGTGATAAAAAATTAAGGCTGCTAAGCTTTTGATCTGTTGATGTTTGCGGACCCGGCATGATAAGTTTAGCTGCGCGACGGTGAAGAGAATTTACTTTTTTTAAGTGAACATCGCTACAACCATCCCAAAGTGTAGATGCATAATTCAGATGAGATAAAATAATTATGACCAAAATAAAACAACTTGAGTGCTGAGGTATCAGCGTAATGCTTTAATTTGGAGAGAAGGAACAAGTTTTTACATAAGATTTTGGTAACACGGTTGAGGTGGGACTGCCACTTTAAAGGCACAGTGCAGCTCACGGCCTTCGTTTTGCCTTTTTTTGTTGTAGCTGAGTGCATTTACAGTTCAAAAATCCTCCTATGGTAGTAAAACAAACCCAAAACTACCCAACGACGACATCTGTGAAGCTCGACAGTTTCTTGTTCACGCGAGTGCATAAATTAACCTAGTTATCATAGTGGTGTTTGGTCGGAGTTCGATTCAACTAAGTGATTCCGGCCTCCATTTTGTTTTACACAAACTCATGATGATGTCTGACATAGTTTGCTAGTGACGTGTCTTTTTGTGCATGATGTGATCTACCTGATCTAATTTTAGATCCAAAAATAGGTCAAGACCAGCCGGGACAGAGTCCGAAATTAATTCGTAAAAAAAATCACAGTTCTTGACTCTTTGGGTGCAAGTCAATGAAACTTGGTAGTTCTTCTAACGGATAGCTGCCTGAGGTATGACTAAAAGCCCCAGGGGCTCCGTACACCTGGATTTGACAAGTTCAGTACCTTTAATTCAGCGTCTATTGTGACCCCGAGAACACGATGGCTGGTTACTTGCTCAGTGGGTGACTCATTTAAACTGAGATGAAGATTCATAGGAGCGAGTTGGTGTTTCTGTCGTTTTGTGATCACCATGCATTTAGTTTTGCCTGGGTGTATAATCATTGAGTTTTGTTTACACCAATCAAATAATTATGTTGTTCAAACTCGTTTGAAGAGAGGTTTCAATAGATTGTAAACTTTTACCGGACGTGTAAAGAGACGAGTCGTCTGCAAAAAGGTCATTAATAAGAGAGAGAGAGAGAGAGAGAGAGAGAGAGAGAGAGAGAAAGAGAGAGAGAGAGAGAGAGAGAGAGAGAGAGAGGAGGTGAGGTAAGACAGACATACATAGAAAGAGAGGAGAGACACAGACAAACTGATCATGACAGACAGAGATGAAGAGAGGAGACGTAGAGAGAGACATAGAGTTAACATGTCGCGTAAGGCGAAATTACTACATTTAGTCAAGCTGTGGAACTCACAGAATGAAACGGAACGCACTGCATTTTTTCACGATGACCGTAGTCCGCCGCTTGTGCATAACGGAGTGAAACTGACGAGCCTGTTCAGCGCGGTAGTGGTTTCGCAGTGCTGCATAGCACGCTTTTCTGTACCTCTCTTCGTTTTTAACTTTCTGAGCATATCTATATGTTTTTTGAAATCAGGAACCGACAAGGAATAAGATGAAATTGTTTTTTAATCGATTTTGGAAATTCAATTTTGATCATAATTTTCATATTTTTAATTTTCTGAGCTGGTTTTTATTTCAAATATAACATATGTATATGTTTTTTGAATCAGGAAATGATGTAGAATAAGATGAACGTAAATTTGGATCGTTTTATATAAAACAATATATATTACAATTTTCAGATTTTTAATGACCAAAGTCATTAATTAATTTTTAAGCCACCAAGCTTAAATGCAATACCGAAGTCCGGCCTTCGTCGAAGATTGCTTTACAAAAATTTCAATCAATTTGATTGAAAAATGAGGGTGTGACAGTGCCGCCTCAACTTTTACAAAAAGCCGGATATGACGTCATCAAAGGTATTTATCGAAAAAAAGAAAAAACAAGTCGCGTAAGGCGAAAATACAATATTTAGTCAAGTAGCTGTCGAACTCACAGAATGAAACTGAACGCAATGCAACGCAGCAAGACCGTATACTCGTAGCATTGTCAGTCCACCGCGCACGGCAAAGGCAGTGAAATTGACAAGAAGAGCGGGGTAGTACTTGCGCTGAGAAGGATAGCACGCTTTTCTGTAGCTCTCTTCGTTTTAACTTTCTGAGCGTGTTTTTAATCCAAACATATCATATCTATATGTTTTTGGAATCAGGAACCGACAAGGAATAAGATGAAGGTGTTTTTAAATTGATTTGGACAATTTAATTTTGATAATAATTTTTATATTTTTAATTTTCAGAGCTTGTTTTTAATCCAAATATAACATATTTATATGTTTTTGGAATCAGAAAATGATGGAGAATAAGATGTACGTAAATTTGGATCGTTTTATAAAAAATATTTTGTTTACAATTTTCAGATTTTTAATGACCAAACTCACTCATTAGTTTTTAAACCACGAAGCTGAAATGCAATACCAAACCCCGGCCTTTGTCGAAGATTACTTGACCAAAATTTCAACTAATTTGGTTGAAAAATGAGAGCGTGACAGTGCCGCCTCAACTTTCACGAAAAGCCGGATATGACGTCATCAAAGACATTTATTGAAAAAATGAAAAAAACCGTATGGGGATTTCATACCCAGGAACTCTCATGTCAAATTTCATAAAGATCGGTCCAATAGTTTAGTCTGAATCGCTCTACACACACACACAGACAGACAGATAGACACACACACACACACACACACACATACGCACATACACCACGACCCTCGTTTCGATTCCCCCTCGATGTTAAAATATTTAGTCAAAACTTGACTAAATATAAAAACGTCCGGGGATATCATTCCCAGGAACTCTCATGTCAAATTTCATAAAGATCGGTCCAGTAGTTTAGTCTGAATCGCTCTACACACACGCACAGACAGACAGACAGACAGACAGACAGACAGACAGACAGACAGACAGACAGACACACACACACACACATACACACACACACACACACACACACACACACACACACCACGACCCTCGTCTCGATTCCCCCTCTATGTTAAAACATTTAGTCAAAACTTGACTAAATGTAAAAGAGGTTTTCTTAGTCATACAAAGAAGGCTTTAGGTCGGGACCAACACCCTGATTGATGTTATCAGAGGTGTGACCTTAAACGGTAGTGACGTTAACCGGGGAGTACTGTATCCGGTTTTCTTGACATACGTACGTACATCCTTTCAAACTTTTAAAACTTCGAACTGTACTGACTTCGTTTTGATGATAAAATAATTCTTTGGTGTTTGAACAAAATCAAACAAATTAAACGAGACTTACCTGGAAGGTGAACTTTAATTGGAATTAGTTCGTGGGTGCTGTTGGTTAGAGGTATACACATGCCGACCCAGCAGCGACTCTAAATGATTCTGGTAGACCCACCCTTTAGGTTTATTTCGGGAACCACACTTGGCTAAACACTGACGGTATGCGTGCGCATTGCATCTCATGTGTATACCTCTAACCAACAGCACCCTCGAAATAATTCCAGGGAAGTCTCGTTTAATTTTCAAATTATAGGTTGCAAATATTGCCTTCTATGACTATGATCTCGTGCGTTTTGACGGTAAATATCAAGTCTTTAAATACAATTCTCAATATTGGAATTTGCTTAAGAGAAATGCTGTAAAAAAAAAAAATGCTGGATCTCTCTCACAGTTACAATGAAGGGCGGTAATCTGTTAGGAATGTTAAATAGACGCATGCAGAAGGAGTCTTTTATATCAGTGAACAATATATCAGGGCAAGAAACCGGATATAGGCTGAAATTTGAATCTTAGAATATATTTAAAGCAAAACGTTTCCCATGAATCTACATGACCACAAGTGAATGACATACTACAAGTTGACATCACTGGCTCTATTGGCTCTATCGGCCCGGGTCTAGTGGACGTGAATGCAAGAGCGTTCGTGTGTGTGTGTGTGTTTGTGTGTGGGTGAGGGTGTGTTTGTGTGTGTGTGTATGTGTCAATGTGTGTGTGTGTGTGTGTGTGTGTGTGTGTTTGCTGTCAGAATCCAAAACCTTGTTATCTAAGCGGTTGTATTGATATGATGTGCATCGAAACAAGCACTTCGTGTAATAGAGACGTGGACAAGTTTATGCTAAGTGCACCTTGTGATTTTCTTGGCTCTGCATGTTAGATTGTGGGAAATCGATCGATTCAAAGTTATGTACTTTGAAAACACAAGAATACAACACGCATTACTTAATTGCATGTTCTTTCTTTCTTTGGTGTTTAACGTCGTTAATTGCATTTTACAGCTCTCATCATAACCAAGACTTCATAATAACTCTAACATGCAATCTATGCAAATGTTTACAAATATTGCAAACATATAATTATTGCAAACAAATGGGGGGGGGGGGGGGGGGGGGAAACACCCATAAACAGGGAAATAGGGTTTTGAAACATTACTCGATGTTATTCTTTTTGATTTATCCCAAAGGTTTTGAGTCGTGTATTGAAAATCGAACATAGTGCTTAAGTGCCCTTGAACAGCTTCCCTAGAATCCCGTATTCTATTTTCAGTACGGGATATCCCCAAGTAACGGTCAAAGGGCATATGTATCACCGCCTGTCGACTGCTGGTAATAGTAGTTAAATACTTCTAGTATGATAGACTTCTGCCGTATATGATAATTATGCTCCCCGAGCCTAAGCACTTTTAAGTGTTTTAAGGATTTTCGTTGCGCAATTTGACGGCGGGTATTTGAGAGTAAATGTGTACAATCGTAAACACGAATCCAATGCCGCGATGATCCTGACATATCAAACAGCCTAATTGGCTTTTACTTCAACAATCCACAAGTTCAAACCCATTCAACTTATGGATTTTGTTACATATGACCAATGTTTGTTTGTTTCCCAGCTCGTTATGAATTACAATTCGCGGAAATTATGACAAATAACTTTATTGTTAGACACGCAACACATGCAATTAACCATATCCACATATCGAGGCTCTGGGAGTTACTTCCCTTGTTTTAGGAAGCAAATTCCCGGTCACCTTTCAAAATGCCGCCTAACAAGCGCTGTGCTTGGGGACAATGTAAAACGGATGATAGGCATCCTGAACGCTGTGTTGGCGTGAAATTCATCCCATTTGTGAAACCGGGAAAGCATCTGTACCATCTAGATCGCTGCCTTCGCTGGATAAAAGCCTGCAATCGCCCAGCTTACCAGTTGAACGTCAACACAATCAAGTCGTACACGTACATTTGCAGCAAGGTCAGATCTCGCACGACTTTGATTCAAGGCCTATTGCTAATTTTTTGATGGTTTGGTCTCAGTGTCACAAAAATATGACGATCTAATCAATCACTGATTTAAAAAATAAGTAGGCCCTATGTTGCCCTATATCCATTGACATTCTTAGTGAAATAGATCTATTTGAAATAGTATTTCACTGCCCCGACCGGCGAACTTGTTGCCGGCTGTATTGAGCTTGTGTGTTCGTGTAGGCTTACTCAAAAAGTCAAAATCACAGTCGTCTCCGAAACAAGCAATAATCAGAGTTGGGGGGAAAACATTTCGTTTGTTCAGTTTTGTTTTGTTCTTGATAGTTTGTTTATCTCTCTCTCTCTCTCACACACACACACACACACACACACACACACACACACACACACACACACACACACATACATACATACATACATACATACACAAACACACGCGCGCACGCACACACATTGCACGTACGCGCACATACACACACCTACTGAGATATGCCTAACATACACGCACGCTTGCAAACACACACATAATATGCAAACGCAGTTTAATTTCCTCAATACAAGGCGAAAGGCACACACACACACCACACACAAATAAACACACACACGCAGTCCCACACACACACACACACACACAACCCTCACACACACAAATAAACCCACACACACAGTCAACCCCCCACACACACACACACAACCCTCACACACACAAATAAGCACACACACGCAGTCCACCCCCCCCCCACACACACACACACAACCCTCTCAGTCTGACACACACACCCGCCCAACCCCAGCGTCCAACTCAACTTTCACCAACAACCATACCCTACTCTCACTATCGCTCTCTCTCTCTCACACACACACACAAGCTCACGCAAGCACAGCCACACACAAGCTCACGCAAGCACAGCCACACACACACACAGCACGCGCATACACACACACTGACACACATCACACACAGCACGCGCATATACACACACACTGACACACATCCCACACACACACCCACACACACCTTTCGCAGTTCGCTCACAGTTCTTCTCTTTTCCATCGTCGCCATCTTCGAAGCTTGCTTCGCTTTTCAGGGGAGATAACCCGTTTATCACATTCGCTGCTGACTTGTGGGTCAAGGCTATTCGTTCTTGATTTGATGGAAATGTGATAGTTGTCTTTCTTTCTTGAAGTGTGTCATCCCGCTCTGGGACAGTACTCCCGCAATTTTAAACACGTTCAAATGCCTTGCCAGCTACCACACAAGCATTTGTTTCTCAGAATTCCCGGGGGCTGCACCCTCGTCGGCCCATTCAACTCAACCATTGTAGTGTAGCGAAAAGAGGTGGGTGGGAATGGGTTCGTATGGCGGGGGGAGGCACGTCAGGATATTGTCGCCTGCAAAATATGCAGCATTAAAAAAGTCGGCCAGTGTTATCCGATATTTTCATCATGTCAAGTCATGTTGGTGTCAAATACGGTGCGATTTGAATGGTGGCTGTAAACACGTTTGAGATCTGCATACCTCACCCGAATTCTTTATAATGTCAGCTGAAACTTCGAACATCGGTTCTCAGACACTGAGACAGACCCTGCCATTCCTTAACAGCTGGGATCGGTGTGGGTTTTTTTCAGGGTGAAGTTGATCTCACTTTTGTTTACGTTTTGTGCAGGGTATAATCTGAAAGCATTTTTTCTCATCAAACTAGGTATGGGTGGTATACGTATTACAGTTCAAAATGTAGCACGTTAACTGAGGGGGTATTTACTTGTAACCGTGCTTCAATAAATACCCTACCTTGTAACCTTGCCTATAACAAAGTTCAAAATTAGTAATTATTGTTTAACCTTTGATTTCATGCTTCTGTGTGTTGAATGCTTTATTTGGGGGTCCGGGGTGAAGGCAATTGTTGAACAACCTAACATCGTGCGTATTGTGGTGTTGTAACTGCTGCGTCGCGATACGATAGAATCCGGGTGTGGGAGAAAAACAAGAACACGGTCGGGGTGCAATGAAAACTGATAATTGTTCTCCCCAACCCATACAAAAATATGACACCCCAGCCAGAGTGTATGTGTTCTGTTTTGGTCTATAGACATTGCAGTTCCGGATCAAACGCGTATCGTGTCGTTGTGTTATTAGAACTGTAATATGGCGCCAAAAGAAAAATGTCCATCTTTATGTAAAATGACAATGGACATTACAGTTTTGTTATCTTATCTTATCTTAGGTAGGTTAGTCAGTGTCGTTCTCTTGTACTGTGCTGCGCGCTCGCTCTCTCGCTCGCTCGCTCGCTTTCTCTCTCTCTCTCTCTCTCTCTCACTCTCTCTCTCTCTCTCTCTCTCTCTCTCTCTCTCTCTCTCTCTCTCTCTCTCTCTCTCTCTCTCTCTCTCTCCCTTGTTTCATACAAAAAATCAGAGAGTGCCGGGCGTATTTCAGAGCAATCGCTTGACTGAATGGTTAATCACGCCTCAGCGTTCTTGTTTTGTTTTACCTCATATGCATGCAGGCCACTGTAATACTTAGTTATTTGCCTTTTTATTCTTTTTTCAAACAGAACTGAAATGTGTTGAAGATGGGTTCACTTCCGTTTCGAGGGTGTGTAGATCATGTGGGGATTGGAAACAGTGTTTTGTCCTCTAGCATCTCTGTAAACGACGCATGGTGTATGCACGGTAAGACAGTAATGTCTGATGCAGGAGCTGGGTAATATGTCCCTGTGCTGGTGGTGAGGGAAGGGGGGAGGAAGTGGTCATAGGTAATGGGGGGGGGGGGGGGGGGGGGGCGGGGCGCGACTGTTGGCATGCGTGCTGTAAGATCCGGATGTCATTAACATATGAAGCGGGGCTAACATCTTCTGCGAAGACTGTTGTTATACGTAGTGCTGTGTGTTCATCTGGAACTTGCAAACATGTCAACAAATGCCAAACAGTAAATGCTGTGAGCATGTTGCATACTGTTTCAAATCAATAACAAGTGCGTGTGTTTCTGTGTTGTGACCTTTTTCAAACTGATCATGATAGCAGACCTCAAAATCAACAGGTAATGGAATCATATTTATTCTCTTGTGAACTCTCTCTCTCTCTCTCTCTCTCTCTCTCTCTCTCTCTCTCTCTCTCTCTCTCTCTCTCTCTCTCTCTCTCTCTCTCTCTCTCTCTCTCTTTTTAACTTTTTAATGTTTTTTTTTTATTATATAATTGTGTGTCCATGCGTCCCAAGGAAAGATTGTAAGAAAAGGCGTAGCCTTAAATCTTAATCCTTGTTAATTAAAGTTCAGTTCAATTCAATTCAATTCAATACAATTCTCTCTCTCTCTCTCTCTCTCTCTCTCTCTCTCTCTCTCTCTCTCTCTCTCTTTCTCTCTCTCTCTCTAGATTACATAAACGAGCGCTTAAAGTAGTCTTATTAAAGAAAACAACCCGATCGAAGTTATACTACATAACCTTATGCATAAACTTATTCATGGATGTGTACCTCAAACCATATTTTCCAAATTCACGTTAAAAAATTCATGCCAATTGATGAGATTGAACACTCCTCCGCCTAGGATTGGCCTATTCAAATCTAGTTTAGTCTATTCAGATAGCAGTCTCTGGAACACTCTTCCGACAATCCTGAGGCAAACTACAATACATTTTAGTCACCAGTCCTTAGATTATTCATCAAAACCTCTCTAAGAAAGCATTGATGCACTATTGAATTGGTCAGAGTTAAACCATATGTCTCTTAACCACACAAAAACTAAATTTATGCTCATAACAACACGACATAAGCGACAAAATCTATTATCGAGCATTTCGCCCCTTTATTTTAAAAATCAAGTATTGGAAGAAGTGTCCAACCTTAAAGTCTTTTGTGTAACGATTGATAATAATTTGTCATGGAATGACCACATTGATCAAACAGTCATACACGTAAAATTCCACTCGTGCAAAAAACACGAGTGTACGTGGGAGTTTCAGCCCACGAACGCAGAAGAAGAACAGGGGCGGATCAGTTGCTTTGTAAGGGGGGGGGCACTTTGAATCGAAAGTGAATGTGATGGGCGCGAAGCGCCCGAATTTGCTAGGGGGGTCCGGGGGCATGCCCCCCGGAAATTTTTTTTGCCCAAAGAAGCAAAATGGTGCCATCTGGTGCCATTTGAACTTAGAAATGGTCATAGAATCAGCATAGAAAAATCTTTTTTTTTTTTTTTTTTTTCGGGCGGGGGGGGGGGGGGGGGGGGCACGTGCCCCCTGTGCCCCCCCCCCTCGTCCGCCCCTGGAAGAAGAAGAAGACCACATTGATTACATCTGTAAGATTGCTTCCCAAAAAAATATATCACTTATCACAAATTAAACACTTCTTGAATCTTCACTCGCGAAAAATCTTTTTTTACAATCACATCTTGTAAAATATTGACTATGCATCCACTGTATGGGATTGTGCAAGTGCTAATGATTTAAAACCTTTAGCTAGTCTCCACAGAAGAGCAGTTAAGCTTATTATGTAAAAAAGAAATCACACTCCTTTAGAATCTGATTATAAAAATGTGCAGGTATTACAATTTCAAAAAAGATTAATGTATAATAAAGGTGTTATAATGCATAAAGTGATGGCAAGGTATTCACCGAAGACATTACGTGATAATTTTATTTTGAACCATAACAGACTAAAAATCATAACACCGACTCCATGTATGGACCTTTTCAAATCAAGCCTTCTTTATTCGGGTGCGGTCCCATGGAACTCACTGCCTGTTTTTCTTAAACATTAAAACAAACACATACAGCTTCAACAAAAATGATATGTCACACATAACGCAACTAAACATGTGCTGAATGGTTCATCAATTCATGTCAAATGTATATGCATGTTAAACAAAATTATAATAATATGCAGATACGGGTGGCCGAGTGGTAACGCACTTGCGCTCGGAAGCGAGAGGTTGCGAGTTCGACGCTGGGTCAGGGCGTTAGCAATTTTCTCCCTCCTTTCCTAACCTAGGTGGTGGGTTCAAGTGCTGGTCTTTCGGATGAGACGAAAAACCGAGGTCCCTTCGTGTACACTACATTGGGGTGTGCACGTTAAAGATCCCACGATTGACAAAAGGGTCTTTCCTGGCAAAATTGTATAGGCATAGATAAACCATGTCCACCAAAATACCCGTGTGACTTGGAATAATAGGCCGTGGAAAGTAGGATATGCGCCGAAATGGCTGCGATCTGCTGGTCGATGTGAATGCGTGATGTATTGTGTAAAACATTCCATCTCACACGGCATAAATAGATCCCTGCGCCTTGAGTCCGAGTCTGGAGATACGCGCGCGATAAAAGACTTCATATGATAAGTTATGCTAAAAATTGACACTTTTTATCATTGTCCATTGAAAATTGTACTTAAAATGCAGTATGACAATTTATTTTTAAATATGTATCTGTATATACAGTTATAATGTGTTAAGTTTGATGTGATAGTTCTTTGATTATAAGTCCTAGTGTTTTCTGTTTCTGTTGACCCTATATTAGGGCGAGGGCTGGATGTAAAAAAGCATTTTTTGCTTATCTATTACCCTCGATACTAAAGATCTCTCTCTCTCTCGCTCGCTCGCATTCTCTCTCTCTCTCCCTCTCTTTCTCTCTCCCTCTCTCTCTCGCTCGCTCGCTTTCTCTCTTTCTCTCCCTCTCTCTCCCTCTCTCTCTCTCTCTGCCACTGCACATTTCTGATAGTAATGTAAGAAGTGATTTTCTTGCTGACGATTCTTCTCTTCATGCAAGTGGAAAGTCTGTTCCAGTAATAGAGTCCTCCCTTTAAACGATGTAAATAACTGGTGTAGTGCTAATGCTATGCTTGTCCATCCAATAAAAACTAAAAGTATGGTAATTGCAACCAGACAAAAACACCAGATTTCTCCACTCAAACTAAATCTTACTATTGGTACGCAATCAATTGAACAAGTTCAACAGCATCGCGTTTTCGGGGTAATTATTGATTGTGAATTCAAGTGGCAGGCACAATTACAGCATATTTGCAAGAAAGTAGCCAAGAACGTTTTCCTCCTATCCAAGTTAAAGCAATTTACGGACAGAAGGACTCTGGAAATGTTCCACCATGCTCATGTAATGCCTCACATCAATTATGTTTTGACGCTCTGGGGTGGCAGCAGTGATGTCCACTTGAAAAAGTTAGACTCTCTCTATCGTCGCTCGGCTAAACTCATCGTAAAGAATAATGCCCCAACAGATGTGAAATTAAAAATGCTTAACTTTATTCCCATGGAAAAGCATCTCAAGTTAAACAAAGCCATTTTCATGCATAAATTGTATTACGGTAAAGTGCCGATTTACATTACATCATTATTTAATAAAGCTACCGACAGATATGGGTCGGTCAACTTGATCCCACCGATTCCACGAATTGACCTTTATAAGACCAGTCTTGCTTTTTCGGGTACATCAGTTTGGAATTTACTTCCATCATCCTACGGAACTTGAACTTTTTTTGTTTTATTGTTTGCTGACGATCTCACTTTGATAGCATCCACTGTTATTGGATTACAGAACCAGTTAAACGTTTTATGTACAACAATGCAACGACTGGGTCTCAGAGTTAATCTGGATAAATCAAAAATAATAGTTTTCAGAAAAGGCGGATTTTTAAGTGCAAGAGAAAAATGGATTTTTGATGGGAATCAGTTGGAGGTTGTAAATTCGTATAAATATCTTGGCCTCACCTTTTCAACAAGACATAGTTATGGCGTCGCAATTGAAGACGCAGCAACAAGAGCAAAGCGAAGCACGATCGAAATTTTGAATACTTTAAAGAACATGGGTTGTAACTCATTTGATGTATTTTTTAAGTTATTTGATGCGCAAGTATTGCCAGTATTATCATATGGAGCCGAAATTTGGGGTTATGAGAAGTATGACCAATTGGAACGTGTTCATTTATTTGCATGTAAACGGTTTCTGCACGTAGTAGATAAAACTCCCAATGATGTTGTGTATGGTGAATTGGGTAGGTATCCTATTTGGGTGACAACAGTCACAAGGTTGATTAAATATTGGTTACGGTTATTGAGACAGCCAGACAATTTTTATTCAAATAAGGCATACAAAATGTTGTTCAACCTCCACGAAAAAGGTGGTATCACATGGTTAACGCATGTAAAGGCAGTTCTGTGTGAAAATTGATTTTTACCAAGTTTGGATGTTTGGATGTGGAAACGAGAGGGTGTTTTTTGCAGAACTGAAGGAGAGGCTCTGCAGTTCCTTCTGTCATGATTGGCGTAATCATTTGGACTCGAGTGAGCGCCTATCACTGTATGGAAAATATAAAGCCTGTTTTGAAAAAGAACGTTATGTGGATATGTTATGGAAAGATGTGTACAGAAATGTCATCGCTCAATTTAGAATGGGTGTTTCACAGATAAATATCCACAGATATCGCTTCCAAAATTCAACAGAAAACAAGTGTTGCCCCTTTTGTGAAGATAAATTAGAGACCGAAATCCATTTTTTTTTAATGCCAAACATATTGTGAGTTAAGAATAAAGTATTTAGCACAGTTTTTAAAGGCATATGTACGCGCTCCCGTGTTTACAAAGTGTAGTTTGCCCATAATCGATGTCAAACGCACCATAAGACCATGTAATGACGATATGTCGCCATGCGCGGACCATATACATGCATTACAGCTTGTTTTAGAGTCTCAAAAACTTTGGATGTAAACAAAGACGCGGAGTTATTTCCCTTGCGTCAACGCTACCTCTGTTGGCAAATCTATAAATAGGACGATCCAGATCAAAATGAAAATTAACATATCTCAACATTGAAGGGGTCCTAGACCACAATATTTTGCAGGGAACTTAATTTAGCATGTCTCCAGCTGTTGGTAAAGCAATTGGCGTGTATAGTCATCGAGTACATATGGCTTTAAGTGTTGGTGATCACCATGTTTAAAAAACAAGACACAGAAACAATTGTAGATTTAGCAAAGTTTTTGTTTTTTGCATTTCAGTTAAGATTGTCAATGTTTTTTTTTTCTTCTTTTTATATTTAGTCAAGTTTTGACTAAATATTTTAACATCGAGGGGGAATCGAAACGAGGGTCGTGGTGTATGTGCGTGTGTGTGTGTGTGCGTGTGTGTGTGTGTGTAGAGCGATTCAGACTAAACTACTGGACCGATCTTTATGAAATTTGACATGAGAGTTCCTGGGTATGAAATCCCCATACGTTTTTTTCATTTTTTTGATAAATGTCTTTGATGACGTCATATCCGGCTTTTCGTGAAAGTTGAGGCGGCACTGTCACGCCCTCATTTTTCCACCAAATTGGTTGAAATTTTGGTCAAGTAATCTTCGACGAAGCCCGGGGTTCGGTATTGCATTTCAGCTTGGTGGCTTAAAAATTAATTAATGACTTTGGTCATTAAAAATCGGAAAATTGTAAAAAAAAATAAAAATTTATAAAACGATCCAAATTTACATTTCTCCATCATTTGCTGATTCCAAAAACATATAAATATGTTATATTCGGATTAAAAACAAGCTCTGAAAATTAAATATATAAAAATTATTATCAAAATTAAATTGTCCAAATCAATTTAAAAACACTTTCATCTTATTCCTTGTCGGTTCCTGATTCCAAAACCATATAGATATGATATGTTTGGATTAAAAACACGCTCAGAAAGTTAAAACAAAGAGAGGTACAGAAAAGCGTGCTATCCTTCTTAGCGCAACTACTACCCCGCTCTTCTTGTCAATTTCACTGCCTTTGCCATGAGCGGTGGACTGACGATGCTACGAGCATACGGTCTTGCTGAGAAATGGCAGCTACTTGACTAAATATTGTATTTTCGCCTTACGCGACTTGTTTTTCTTTTTTTTTGCCTCTGTTGCATGCAGTCCGCTTCAAGCTGAAAAATAATTGAAAAAAAAGAAACCCTACGGTTTTTTTGTTTTTTTTTTCCTCTTTCTTTCTTTCTCTCTACAGCTGAGCGTCCTTCTTCATTGGCGTTTTATAAATTTATCAATTGTGTGTGGTTTTCTACAATGGACAAAATCTTGCATCTTTAATGTTGGTCAGTTATTGTCTTACATATGTCTGTGTTTGGGTTGACTTAAATGTTGTTTGTGGCGGTGTCATAATGGAGGTGTTTTTTTTGTTTTTGTTTTTATTGTGGACAACGCCTTTATTTTCAAATTTTGCAATTATGAAAAAAGTGCATAGTGTAAAGGGTATTATGAAACACGAAGTTTCATTTCAATTTCAAACATGAATGTTAAATTTACGGGAGTACCATATTTAAATTTGCTAATGCACATTTTAGCAATAAGAACTAAATGGTTAATGATATCTAGACACACGTTGCCTGCATTTTCAACACAAACAACCCCAAGTAGTACAGATTTTGCGTTAAGTTTAACACGTACACCAGTTTTATCTAGTATAGTGTTTTCGACGTGTTTCCATAAAGGCTTAACTTTACTACAATCATAGAAAAAAATGTTCGATGTAGTCTCTTTCGTGTGTGCAGTATGGACAATATTCACTGTCGGACAGTCCCATTTTTTGTAGAAGAATGTTTGTGGGATAGATGTTGTGAACAATTTTCCAGTGCAATTCTCGTAGTCTTGATTCTTTTGTTGCGTTTTTTGCTATAGACCAGCATGTTTCATTGACGTCAAAATTAAATGTATTTTTCCAAAATAGAACAGAACAGGGAGTGGAATACTTCGTCTTTACAATAAATTGCCTAATCAGGTTTGCAGTCATATGGTTCGTACCGTTAAAGGCTAAATAGTGTTGTTCGTTAATATCAGATGTCACAAACTCTGGGTTGTTTCTCAAGTATCTGGAGACAGCGGCTCTAACGACCAGGTATTCCAGATAGAGATTTGGCGAGGGCCCTAAAATTTCATTTACCATTTCAAATGGCATAATAGTATTGTTGTGCAACACATCATTCACATATGTAAACCCTTTCTGAGCCCATTTCTGATAATAAATAACCTGATTCTGGTAGACTATACCACTATTATTCCAAAGACACGTCATTTTTAACGATCCATGCCATGGAGTTTTACTATAATCTAGCCATGTCGAGGCAACACGTTGCCAAAAAACAGACTTAATCTGATGAAAGCCTTTGAATTTTTTTGTTCCTATAGTAGTACTAAAACAAGCTAAGTTCCTTCCAAAAGATTGAAATGTTCCTCTTGGTATCCATGTCCACGTGCCATTCACATCCTTACTCGACAGTTTAATAAACCATTGACACAGGAATGAGTCTTGCATCACCTTGATATCTATCATATTTACCCCGCCCTGGTCTGTGTTACTGTTGACTACTACCCTTTTCACCTTTTCAAATGCTTTCTTATTACAGTCCCGTTTCCTCCACAAAAACCTATACAGTAGAGTGTTGATTTCTTTCAGCACCTTATCTGGCAAGCAGATGGACTGTAACACATACACAAACTGTGATAACAAAAAACTCTTAATTACGCATATTTTTCCGAGAATACCCAGATTTCGTTTTTCCCAGTTTAGAATTATTCTTTTAACTTAAGCGATTTTTTCTTGCCAGTTCATCTCAATTTCGGATGCGCTTTTAGCGTTTGAGAAGTAAACTCCTAAGATTTTTATCTGGTTTACGCGTTTAAAGCCAAAATCATCCATGTTTTCATTTCTTTTGGAACCAATCAACATCATTTCGGACTTGTGCATGTTTAACTTAAGACATGATATTAAAGTAAATTGCTCCAGTATTTCTAAAACACAGTTAATGTCTTCTTCGTCTCTTAGAAACATGGTGATGTCATCAGCATATAACAATACTTTTAATATGTTGTCTGCTACGTTTAGCCCTTTTAGCTCTACACTCTGTCTAAAACGAATCGCTAGAAGTTCTACACCGATCACGAAGGCCAGAGGTGAGAAAGGACACCCCTGACGAATCCCGGAATTCACTTCAAAGTCTTCGGAAAGCCACCCGTTATAGCCAATTCAACTTATTGTATTAGCAACAAGAACTTGGACCCACTGAACAAAGTCTAGACCGAAGCCTAGCCTTCTAAAGGCACTAAGCATGTATTTTTTGGAAATAGAGTCAAAAGCAGCCTGAAAATCGAGTGCTAATAGTACACCAGGTTTTTCTTTAAGTCTGAAATATTCAATTACATCATCAATTGTTCTTAAATGAGTACTAACGTTCCGACCTTTTATATAACCCAACTGGTCCTCGTGTACAACGCTATCTATAACAGTACATAGTCGATTCGCTAAACATTTTGCTAACACTTTGTAATCTGCATTTGTCAGTGAAATTGGCCTCCAGTTAGAGAGTTTGTCTTTCGGGAGGTTTTTCCCTTTATGAATAAGGGTTAACACAGCCGCCGTTTGTGAGTGCGACAAGTGACCGTTTTGAAACGACGCATTATAGGAGTGAACAACAAGGCCCTTTAACTTGACCCGGAAAAATTTCAGAAATTCAGTTGTAAGACCGTCAGTGCCCGGAGATGAGCCGTTATTTAACTTACTTAGCGCCCTAGAGGCCTCTTCAACACTTATTTCACCTTCACAAACTTTCTTCTCCTCCTCTGTCAGACGAGGGGTTTCACAATTTTGCAAAAAAGAATCTGTATCGTTATCAATGTTGATGCTATTGTCACTGTACGCATATTTGTTTTCAAAGTAGTGTTTTTGAGCCTGCAGTATGTCAAACTGATCGACTAATACATCGCCATTATCAAGCTTGATGCTGGGAAACAATTTTGCACTGGCTCGAGATTTTTCAAGGTTTAAAAAGTTTGGGTTGGTTTGGATTTTTTCCCCCTTCATCAATCCATTTCATTCTAGATCGTGTTTGGGCACCTTTTAAGCGTTCATGCTCAAAGACTTCTAGTTGAAACTTCAGTGCCTCGCGATTACGAAGCAGATTTTCATCAAGCGGTTGTTTGGCAAGTGATGATTCACACTGTGCCAGTTTATCTTGTAAGTGCAAATACTTGTTTTTCTTTAAAACTGCCAGGTTTTTGCTGTACTGAATAGTTTCGTCCCTTATCTCTAACTTAAGTAATTCCCACCGGTTCTCAGCATTCTCTGGTGTGTCTGTGCGAAGGGAAGTGATAAGGTTATTCATTCTTTCTACGAATACACTGTCCTTTAACAAGGCGTTGTTGAACTTCCAGAAGCCGGGACCTCTGGTCACTTCGGAACATTTTAAAGACACAAGCACCCCCCCTGTGATCAATACAATACAATACAATACAATACAATAACTTTATTAATCTCTAAAAGAGAAATTACATTGCTGAGCGTTTGTGTCCGTAATAATAACATACATAACACATTCAAAATAAACATTTGTTCTTTGTCCTGAGAAAATATAGCACATTGGTTATCACATAAGAAAGTATATTAAAAATAAATTAACATGCATTCACCATCAACAATGCACAAAAGAAAGTCAGCACCTTGCCGGTTATCACATGTCTAAGATTAAGAGAGTAGAATGCAAAACAAAATCAACAATACTGAAACAATACAGAAACACTGACCCCGTGCATCAGAGCGACAACACCAGCATCTACCGCCCCACCTGAGAATTGAAGATGTGAATTGCAGATGGAATGAACGAATTTCTGTAGCGTGTGGATCTTGCGGTTGGTTGTCTGAATCTGTTGCTCCTGTCTGTCCGTCTACTGTCAAATTCCGGTCTGAGTGGGTGCGAGTCGTCAGCCAAAATCTTCTGTACCTTGTCAGTCAGTCGTCGTTCATGTGTTGATGTGAAATTGTCCTGCTTCCTCCCTACCACCCCACTTGCTTTCCTGATGAATTTATCTAATCTATCCCTGTCTTGCTTGTTGATGTTGCCACCCCAACACACGGAGCCAAAGTACAACACACTATTGCACGTTGAAGTGTAAAACATCTGAAGGATTTCTTGTCTGATGTTAAAAGACCTGAGTTTTCTCAAAAAGTACAGGCGAGAGTGGAGTTTCTTCACAAGGGCATCAGAGTTTGGTTTCCATGTCAACTTATTGTCTATAATCACCCCCAAATACTTATACTGCTCTACCTTCTCTACGACCTCCCCCTTGATCATTATCTCCCTGTGTACATGTTCCCCCCTCCTGTTGTCCATTATCATTTCCTTTGTCTTCCCCACATTAAGCTCTAAATAGTTGTTTTCACACCACCCCACAAACCTATCTACCTCCTGCCTGTAGTCAGAGTCGTCGTCAACAGTCAGCAGTCCGGTCAGTCCAGTGTCGTCAGCAAACTTGGTTATGGGGCAGGAGTCACTAGAACTTCTGAAATCTGCTGTGTAGAGAGAAAAAAGAAAAGGTGAGAGTACTGTGCCTTGTGGTGCCCCTGTGTTTGTGCAGATTGTGTCTGAAACTGATTGCCCCCCCACCCTAACATACTGTGGCCTGTTTGTCAGGTAGTCCATAACCCAGAGGATGGTTGCTGCTGGGACATTCATGCTAAAAAGCTTCTCCGCCATTAAATGAGGCTGTATAGTATTAAAAGCGCTGGAAAAATCAAAAAACATCAAGCGAATATAAGAGCCAGGCTTTTCTAAATGAGAGTAGATCTTGTTTAAAACATTCAACACAGCATCATCAACACTCCTGTTTTTCCTGTATGCAAACTGACATGGATCAATAAAATCTTTCACACAATCACTCAATTTGAACAAAACAACTCTCTCAAAGACTTTCATACAAACAGAAGTAAGTGCCACAGGTCTCAGGTCATTCATAGTTATCACAGTCTTTTTCTTTGGCACAGGAACAATGCATGAAGTTTTCCATAGGGCCGGTACCCTGCTAGCACCAAGCGACATGTTAAAAATGACTGAAAAAATATAACTAAGTTGCTCTGCACATAGTTTTAAAACTTTGGGCATCATCCCATCTGGTCCCCCCGCCTTGCTAGCATTAACATTCTTCAGCCCCCTCTCCACCTCTTCTTCCGTCACCACTATTGGGGAATCTCCTTCCGTAAGCCCACTATCACTGGTCAACCTGTCCCGCATTGCCTTCCTTTCCCCGCTGAAGTCATGTTTATCGAAGGAGGGAACAGAGTAAATCTCCGTTTCCAACACACTGTCCATTGCAGCGTCGTTCAAAAACACGTAGTCGAGTCTTCTTGCAGTTAATTTGCCGTTGCTGCTTCTTGACCAGGAGAATTCCTTGCATAGAGGGTTTAGCACCCGCCACGCGTCACATAGTTCGCACTCAGTAACAAAGTCGTTGAAAAGTTTAACGAGTGCTGGCGAGTGATTTTCGCCTGCGATGATGTCTAATTTATTGTCCATCACTGCGTTAAAGTCACCGCAGACTACTTTAAGATCACAATCACAATCACTAATTGTATCTGAAAGAGAAGTCAGAAAATGTTTAGTGTCAGCTAAGTTACACGGGGCGTACATATTGAAGATAGCCATTTCTTTAGTGCCAATGTTAACTTTTACCATCAGAATTCTATCATAAATTATTTCTGAGGACCATGCATGGGGAAAGTGTTTTCTCACCAGTATTACCTGGCCTCTACTATGACAAGTACCAGCACAGTACACAACCTCACCACCCCATTCTTTCTTCCACTGCTCTGCATCTTCGGGCATTATGTACGACTCTTGCACACATACAATGTCATATTTCTTTTCCTTTAACATTCTAAATATCTTTTTGCGTTTTGATGTATTCCGGAGTCCTCTAACATTTAAGGAGAACGCTTTGACACCATCTGCCATCGCTGGAGTAGATTGTCAATGTTAAATAATAATGAGGATTAATTGTCGCTGAAGGTTTTGTTGTTGCTGTATTTATTGTTCGGTTGTATGTATATATTAAGCAGCATTGATGTGCAAGATTATTGATAGAGGAAAGCTTTGAACAAACCACTGTGTATTTTGCATACGTTTAAATATCATGTTTTCTATGTTTTCCTGTGATTCATGTGTACCCCCCCCCCCCCCATTGAAAGGGGCTGTAGGCCCATATTCAATTAAACTGTGTCAGTGTCAGTGTCAGTGTCTCTCTCTCTCTCTCTTTCTCTCTCTCTCTTTCTCTCTCTCTCTCTCTTTCTCGCTCGGAGACCACGACATCAAGTAACAAGTCGCGTAAGGCGAAAATACAATATTTAGTCAAGTAGCTGTCGAACTCACAGAATGAAACTGAACGCAATGCCATTTTTCAGCAAGACCGTATACTCGTAGCATCGTCAGTCCACCGCTCATGGCAAAGGCAGTGAAATTGACAAGAAGAGCGGGGTAGTAGTTGCGCTAAGAAGGATAGCACGCTTTTCTGTACCTCTCTTTGTTTTAACTTTCTGAGCGTGTTTTTAATCCAAACATATCATATCTAAATGTTTTTGGAATCAGGAACCGACAAGGAATAAGATGAAAGTGTTTTTAAATTGATTTCGACAATTTAATTTTGATAATAATTTGTATATATTTAATTTTCAGAGCTTGTTTTTAATCCGAATATAACATATTTATATGTTTTTGGAATCAGCAAATGATGGAGAATAAGATAAACGTAAATGTGGATCGTTTTATAAATTTTTATTTTTTTTTACAATTTTCAGATTTTTAATGACCAAAGTCATTAATTAATTTTTAAGCCATCAAGCTGAAATGCAATACCGAAGTCCGGGTTTTGTCGAAGATTACTTGACCAAAATTTCAACCAATTTGGTGGAAAAATGAGGGCGTGACAGTGCCGCCTCAACTTTCACGAAAAGCCGGATATGACGTCATCAAAGACATTTATCAAAAAAAATGAAAAAAACTTATGGGGATATCATACCCAGGAACTCTCATGTCAAATTTCATAAAGATCGGTCCAGTAGTTTAGTCTGAATCGCTCTACATGCACACACACACACACACGCACAGACACACATACACCACGACCCTCGTTTCGATTCCCCCTCGATGTTAAAATATTTAGTCAAAACTTGACTAAATATAACAATTAACAAGTCGCGTAAGGCGAAAATACAACATTTAGTCAAGTAGCTGTCGAACTCACCGGATGGAAACTGAACGCAATGCCATTTTTCAGCAAGACCGTATACTCGTGGCATCGTCAGTCCACCGCTCATGGCAAAGGCAGTGAAATTGACAAGAAGAGCGGGGTAGTAGTTGCGCTAAGAAGGATAGCACGCTTTTCTGTACCTCTCTTTGTTTTAACTTTCTGAGCGTGTTTTTAATCCAAACATATCATATCTATATGTTTTTGGAGTCAGGAACCGACAAGGAATAAGATGAAAGTGTTTTTAAATTGATTTCGACAATTTAATTTTGATAACAATTTTTATATATTTAATTTTCAGAGCTTGTTTTTAATCCAAATATAACATATTTATATGTTTTTGGAATCAGAAAATGATGGAAAATAAGATGAACGTAAATTTGGATCGTTTTATAAATTTTTATTTTTTTTTACAATTTTCAGATTTTTAATGACCAAAGTCATTAATTAATTTTTAAGCCACCAAGCTGAAATGCAATACCGAAGTCCGGGCTTCGTCGAAGATTACTTGACCAAAATTTCAACCAGTTTGGTTGAAAAATGAGGGCGTGACAGTGCCGCCTCAACTTTCACGAAAAGCCGGATATGACGTCATCAAAGACATTTATCAAAAAAATGAAAAAAAATGTTTGGTGATTTCATACCCAGGAACTCTCATGTCAAATTTCATAAAGATCGGTCCAGTAGTTTAGTCTGAATCGCTCTACATACACACACACACACACACACGCACACACGCACATACACCACGACCCTCGTCTCGATTCCCCCCTCTACGTTAAAACATTTAGTCAAAACTTGACTAAATGTAAAAACAAGTCGCGAAAGGCGAAAATACAACATTTAGTCAAGTAGCTGTCGAACTCACAGAATGAAACTGAACGCAATGCCATTTTTCAGCAAGACCGTATACTCGTAGCATCGTCAGTCCACCGCTCATGGCAAAGGCAGTGAAATTGACAAGAAGAGCGGGGTAGTAGTTGCGCTAAGAAGGATAGCACGCTTTTCTGTACCTCTTTTGTTTTAACTTTCTGAGCGTGTTTTTAATCCAAACATATCATATCTATATGTTTTTGGAATCAGGAACCGACAAGGAATAAGATGAAAGTGTTTTTAAATTGATTTGGACAATTTAATTTTGATAATAATTTTTATATATTTAATTTTCAGAGCTTGTTTTTAATCCAAATATAACATATTTATATGTTTTTGGAATCAGAAAATGATGGAGAATAAGATGAACGTAAATTTGGATCGTTTTATAAATTTTTATATTTTTTTACAATTGTCCGATTTTTAATGACAAAGGCATTAATTAATTTTTAAGCCACCAAGCTGAAATGCAATACCGAAGTCCGGGCTTCGTCGAAAATTACTTGACCAAAATTTCAACCAATTTGGTTGAAAAATGAGGGCATGACAGTGCCGCCTCCACTTTTACAAAAAGCCGGATATGACGTCATCAAAGACATTTATAAAAAACAAAATGAAAAAAATGTCCGGGGATATCATACCCAGGAACTCTCATGTCAAATTTCATAAAGATCGGTCCAGTAGTTTAGTCTGAATCGCTCTACACACACACACAGACACACACACACACGCACATACACCACGACCCTCGTCTCGATTCCCCCCTCTATGTTAAAACATTTAGTCATAACTTGACTAAATGTAAAAACAATAAGGCATCCACTGACGCATAGACCTATATCTAATATAGGTCCCTGACTGACGGAAGTATCACTGTGTTCTGCCGATGTTTTCTTTGAACTCGGGTTTGTTAAAAACAACGGCAGAACACAGGAAGGGAAGTTGCTGTGTTCTGCCGTTGTTTTTTTGAGAACTTAAATCGGTTTAAATGGACTTACTTTATGAAATCTCAGGAACTAAACGTCATTGGGACTTAAAATTTACTGACAAAATGCGCGCTGATGTGCTCATAATGATGACATACAAATCTCATTTATGACAAAAATGGAATTGCTGTGTTTTGTCAGAGGAGGGCAGAATACACGATATTTCGAAATCACCATGAGTATCATTATTATGAAGAACATGACATACCGTATTTGAAGCAGTTCTCATTGAAGTCGAGTGACGTGCACAGATCTTCGCTCTCTCTGGGTTGAAAAGCTTGTCAGATTTTGCTTGTGAACGCAGCTCGTCATTCATCATTTTTGGCTCACGTAAGTGTAGCCTATGCGATGCTAACTTTTGTCTGTCTGTGCGTGCGTGCGTGCGTGCGTGCGTGCGTGCGTGCGTGCGTGTGTGTGTGTGATAGAAACTTTAACATTTGACTGAACACCGAAATACTAATTTTACCGGGTTATTATCCAAGCAACAGCTTCAAAGTATTGAAGCAATGATCAACGAAATGTCGGCACGTATGTAGATAAAGTGTGTATCCAAAGAAAACGGGTGGTGGTGGGGTTTTTTTTTGGGGGGGGGGGGAGGGGGGATAAAACCAGGTGACTGGTTTGTGTTGTGTGTGGTATGTAGACCAGGTCAGGGGTCAAGGTTAGGTCAGATCGCGTGAAGCATTGTGGTATAGATTCACTTCTCAGTTCTAACCGAGCTGCATTCGCCGATTCGGGGAAGACGATTTCACATTGTTCGGTTTCGTAGCGGCTACAGAAAAAATAGATGAAGAAGATGCCAAAGGAGATTTCCTACAGGTTGATCTGCACAGCGTGTTTTCAGTGTCTGCACGAGGAAGCGCTGTCGAAAGGGCAGTGTCGATCTCAGTGGCAGTTCAGTCCCCTAAGTAGGCTACAGACAGACAGATCTAGATCTAGCGTCTCCCACTCTTGCACTGTGTCTATACTTACTGTGTGTGTGTATGTGTGACGGAGTGATTGAGTTTGTGTTACTGTTTGTCGATTTCTTACGTGAGCCTTGACGGCTTCGCCTCTTGTTTTTCCTTTTCTCGGCAACACACGGAACGTCAAAAGATTAGAGCACCTTGAACGATCTGCTCTACAGTTCGAAATCGCACAGTAAGAACCAGGCATGATGATGACAGCCGATGAAACACAACAAACTGGTCACACGAAGTTTAAAAACAATGGCCGTCTGCTGGGGAAAAATCACACCGGAAGTAAATATTCTGTCAATTTCGTCTTTTCCGCTTTCCGCTACTTGCCGAGCGCGCGCAACGAGTTGGCGATCCTGTCAATACACATCTATGGCTGGATATTTATCACTCGTATCATAGGAGTATTTGAAGTGACTTCCACAAGCAACGAAAACGCAGAAATGGCTATTTTGACCCATTCGACCAGACACTACCTTAACACACGTGCGTGTGTGTGTGTGTGTGGGGGGGGGGGGGGGGGGGGGGGGGGGTGTGCGCGTGCGCGTGTGAGTGAGAGTGTGTGAAGCGATTCCCAGGAAACTACTAAAAATATTGTAATGAAACTGTACAGGAATTTTTTACCGGATGGTACCCCAAGACGATTTTCTGACAATTTCTTAATGCAGATTGATGCGTCACGTGACCCTGATGATGTCGAGGCGCAAACCCCTGGTCTGTGTCTTGCTACTGGTCTGCTGGGCAACTATCTGCGTCACCTATGTGAGAACCATCATCATCATCATCATCATCATCATCATCATCATCATGTGCACCGTCACCATTGCCATCATCATCATCGCCGTCACCATCATCTTCATCATCATCATCACCGTCACTATCATCATCATCATCATCATCATCATCATCATCATCATCATCATCATCATCATCGTCGTCGTCGTCGTCGTCGTCGTCACCACCATCATCATCACCGTCACAATCATCATCTTCATCATCACCGTCACCATCATCACCAGCATCATCACCGTCACTATCATCATCATCAGCAGCATCGTCACCATCGCCATCATCATCATCACCGTCACCATCACCATCATCATCATCCACCCGTCACCACCACCACCATCAGTCATCATCATCATCATCATCATCATCATCATCATCATCGTCGTCATCTTTGTCTTTCTCTTGGTCTGCTGGGCACATGTCTGTGTCACTTATGCACCACTTATGCTCTTATGCACCACCACAATCATTATTATGGTCATCGTCATCATCATCGTCGTCGTCATTTTGCGGACTAAGAAAATTTGAACAAATACTACCCATTGTGCACAGGCCAGTTTCACAGGATCACAATGATCCCCCTGACAGTCGGCCGACTGCTTCGCCATCTACAATGGTTGCTCGCCGGGACACCGCAAAGCACGTTTCATGAGCGAATCACTGTAATCCGGGTTCGACCGACTTAGTGGAGCGGTCAGCAAAGTAGCAAGCCTGATGTATACAGTATACAGTGCCTAAGAAGAATAGTTGTTCCAGACGATTAGTACTATCTTGTGCTCACCTTCGCCTGATCGGGTTATCAACTACACACGGAAGACATCGTGGGGCCGTGCGGACCCATGCTTCTCAAAGAAGGAAAACTATGCATACCCTTCTGTAGACCCATGCTTTCCAAAGAAGCAAAAACGTGCATCCCCTTCCGTAGACGCCGTGCATAAATTGCCGCGAGAAGTAAATAAATTAAATTTTTAATTTAATTATTACCTTGCGGACTAAAGCTTCAGTTTGAGAAACATGGGTCCGCACGGCCCCACGATGTCTTCCGTGTGTAGTCTAAATTTTGTTGTTGTTACATTTAGTCAAGTTTTGACTAAAGGTTTTAACATAGAGGGTAGAGCGATTCAGACCAAACTACTGGACCGATCTTTATGAAATTGTACATGAGAGTTCCTGGGATTGATATCCCCGAATATTTTTTTCTTTTTTTCGATAACTACCTTTGATGACGTCATATCCGGCTTTTTGTAAAAGTTGAGGCGGCACTGTCACACCCTCATTTTTCAACCAAATTGGTTGAAATTTTGGTCAAGTAATCTCCGACGAAGCCCGGACTTCGGTATTGCATTTCAGCTTGGTGGCTTAAAAATTAATTGATGACTTTGGTCATTAAAAATCTGAAAATTGTAAAAAAAATATTTTTTTATAAAACGATCCAAATTTACGTTCATCTTATTCTTCATCATTTTCTGATTCCAAAATCATATAAATATGTTATATTTGGATTAAAAACAAGCTCTGAAAATTAAAAATATAAAAATCATGATCAAAATTAAATTTTCGAAATCAATTTAAAAACACTTTCATCTTATTCCTTGTCGGTTCCTGATTCCAAAAACATATAGATATGATATGTTTGGATTGAAAACACGCTCAGAAAGTTAAAACGAAGAGAGGTACAGAAAAGCGTGCTATCCTTCTCAGCGCAACTACTAAACCGCTCTTCTTGTCAATTTCACTGCCTTTGCCATGAGCGGTGGACTGACGATGCTACGAGTATACGGTCTTGCTGCGTTGCATTGCGTTCAGTTTCATTCTGTGAGTTCGACAGCTACTTGACTAAATGTTGTATTTTCGCCTTACGCGACTTGTTTTACATTTAGTCAAGTTTTGTTTAAAGGCATATGTACTCGATGACTATACACGCTAATTGCTTTACCAACAGCTGGAGACATGCTAAATTAAGTTCCCTGCAAAATATTGTGGTCTAGGACCCCTTCAATGTTGAGATATGTTAATTTTCATTTTGATCTGGATCGTCCTATTTATAGATTTGGCAACACATGTAACGTTGATGCAAGGGAGCTAACACCGCGGCTTTGTTGACATCCTCACTTTTTCAGAGGCTAGAACAAGCTGTAATGCACGTATTATGGTCCGCGCATGGTGACATATCGTCATTATATGGTCTTATGGTGCGTTTGACATCGATTATGGGCAAACTACACTTTGTAAACACGGGAGCGCGTACATATGCCTTTAACATAGACAGGGAATCGAGACGAGTAGAGCGAAACGTGTAGAGCGATTCAGACCAAACTACTGGACCGATCTTTATGAAATTTGACATGAGAGTTCCTGGGATTGATATCCCCGAACATATTTTTCTTTTTTTCGATAAATACTTTTGATGACGTCATATCCGGCTTTTCGTGAAAGTTGAGGCGGCACTGTCACGCTCTCATTTTTTAACCAAATTGGTTGAAATTTTGGTCAAGTAGTCTTCGACAAAGCCCGGACTTCGGTATGGCATTTCAGCGTGGTGGCTTAAAAATTAATTAATGACTTTGGTCATTAAAAATCTGAAAATTGTAAAAAATAAAATAATTATAAAACGATCCAAATTTATGTTTATCTTATTCTCCATCATTTTCTGATTCCAAAAACATATAAATATGTTATATTTGGATTAAAAACAAGCTCTGAAAATTAAAAATATAAAAATTATGATCAAAATAAAATTTTCGAAATCAATTTAAAAACACTTTCATCTTATTTCTTGTTGGTTCCTGATTCCAAAAACATATAGATATGATATGTTTGGATTAAAAACACGCTCACAAAGTTAAAACAAAGAGAGGTACAGAAAAGCGTGCTATCCTTCTAAGCGCAACTACTAAACCGCTCTTCTTGTCAATTTCACTGCCTTTGCCATGAGCATGAGCGGTGGACTGACGATGCTACGAGTATACGGTCTTGCTGAAAAATGGCATTGCGTTCAGTTTCATTCTGTGTGTTCGACAGCTACTTGACTAAATGTGTTTTCGCCTTACGCGACTTGTTTAATTACTTCTCGCTGAAATGTAATGATCTTTTAGGACATAAGAGCTTTTTAGGTGTCTGAGGCTGATATCTCTATTCATGTTGGCTCTACTCTCGTAAAGTTTTGAGTAATACGACCAAAAACGGGTAAATTTCAACCCTGAACGAGCCTCAGTAACGCACAACAATGACCTCTTTACTGTGCCGACTGTACGGTTTTTTTCACACCTGTCAAGTTTCGTTTTACTGCATTCCTTGGCCAGGCTCTGTCCTGTGAGCGTGACAGTTTTAAAAAGCACGATAGTTCAAACGAATATATTAAAATGCGACATTGAGCGAGGGGCTCTTTTCGGGTATAAATCTGAGTAGTTTTTCTCTTGATTTGCAAAAAAAATAAACGTGTACAAGACTTAAAATGCGAAAACTTGAAATAAGCGATTTTAACAGAAGTTAGTTCTAATCGTTCCTAATCTTCGCCGGTCGTCGTGGGTCCGTGCGAGAAGTAATTAAAAAAACAAAGGTCAAATTTAGACTACACACGGAAGACATCGTGGGGCCGTGCGGACCCATGTTTCTCAAACTGAAAGATCTTGCATAAAAACTAGGGAGATAAGTCACAAACCTTCAGGTATTGGCTCTAAACATCACTTTCTACGATCTGTTTAATTTTGGAGTTAATAAGCAAGTCGCGTGGAGCGAAATTAATACATAACAATGTGGGTCCACACGGCCCCACGACGTCTACAGAAGGGTATTCACGTTTTTCTTTTTTTGAGAAGCTTTAATTACTTCTCGCGGAAATTTAACCACGGCGTCTACGGAAGGGGATGCACGTTTTTGCTTCTGTGGAAAGCATGGGTCTACGGAAGGTATGCATATTTTTCCTTCTTTGAGAAGCATGGGTCCGCACAGCCCCACGATGTCTTCCGTGTGTAGTGGATAACGACGTCGGGCGAAGGTTAAGAACTTTTCTTCTTGATCACAATACACAAGTTGTCTAGATGTTTTTTAGATAATAAAAAAAAAGTACTCTGCTAGCCGTCTGGACAGACTTCCCTTTACATGTATCTCTCCAACATGTATACGTAGTGGAGG
This sequence comes from Littorina saxatilis, assembly GCF_037325665.1. Lineage (NCBI taxonomy): Eukaryota > Metazoa > Mollusca > Gastropoda > Littorinimorpha > Littorinidae > Littorina > Littorina saxatilis. Next base: position 9,614,740 of record NC_090253.1, read on the forward strand.
ACAGTTGACCTGGCTTTTAGTTGCTACACGCTGTTTAGAGTTTTCTGTTCAACAGTACAATTGTCATGCCTTATAAGAGATACTAGCTGTACCCGTTTTCTATATCCGTACGCGACTTATATGCACGCACCTGCACACACACCTACACACACACACACACACACACACACACACACACACACACACACACACACACACACACACACACACACACACACACACACACACACACACATACGCATGTATGTTCACACGCGCTGCGCGCGTTCGAATTACACGACATATTCGCCCGTACAGAGAGAGAAGAGAACTCAGAACTCAGAATTTTTATTGTAAACCACACTGTTGTGTTTGTACAAGGGGGGAGTAGAGTTTCCATTTCAATGTATACTCTCTCAGAAACAAGTAAGAACAAGTGCATATACAGTGCTAAGGGTTGAAACATATCGATCGGAAATCATTTACACACATTCATTTTAGCCTTGCAGTTGCTGTCGATGCCTGAATGCATAAAATGTTTTCCGGGAGAGTGCCCACAGCCTACTTTTGTTTTGTGTTAGTAGTATCTGCATTGACGAGTTTTCGAGTTGACCAATTTCAAAGACATTTCCCAAGTAAGTTTCTCTTATATTAGAGTATACTGGGCACTTAAAAAGAAAGTGGTGCTCGTTTTCGTGAGGGTATCTGCAAAGTGGGCAAACATGGGAACCGTTTGCAGAGTATCTCTGTTTGTTGCACATCAAGGGTGAAACCCCAAGTCTGAATTTTGTGAACACTTTTTGGATATATGGATTGTCTATTTGGTCAAGGTACCTTTCTCTTCCAAAGTCAGGTTTAAACAATTTGTATGTGTCATACCTCTCACTGTCTTCTAGCTTACTATGCCAGTTCTGGATAAAGCAGTCTTTTAGGCGTTGTTGAAAAGCCTTGATAAAGTGTTTTTCGTTGCCGACATAGCCGTACGTCCACACATGTCCAAACCCATTTTCACATAGGAGGTTCCTGACCCTAGCGGACCAATTGTCTGTCCCTCTGTCTGCCATGTTCCACATCATCACATGGGCCATTTTACGTATCTTGTGTTGGGGAGGCGATTTAGCCGCAACCAATATTTAACGCATCTGGTAGCAGCGAGGACTGATAGGGGAAATCTACCGAGTTCTCCGTATACCATGCAGTTGGGACTTTGGGGGGGAAACACCTATTATCCGTTTGCATGCGAACATGTGTACCTTTTCAATGTTAGAGCAATCAAAACAACCCCACATTTCTGAACCGTATAGCAATATGGGGGTAATCTGTGTATCAAAGAGTGTGAAGAAAAGGTTTAGATCATGACATCCAATATTCCACAAAACTCTAAAAATGTCGATAACACCACGCTTAGCTCGTACAATAGAGTCTTCAAAGCATCGTTGGATGGAAACTTTGGTGGTCAAGGTTAAGCCGAGATATTTATACGAGTTGGTAACGTACATGTTGTCGTGACCAAATGTCCAGGCTTCGTTTTTCCCCAAGTATCCACCGTTGCGAAATACCAACACTTTTGTTTTTTCTTTGTTTACCTTTAAACCTAATCTGTTGGCAACTTCATGCAATATATTTAACTGGTTTTGAGAGAGAAGAGAGAGAGAGAGAGTAAAGAGAGGGAGAGAGAGAGACTAAGAGCTGTACCCGTTTTCTATGTCCGCAGGCGACTTATATACACGCACCTGTACACACACATATACACACTCATGTATGTTCACACGCGCTGCGCGCGTTCGAATTACACGATTTATGAATAATTTCGCTTAATACGACCTGTTGTTTTTCTTGTTCTTGTTCTTGTTCTTGGTCTTGTTCTTGTTCATGTTCTTGGTCTTCGTATTGTTGTTGTTGTTGTTCTTGTTCTTCTTCTCCTTCTTCTTCTTCTGCTCAATGTGTCTTGTTATTGTTTTGTCTCAACATCTAGATTCTCTTGGTGCCCTTATCTTGCGCCAACCCCCGGAATTTCCCGAAGCTGGACCCACGTGACAACACTGACGTAACCATCGTCACAGCTTTCTTCGACCTCGGAACTTTCCAGAAAGGGGAAAAATTACAAAACATCCACTACACGCCACAGAAATACTTGGAGTGGGCGAGAGCCTTCCGGTATCTTCAAAACCCTCTGTTAATCTTCACAGACTCTTCTGAGATGGAAGACTGTTTTCGTGGAGCTGCCACAGTCAGCGAGACTTTGCGAGAGAAATGGTCTAACAGTCAAAAGTCTGGGACGGCCGAGACTAAGAGAGAGGCCTCAGAAAAGAAAAATCGTGTGAAAGTAGTTCGTATCTACAACCGAACAGAACTTTTCGCATTTAAAAAATTGAAGAGGGTAAGGGAGATATTTGCTGACCCGTCCTACCCGAAGTTCCACCCCAACACAGTCTTACCCGAGTACGCCTGCACCCAGCACGCCAAAGTAGATTTGATGGAGAGAGCGATATTGGAGGACTACTTTCACACCAAGTACTACGCGTGGATTGATCTAGGCTACTTCCGAGACACTTCCTCCCGGAAACGGAAGTTCTGGATCACAGTACCGCCTGCAATGGACGACAAGAAGGTGGCGGTGAACGAGGTCAGATCCCCACACCACGATTTGGACCCAGGCGTCATCTTCAAAGAAAACGTTTATTGGGTGGGAGGGGGAATGATATTAGGAAGTGCGCCAGTTGTGTTGAAGTACGTGGCAGAGTACCGTCGCGCTGTGGACTTTTTTATGGACCGGGGATTGTTTAATACGGACCAGCAGGTGATTTATGCCATGTACAAGTCGACAGCCACACGACACCTGGCTGTTACCACGCAGCTACAACTGTTTGGCAATAAGAGGTTGAACTGCTGGTTTTATCTGGGATATCAGTGTTACAGAGAGTAATAACTTGAGCAGGGCCGGACTACCGGGGGGGTAAGGGGGGTTGCGCACCCCCCCTCCTAGCCTAAACATGTACCTCACTTATTTCAAACATTTTTTATTATTGTTTATTTTATGCCGTTTCATGCAAGGAGCGACCATTTTCCTATCTCAGAATATGACCTACCCAGCTCTGCCCCTTGACCCCGCCAGGGGGAACATCCCCTTGGACCACCACTGGCAACCCCCCCCCCCTCCCCTTAGCCTAGTCCGGCCCTGTTGAGTGTAGACTCGTGGTTTCTGGGATAGCAGTGTTACAGAGAAGAATAACTTGATTGTAGATTGTGTATGCGTGCTTTGGTGGAAAAGACAGTATGTGCATCAGAGTACTAGGCTGAACTGAACAGAACTTCATTTAACAAAGGTTAAGAATCAGGTGACCGACTCGAACGCAAAAATGTTCAAGATATACTTAGAGGGGACCTCCGAGAAGAAAAAAAGAAATATAAAGAAAAAGTTGAGTCACATATATTTTTCAGTCCAGCAATATGAGAGATGCTCGGAAAGGTTCGAAAACCCTGACAGGGCAGCAGAAAGCATATGGTGCGAACAACAGTATGTCAAAAAAGAAACAGATATGGTTTTCTGGTCAATTAAACGACTTTTATTGTCGGTTTGAGAGGGATGATTTGAAAAAAAGATCTTAGTGATGTAATGTCAATTTTAAGGGACTCAACATTGTCACGTTTCAATATATCACTCAAGGTGATTATGAACCGGTTAATTACTACTAATTAACTAACCACACCACGATCCACTCTCGCAGTCATACAATTAAATAGAGTCAACAAAAGTATAAGTTTCAGACGCCTGTTTATGTATAAACTCTCCACCTCCCTCGAGCCTTCACTCAAAATATGTTCCTTTTACGTTCTCAACACGTAAAAAACCAGTGTTCACTGACAAAATGCCAGTAGTATGTAGAAAATTATAGGAACACGCTGAACCCGTGTAAATATAGTTAAATGAGAATGTTCTGTCCGAAAAGCCCTAGTTCGTGCAGGTGTCATACACCCCACGTTGTCACTACTCCAATGAAATCATAGATACGAAAGACAACGGTGGTCAACGGGGTGCGTACGACATGGTGCACTTAGCTTTATCTCTGCTGCTGCTGCTTAGCCGGTATGCTGGTTAGCCGGTCCGCTGGTTAGCCGGTTCGCTGGTTAGCCGGTCCGCTGGTTAGCCGGTCTCCTGGTTAGCCGGTCTCCTGGTTAGCGTAGCCTCAACAGTTCCCGCCAGAGTCAGCCGTGCAGATGTTACAGGAACGTAACGAAGCGAGGCGAACGAAGCGAAACGAAACGAAGGCTGCAAACAGAAAGCATCGGTGCACTAAACATGTCAGCTACCCCTCACCCACCACCTTAAAACATGTCATCTTTAAATATCTCATCGAGCACGTGGGCCTGCACAAAATGGACTTTTTACAACAACAAAACAGTCATTTTCCGTCCTTCTCTCCCTATCTGCAAAAACCATATACAGATTAGTATTTTAGCGTCACAGAGAGTAAATTATGCGCTAACCTGGAAAGAACAACAGAGAGTATTTCATTCCACAACACAGACTCATCAACAGCGTTAAATAATGATTTATTACCTCAAAAGCCTATGATTGTACTCTCAATGGAAGCAAAGTCCGCTTCCTCCCTGGACCAGCCTCTGTTCGTCAACAGTGACCAAAACCGTCCAGAACCCCTTGTCGAATCCTTATGCGAAAGCCATCGCCGACGAAGGAAAGTTGACGACTTGTCCTCAGCAAAATACGTGGCAGAGAGAAGAAATAACTCGTGGAAGTTCCCCTAGAGTGCCGAATATAATACTCGGTGAAAAACCATCATACTCTAGAAACTGTGTATTAGATCCTTCCCCTTCTGCCGCTGGGTGTCAAGTGCGCCGTACTCGTGTCTCTGTCAGACAACCTAGCAAAAATACACGTGACTGACCTTGTCACCAAACCAGTCCAGCTATACACAATTCTGCCTCCCCAAGCAGGAAAAAGACACGGGAAACTCAATCCCTGAGAATCCCGTGCGCGCTGTCAGCAAAAACCGTCAGCCCTATGACAGCAGAAACCTCCACTGTAAAACTCGTGCGATACAAAACATCCGTGCTCGTAGAGCACCATCAGCAAACTCTGCTGAAACCCAATATCACGCACAGGCGCTTTCTATCATACACGACCAAGAACAGGCACTCCACTGAGTGACACTTTCTTGGTCTCTGTCACCCGATCGTGACACACCTCCCCTCTTCAAGACGAAACCTCGGTTTCGCTCACAGTCATGTTCTCCTCTACAGCCCGAGAGAGAAAGTCAGCTCCAACATTGTTGGCGCCCGGTATGACGCGTACCGTGAATTGGTACGGTTGGAGAATCAACGCCCAGCGCATAAGTCTGGCGTTTGCCAACCTTGCAACCTGAAGATATTGCAGAGGTTGATGGTCTGTTTCCAGACAGAAAGGTCGTCCTCAAGAACGAGCAACCCCTCGTTTCACCCCTGATGACTGCAACCTTCTCTGTCTTCTTGTCTTTGTTCTTCTGGTCTTTGTTCTTCTCCCCGTAGGCTGTCCTCTCTATGTAGGCGCGCAGCAGGTTGGCGTGGTACAGGCGTGCTTTCCCGTGCATCATGATCCTGTAGTCGTTCTGGCCCACCCTCGCTGTCACCTCAAAAGGTCCTTGCCACTGCAGTTGTAGCTTGTTGTGTTTGACAGGTAGAAGTAGCAACACCCGTTCTCCAATCTTGAAGCTGCGCGGCCGTGCCTTGCGGTCGAATCCTCGCGCATAACGCTGTGCTGCTCTTCCCAGGTTCTCTTGAGCCAGTTTGCAGGTCTCTTCAATCCTGTTCCTGAGTTCTACGATGTAGGTCGCTGTCGTCTGCACCTCCTCGTCAGCTTCTTCGTCTGTCCAAGCCTGACGCAGGATAGCCATGGGACCGCGTACCTGTCTGCCGTACAACAACTCAAATGGGGAAAAGCCCAAGCTCTCCTGAGGAACCTCGCGGTATGCAAAAAGCAATGCTGGGATGTACCTGTCCCACGTGCGTGGCTTCTCCTGAGCTAGTTTCCTCAGCATGGTCTTCAAGGTGCCATTGAACCTTTCCACCAGTCCGTTGCACTGAGCATGGTAAGGAGTGGTGAAGTGCTGCTCCAGTGATAGCAGTCGTGCTGCCTCCGCCATCACTCCTCCCGTGAACTGCGTGCCTCTGTCGGTGAGTACCTCTGATGGAATTCCCAGCCGGGACCACATAGTAACCAGAGCCTCAGCTACTCGCGTGGCTTCAATCGATTTCAGAGGGATCGCCTCTGGGTATCGAGTAGCGTAGTCCACCATGGTCAAAATGTATCTGTTTCCGTCCTCAGACGCAGGCAAGATGGGCCCGATGATGTCCACTGCCACCCGACGAAAGGGTTCGTCGATGAGCGGCATCTTCTCCAAGGGGACCTTCCTCACCCTTCCTTTGGCAACCACCTTCTGGCACTTATCGCAGGACGCACAGAAACGTCGGACATCCGTGCAGATGCCTGGCCAGTAAAAGTGGCGCCAGACACGATCCGTGGTCTTCTTGGTACCAAGATGACCTCCCAGAATCGAGTCGTGTGCCGTTGCCATGACACCCTCGCGAAACTCGCGAGGCACGACAACCTGTTTGAATGTACCTTCTTGGTTGCTGAACTCACGGTAGAGCAACTTCTTGTCCCTGAGGAACCTTGACCTCCCATGCTTCCCGCTCAGCTTCACCTTCCCCGACTTCGCATGCTCCCGAGGAGTAGCTAAGGTCGGGTCAGAATCCTGAGCCTTCGCGAGAAGCGCGGGGGTCACGTTCCCCAGGGCAGCTCGTGCAGCAGGTAGGGGTTTGAGAGGTTTGTCCTCTCGCTCCGCCTGTGCCCGCGTGAGCACTGAAATGACGTCGGGAGCCCGATAAACGGGAACCTCCCTGGTGACGCCGTCCACAAACTGGACCCGGTTTCCAATGAGCAGGTCGCATGGAGGATCGTCCATGACGACGGCCACAATGGTCCCCGTGAACAACGGGGTTACGACCTTGATCACTGCCGTGTTCAAGTCGTAAGCGTGAGATGCCTCGGCCATTCTCACCCTGATGCTGTCTCCTGTGTAGGCCATAGCTGGAACTAGACACGCCCGAACCACTATCATGTCTGCCCCTGTGTCCCGCAGACCTTCGCCCTTCACTCCGTTAACGTAGACGTTGCAGTGGGGCTGGAAATGTTTCCTGGAGCACGGAACGCAGAGTTGTGGAATGGTGCATGAGCTCGTGACGTCCCTTAACTCCTCACTGCCAACAAAGTGAACGCCCTTCTGGTCAGCCTGTCTCCTGTGGCAGTCCTTCTTCACGTGGCCCCGCTTGTTGCAGTAGTAACACTGGATGTCAGATCTGGAACTCGATCCCTTGTGTCCCTGATCGTCCTTCCCGTCCTTGGGTCCTGAAGAACCCGAATTTCCCGATTTTCCTGGCCGTGAGCCTGAAGATTTGCCGGAGATCGCCTGGGCGTCCTCGTGCACTCTGATCCAGTCGGCTGCCTCCTGAGTAGTCTTTGGCTGGTGTTCCTGCACGAAGGTCACCACCTCAGGTCGCAGGCTGGACATCAGTTGTTCCATGACAATGAGGTCGGCAAGGTCGTTGACGGTCCAGTCCTTTTCGGCCATCTCCACCCAGCGCCGCAGGTAGAGATTAAGGCGTGCCACAAACTGATGACTCAGCTCGCCGCTCAGTCTCTTGCTGTTACGCAGACGTCGTCTGTAGGCTTCAGCAGTCAGGTTAAAGCGCTGGAGTAACGCCTTCTTAAGTGCCTGATAGTCTCTCGCCTCGTCGTCATCCAAAGCATTGTAGAGCTGTAATGCGCGTCCTTTTAAGCAGGTGCTAAGGCGGCTAGCCCACGTGGCCTCTTCCCACTTCTGGTCAGATGCAATGCGCTCAAACCGGCGTAAAAAATCGTCGAGCTCGTCCTTGTCATCGTCGAACGTCGGCAGTCTCGTACGGTCGGCAACAAACGTCGGCGCGCTAGCCTGAGTAAGCGTACCCTTCTCGGCCTGTAGCCTAGCTAGCTCTAGCTGGAGATCGCGATCCGCCTGCTCTTTCTCTTTCCGTTCCTGTCTGTCACGCTCGGCCTGTCGTTCCTGTCTCTCAAGCTCGTCTTTCTTTTCTTGTCTGTCTCGTTCTCTTTCTTGTCTGTCAAGTTCGTCTTTCCTTTCCTGTCTGTCTCGTTCTGCCTGTCGTTCCCTTTCTTGTCTGTCAAGTTCGTCTTTCTTTTCCTGTCTGTCACGTTCTTCTTTCCTTTCCTGTCTGTCTCGTTCAGCCTGTCGTTCTGCCTGTCGTTCCCTTTCTTGTCTGTCAAGTTCGTCCTTCTTGTCCTGTCGGTCACGTTCTTCTTTTCTTGTCAGTCGCTCAAATTCTTCCTTCCGTTCTACTTCTAAGCGTTTTAGAACGCTTCGGGCTCTAACGCGTGCGTCTCGCTCAGTCGGTTGCTCGCTCCCAGGAGTCTCGAAAGTTATTCTCCTCGTAGGAGATCCCCCTGTAGCCATGGTTAGTTTTAGCAAAGCTTTATTACCAAAATAAGTCTAACGCAGCTATAGCTAGAACACGCGGTGATGAAAGCGGTGGATACAAAAATCCAGCAACCAGAAAATGCAGAAGAAAAATCCAAACGGTGTAGAACAAATCGCGTAGCCTACTTTATGGCTGCTTTTTGCGGTGAAACAAAGTGTTTCCCACAGCCGTGGCCTACTTTATCGGCTGCTTTTTGCGGTGAAACAGAGTGTCTCCCACAGCCTTGGTTAGGACAGAAGTCCTCGGACCCTTCCCCCCCAAAATTCCAACAAAGTCAAAATATGGAGAAAAATCCAAGTAAAACAAGACGGTAGAAATGTAACCTGTTACAGAATGCGAAACAACAATGTAGAGAAAACTGAGTAAAACGAACAACAAATCCGTTAACCCCGCTCAGCTCTCTGCAACGGAAAACTCTGAACGTACAACAACAAAGATTCACAAACAAAGGAAAGGGAAGTAATCACAGTTAGCGCATACAATAACTCACAAATTACAATTTACATTTCCTGCAAGATGTGAATCGCTTAAGGTGTGGTATATGATCAAAACTATACAAAAAAGGGTAGCACCAAGCAGAAAATAAGTCGAGCACTGACGAGATTATCTGCTCTTAGTTATCCTTAATTGGTGGGTCTTTATCAGTCAGAAATTAACTGAGTAAATCCCGGCTTGGCCCCCATGTGTCACGTTTCAATATATCACTCAAGGTGATTATGAACCGGTTAATTACTACTAATTAACTAACCACACCACGATCCACTCTCGCAGTCATACAATTAAATAGAGTCAACAAAAGTATAAGTTTCAGACGCCTGTTTATGTATAAACTCTCCACCTCCCTCGAGCCTTCACTCAAAATATGTTCCTTTTACGTTCTCAACACGTAAAAAACCAGTGTTCACTGACAAAATGCCAGTAGTATGTAGAAAATTATAGGAACACGCTGAACCCGTGTAAATATAGTTAAATGAGAATGTTCTGTCCGAAAAGCCCTAGTTCGTGCAGGTGTCATACACCCCACGTTGTCACTACTCCAATGAAATCATAGATACGAAAGACAACGGTGGTCAACGGGGTGCGTACGACATGGTGCACTTAGCTTTATCTCTGCTGCTGCTGCTTAGCCGGTATGCTGGTTAGCCGGTCCGCTGGTTAGCCGGTTCGCTGGTTAGCCGGTCCGCTGGTTAGCCGGTCTCCTGGTTAGCCGGTCTCCTGGTTAGCGTAGCCTCAACAGTTCCCGCCAGAGTCAGCCGTGCAGATGTTACAGGAACGTAACGAAGCGAGGCGAACGAAGCGAAACGAAACGAAGGCTGCAAACAGAAAGCATCGGTGCACTAAACATGTCAGCTACCCCTCACCCACCACCTTAAAACATGTCATCTTTAAATATCTCATCGAGCACGTGGGCCTGCACAAAATGGACTTTTTACAACAACAAAACAGTCATTTTCCGTCCTTCTCTCCCTATCTGCAAAAACCATATACAGATTAGTATTTTAGCGTCACAGAGAGTAAATTATGCGCTAACCTGGAAAGAACAACAGAGAGTATTTCATTCCACAACACAGACTCATCAACAGCGTTAAATAATGATTTATTACCTCAAAAGCCTATGATTGTACTCTCAATGGAAGCAAAGTCCGCTTCCTCCCTGGACCAGCCTCTGTTCGTCAACAGTGACCAAAACCGTCCAGAACCCCTTGTCGAATCCTTATGCGAAAGCCATCGCCGACGAAGGAAAGTTGACGACTTGTCCTCAGCAAAATACGTGGCAGAGAGAAGAAATAACTCGTGGAAGTTCCCCTAGAGTGCCGAATATAATACTCGGTGAAAAACCATCATACTCTAGAAACTGTGTATACGATCCTTCCCCTTCTGCCGCTGGGTGTCAAGTGCCCCGTACTCGTGTCTCTGTCAGACAACCTAGCAAAAATACACGTGACTGACCTTGTCACCAAACCAGTCCAGCTATACACAATTCTGCCTCCCCAAGCAGGAAAAGACACGGGAAACTCAATCCGTGAAAATCCCGTGCGCGCTGTCAGCAAAAACCGTCAGCCCTATGACAGCAGAAACCTCCACTGTAAAACTCGTGCGATACAAAACATCCGTGCTCGTAGAGCACCATCAGCAAACTCTGCTGTACCACAATATCACGCACAGGCGCTTTCTATCATACACGACCAAGAACAGGCACTCCACTGAGTGACACTTTCTTGGTTTCTGTCACCCGATCGTGACACACATTTTCAAGTGTTTTCCTTGAATTCAAGCCATAATATTTTGGCTTTTTCTTTATTCCCTCTCGTCAGTTTCTTCTATTTGTTACATTACTTTTAATGAATCAACATTTTCCTTCATTTTTTGTGACAATGTTCTGGGACCCCCCAACTGTAATATATGCGAACATGGAACTGCCGGCGCTGGTCTCTTTTCTTTTTGAAGTTTTACAGAGATCTGTAACCTGAATGAGTGGTAGTAGTGTAACATAGTATAGAGCCAGCGTGGGTATGTTCCAGCCCAAGGCGGTTCAACTGTCTAATAGAACATTATTTTTCCTCGCTGATGATTTAGTTGTTCCGTTTTTGTGTTGTTTGTGGATATAAATACTTAAAGTTGGCCTTATTCCTTTATGTGTGTATGAAATGTAAAAACGATTATTCTTCAAATATGCGAAGGTGTGGAGTATTGTTAAAAGAAGTGAATGCAGAGCTTAAAGGTAAACGCGTCTGTATATCAGAACGTTCTGGAGATTGTTCATTTTTCATGTGTTTTGGAATAATGTGTATAATAGAAATTATGTTGATCTTAGCAGGCGATGTTCATGTGAACCCCGGGCCGGTCAAGGAAAAGTTTAAAAAATTATCTATCATTCACTTAAACGTACGAAGCCTTAGAAATGAATTAGACATTTTAGAAGTTCAGGTTCAAGATTTTGATATTGTGACATTATCGGAAACATGGCTGTCTTATATAGTAAATAATGATGATTTGTATTTGTCAGGGTTTAATTTACCGATAAGGCAAGATAGACCAAATAACCCCCATGGAGGCGTTGCAGTATATGTAAAAGATAATTTGTATTGTAAAACGAGAAATGATCTCTCCATTCCCGATCTAGAGGCCATTTGGATTGAAACTAAGATACAACAAGAAAGCTTACTAGTTGGAACTTTTTATAGACCGCCTTCTGCAAATGTTGGTTATTGGGACCTGATAGATCAATCAGTTAATGCAGCCGGTATGACTGGTATGAAGTATATTGTTTGTGGTGATTTTAATTCCGATGTTCTTAATAGTACGTGTTTCAATTTGCAAGATATTATGATAAAAAATGGTTTGTTCCAGTTAGTAAAACAACCTACACGAATTACAGAAACAACGTCAACGTGCATAGATTTGATTTTGACACCAAGCCCTGATATTGTTGAAGAAATTCAGGTTTTACCGCCAATCTGCAGTGACCATTCGGTCCCGCTTGCAATTGTTAAAGGAAATAGTATAGGCAAAGCAAGTTATAAACGGTTGATTTATAATTATTCCAAATTGGACGTCAGTTTAAAGGAAAAATTATGTAATGTGGATTGGACGAGTATGGTCTCACTCAGTTCGATTGACGAAGCAGCAGAGGCATTTTCGGATACCCTAATGGATATGGTTACACAGTGTATGCCAGTTAAAGAAATAACTGTGAGAGAAGCGGATACACCCTGGATGACTGACGGTATTAAACGACTGATTGATAAAAAGAAAAAGATACACACATTAGCAAAACTATTGAATTCTGTTTGGATCTGGGATTTTTTCCGAAGAATTCGCAATAAATTAACTGATGTTATTCGATTGAGGAAAGCAGAATATTTAAAAGAATTGGATAATCGTGTTAGTTCAAAAGACTGTTTTGGCAATAAAGATTGGTGGAAATTAGTAAAGTCGTTTATGTCACGCAAAGGTATGTCTTCAAATGAATTTCCTCCCATCGAAAACAATGGCCGTGTTTATTATTCCAATGTAGAAAAAGCAACAGTATTCAGTGAATGTTTTGTAAAACAATCGGTATTGGATGATGATGATGATGAAGTTCCTGAAGTTAGAGAACAGAATACCACCATTGATTTTTTGATTATTGATGCTGCACACGTGCTTACTATGTTGAAGAATCTTTTTTTATTTTTTTTATTTTTTTTTTATTTTTTTGCCAAGCACATCATTGTGGGGCTTTTAATCAATAACATGCATCCGTCTACAATTTATCATCATTCATCCATCAACATTTATAATAGATATGTTTGGCAAGTATACACAACACACAGCATTAGGACATAACAGACAGACGGACATATAACATACCGTTCTCCTGCAAGTAAGGCCGGAGCTTAACATAGCATGCAGATTACAATACTTGACATTATGGACGTATTACCTGCTTAATAATAATACAGTCAGTTAATAATACCGTCAAACAAAGACAAAAAAAGAAAAGAAACAAACAAAAATCAAAGCCAAAACACATATCATCACATCTCTGCACAACCTAGCGTACTACCTAACCAACTCTTCATATGGGGACCATAATTCTACAAATTTGGTAATGTTACCAGATTTGAAACTGGAATATTTTTCTATTTCAAATCTGTATTTCAAATTTCTTAGAAATATTTCTAACAGTGGCCTTGTCTCTTGTAACTTACTCTTATAAATATAAAACTTTGCAAACAAAATGATAAAATCCAAAACCACATCTACCTTAACATTGTTCATACACCCAAACAAAATAAATTCTTCTGTAAAAAGAACATTTGCGCGGTAAATACCACTTCTGTTTAACAGTTCTTCCAAGTCAGTCCAAAATTTCCGACTAAGCGGGCAGTACCAAAATATATGTGAAATTGTTTCATTTTCAATTTTACAAAAGGCACAAAGGGGACTGTCAAGAATCTTTTGAACAAATAGCCGGCAAGCAACACCAAGAATGCGGTGAAGCAATCTGGTCTGGAACCATCTTAACTGTGTGTCCTTAGTTGTTTTGAAACACTTATCAAAAATCTGTTTCCAGTTCAGGTTGTAAAAATACATATTCCATCTGTTCATGCCTGCGGGGTTATCGTCAAAGTTTGATTTCAAAAGGACTTCTTTAATTGCCTGTTTGCCTCTACAAATAATCTGCCAGGGTTTATAATCCCTAATCTGAAAACCATTCAACGAATCAATTTTTACTTTTCTCTGATATTTTCGTAGGGACTTAATCACTCCCTCATAGAATAAAAAATTAGTTTGAACAAAAGGAAAATTTAACCTAAATTCTTCAAAGGTAAAGAAATTTCCATTTAAATGTAGCAACTGATGGATAAACACTACATCATTTTCAATCCATTCCTTATTTACTATTGTACCGTGGTCTCGTATAATGTTCAAATTGTAATGTATACATTCGGAAACAAAATCATTCACATTAATTACCTCGCTTAAGGAACAGCATTTCTTATAATGTTTCAAAACATCATTCCAAAAACTGTTACCACATCGTTTCATTAACACATTTACATACTCAGCACCCACTTTATGTCTTTCATTCCAGGTATCATATATCAAAAATAAGCTTTTTTACATCAAATTCAAACATCTTTAGTCTGCGAATCCAATTTATCTTTACTGACGCCACAAAAGTGTAAATGTCAATCATATTCAGACCACCACTGCAATAAGGTCTGCAAACGACATTACGCCGAATCTTTGCAGGTTTACCATTCCACAGGAAGGAATAAAAGGCTGCATTCACTTCTCGTAAAAACTCTTCGGGTGGGTCTGGCAATACAGTTAATAAATAAACCAATTTTGAAAGGACCAAAGTTTTCAAAATTGTAATTTTACCAAATGGTGTTAACTGTCTTCTGCTCCAATCTTTTAAAATTCTTTTAATCTCGTTTAATTTTCCTTCATAATTAATTTCCAGAATGTTGCCGGTGTTAGTCGAAAATTTGACTCCCAATACTTTAAAGATCCCAGGGTCCCAACAGAAGTTCATATCCCTCATATATCTTTCTTGTGAATTTCGCTTTCTTCCAATCCAGACAATTTGAGTTTTTTCATTGTTTATCTTTAATCCGGAAAATTTAGAAAATTTCTGTAAAGTTTTAACACATTCAACAAACGATTCCTTACTGCCATCCAAATAAAGAGTTGTATCGTCCGCAAATTGAGACAATAACACTTCCTCGTTATTCAATTTCAATCCTTTTATCACAGAATTATTACGTAACATTAATGATAGTATCTCGGAACATATTAAATACAAATATGGTGAGAGGCTATCGCCTTGTCGGACGCCTCTTCTTATATTAAACCAACCAGAATATTGGCCATTTACTGTAACACATGTCTGTATATCTTGGTAAAAAAACTCGTATCCACTGTTTTACATCGTTTCCAAAATTGAAAAAATCCAATGCCTTTTGTAAAAAGGGCCAGGACACACTGTCGAACGCCTTTTCAAAGTCAATTGCAAGCAGCAAACCTGGTATATTTTCTCTTTCAGTAAACACCAACACATCATACAGCAAACGTATATTATCTCCGATAAATCTTCCTTTCATAAAACCTGTTTGGTGTTCACTAATAATCTTAGGTAGCATTATTTCCAATCTATTCGCAATACAGGATGAACAAATTTTATAAGATATGTTAAGCAAGGATATTGGCCGCCAGTTCTTAATAAATTGTTTTGGCTTGTCTTGTTTCGGAATGCATGTAATAATGCCTTGTTTCTGTGTAACGGACAATTCTCCACATTGGAATCCAGCATTTGCAGAACGCAGCAGAAATAATCCAATATCCTGGAAGAAATATTTATAAAATTCTGTTGTAAACCCGTCAGGTCCTGGGCTTGTTCCGTTTTTCATTTTCCGTAATGCTGAGCACATTTCAGTATAGGTAAGATTCCCCTCAATATTATCTCTGTCTTCATTTGTCAAAACGGGATGTAATTTTTCCATAAATAGTTCCTGTAAATCAACATCTTCTGTTGGTTGCAGATTATACAAATCTTCGTAAAACTGTTTCACGTTTTGCAAAATCTGTCTGTGTTCAAATATTAATTCACCAGTGTCGCCATTTTGCAAAAAACTCATGGCCTTATTCTGATAGTGGCGGTTTTCCATATTACAAAAGAACTTACTCGCCTTTTCTCCTTCTAACTGCCACCTAGCTTTGGATCTTATCAACATACCATCAATCTTTTTCTTCCTCAAGTTTTCCAGCTGGGTATTTAACAATTCAATCAGTACTAAGGAATCATTGGTCACATTATTTTCTAATAACTGTAGTTTCATCATTAATTCTTTTTCAATGTTTACTTCTCTTTTTTTCTTTTCGGAGGCGTAGGCAATTGTCTTTCCCCTAATTTCCATTAATAAGGTTTCAAAAAATAACTGATCGCTTATTCTAAATTGTATTTCATCATTGGGTATTAAATGTATACCATCCATATCATACACTGGCAGTGCGTAAAACTTCTTTACATCAATAATTAGTTTCTTTAACTCCTTAACATATTCACTATCAAACATCAGCGAGTTATTAAATTTCCAAAAAGGTCTGTCTCTTTTTATATCTTCTGTCTTTAATGTAAGTGTTACTGGCGAGTGGTCAGATCTATAACCACACTCAATGTCACAACCGTTTACCTCCATCAGCAAATTACTTGACATCAGGAAATAGTCCAATCTCCCTTGTTTGAGGGAATTAAATTTCCTCCATGTATAACGGCGTCTATCGGGGTAAAGGTCCCTCCAGACGTCTATCAAATCATAAAGATCCATCATATCTCTTATCTTTTTTCTTGACTGGGGTCGATTTACATTACATACATAATTCCTCATATCCACTTTCATATCTAACACAACATTCCAATCACCACCAATAATAACATAATCATTTCCAATCTGTCTAATCATTGCGCTTACATTCTCAAAAAATGAGGCTTTATCTCCACAGCTAGGTCCATATATATTTACAATGGTGTACCTTTTTTTCAAAAATTCAACATCCATAATAATGAAACAACCATCATTGTCACGAACAACATTGTGCACTTTATGTTCAAAGTTATTATTAAACATCACCGCAACACCGTTTTTATTAGAGGCGCATCCAGACAACCACACTGAGTAGCCCCAGCATGCTCTTACATATTGTTCATCTTGGTATTTCAAACGTGTTTCCTGTAAAAAATAAATATTACATTTTTTTTCCCTAAAAAAATTAAAAACATCCTTCCTTTTCTTACTTTCATTTATCCCGTTACAATTAAACGTACAAATTCGGAAACCGGTCTGTTCACACATTGTGAGTAAAAGAACACTCCATATAGACTGGATAACATGCTGTGTGGCAAAAAGCCTGTTTAGCATTCAGTCCATTGAACACAAAAGTAAGCCACACCTTCATAACAACGAAAGTGTGGGAGAACAAGGGAAATAACTGTTCGACACATAGATATGCACTCGTTTGAACTAAGGTTGATTTCGGAGAGTTCGTTAGGCAGACGTCATACTTCGAAAGAAGGCTAAGCTCGTTTGGTGCAGAGAAAACCACACGAGTATACACAGCTTTGAAACAAACAACATGTAAAACACAAGAATTTGAAGACAATGTAAACAGACATGAACACAAGTAACACATACCTTCGGATCTTGCCGCTGGGCTTTAAGACGATGTTGAAGAATCTTGATGTACGCAAAGCCTCTGGTCCTGATTCTGTTTCAAATAGAGTTCTGGCTGCATGTGCAGTTATTATTGCGATGCCACTCACTGCATTATTCAACAGATCTCTCAAAGAAGCCACAGTTCCTGCAATATGGAAGATAGCTAATGTAATTCCGATATATAAAAAAGGTGAAAAGGAATTATGTTCAAATTACCGACCAATATCACTTCTTAGCTGTGTAGGTAAAGTTATGGAAAGGTGTGTACAATGTCACGTGTTTGCTTATTTGAAGGAGTATAACCTGTTAACACCAGTTCAGTCCGGTTTTATTCCATGTGATTCAACTGTATACCAACTCATTTGTTTGTATAATGATATATGCAAAGCTTTTGATGATAAGATAACATCACAGGCGATTTTCTTTGACGTGTCAAAAGCTTTCGACAGAGTTTGGCACAAGGGTTTGATGAAAAAGTTATACGCTATTGGCATAAGGGGACAGTTGTATTTTTGGTTTGATAATTATTTGAGGGAAAGAAAACAATGTGTTGTGGTAAAAGGTTGTAAGTCACAGTTTTTGCCGGTTTCTGCGGGTGTTCCCCAAGGGTCAGTATTATGACCTCTCCTCTTTTTGGTTTATATAAACGACATTGTTGATGATATTGAATCAGTGATTATACTACACTGCCGAACTAAAGTTAAGGGCCAGAAGAAGAATCATCTCTCATAACACAACAAATCAAAGCAACACCTTCAACCCTTGAAATGTTTTAATACGACATGTAACCGTTCGAGTCATGTAAACAAAATCACCAACAAAGAAATTTCATTTGCGCAGCAACCGTCGGAAGTACCCCACCCCCCTTTCGAAAAGTGGCAAGAAAGTTCTGTCAGTTTGTTCAAGTTCAGTAACGGGTGTGGCCACCCCGGGCCGCAAGGCATTCACCGATCCGTGAGCGCATTGAGTTTACATGGTTCTGGAGCATCTGTTGAGGGATTGCCGTCCACTCCTGCTGCAGGAATCGGAAGAGCTGGTCCACATCAGCAGGTGGGGGGTGATTGTCCCTCACCCGGCGCCCAATGATGTCCCAGAGGTGTTCCATAGGCGCCAAGTCGGGGGATCGGGCTGGCCAGTTCATCCTCACAATCTGCTGACGCTGCAGAACATTTTGGACCACCCTAGCGCGATGAGGGGTCGCGTTATTGTCTTGGAGCAAAGCGCCGGCACCCATGGCTTGCAGTGTAGGGATGATTTGAGGCCTCACGATTTCATCCCTGTTCCGTTCGCCGGTAAGATTGCCTCTAATACAGTACAGGGGGGTCCTCCCGTGCAGATGGAAGCCAGCCCACACCATAACTGAACCGCCTCCATACCTGTCATGTTCCTGGACACAGGCATATATCTGTACATCTTGGGCGCCCAGACCGAGGTCGCTCAACAGCACTTCCGGTAGTCTGGAAGCGTTGGTGGAGCCGCTGAATAACAGAGTGGCTCACTGCTAGCCGTCTGGAAACTTCTCTGCCAGACACGCCGTCCTGCAGCCATCCCAGCGCCCGTCCTCGATCCAATGTTGTCTCCCGCAGTGGGGCACTGCGGTTATGAAATTAAAGGCCCCTCCTGTTTTTGAAACCGCAGGAGCTTTCTAGTTTGCTGTTAGGTAGATTTTTGGTTCCTCTTTCCTGTCATGCTCTCTTTTTCTTCATGAATTCTTTTCTTTTTTCTGCCTTCTTGCTCATTCACCTGTATTTTTTCCAAAAATCTCTTCTCTTGCCGCTTGTCTCGCGATTCATGTATAGTTTAATCTGTTAGTGTTCTGATGTAAGTCCAGCAGTAGATAGGTTAAGCCTATTTTAACATACTGGAAACTGGTAATCTTCCAGTAGGTATTAATTTAGTTTTACTAAAGCCTGCTGGGACACAAGTAATGGGTTAGTGCATTTGTAAACAGGAATCGCTTGACAAGTGGCCCCCTTCATCCCCCCCTTCCTCGTCCTGATATGGCTCTGCGTAGTCGGCTGGACGTTAAGCAACAAATAAACAAACAAACAAATCCAATGTTGTCAGTTTCGTTCTTGGAGGCATGCTTACTCGGAGCTCTGGTGCGCGCCCCTAAATACCCATTCCTGTGCAACTTTCGTTGAGGAGTTTTCAGTATAGCCATGGTTTGCTCCTGCACAATGCCAAACACCGACTGCAATACTGCTTCTTCAGCTAAAGTCGAGCAAATTTTATAGGAAATTATGGTGTTTTGACAACCTTTTCACTGCCCCTAAAAACGGTGTTGCTGAACTGCAATGCGTGCAAAACAAGGTCAGGCACGTGCAGCAGTGAGACAGGCTTCTGGAAAACCCAAGTTGGCCATTTTTTCGTCATGCAGTGTTGGCATAAAAAATAACAACGGAAAGCTGCGCAAATCAGAGGCCGGCCCTTAACTTTAGTTCGGCAGTGTATTTGCAGATGATACCAGGATGTATTTAAGCCTCGATGACCCTTTCCGTAGAACTGAAATACTCAATTCTGATTTAGGTAAGATTGCAAACTGGGCCATTAAATGGAAAATGAAATTTAATCAGTTGAAAACAGAGTTAATATCCTTTTCCGGTCAAAGATGTATACAGAAATTTCCCCTTGTTTTTGGCGATGTAGCCCTCATAGAAAAAGAAAGTCATAAACATTTAGGTGTTATTTTTCAAGATAATTGTAAATGGGCCTTACACATGCAGTCTATTGTGGCAACTTGTCGAGTACTTGTGGCTTGTTTAAAATCTTATAAATATAGGCTCAGTCGAAGATCCCTAGAAGCAATGTATAAATCTTTTATTTTACCTCATTTTGATTATTGTGATGTTGTGTGGGATAATTGTACAAAGAAGCTTTCAGATGAGCTGGAGAAGCTGCAACTCGAATCCATTCGAATTATTGTTGGTGCTGTTAAAGGCACTTCACACGAAAAATTGTATACAGAATCTGGCTTTATACCACTTACAGAGCGAAGACGCCGTCACAAATTAATGTTATATTATAAAATGGTCCACGGCAATGTACCAAATTACCTCAACGTTTTATTGCCACCTCTTGTTTCTGACCTAAATCCCTACCACCACAGACACCCACTAGAGCGTAAGACTCCCCAGTGTAAATCAGATTTGTACAAGTCATCTTTTATTCCTTCTGCAACTAGTCTCTGGAATAAGTTGCCTGAAAATATACAACAATGTGATTCTGTTGGTCTGTTCAAGCGACATTTCACAGCTTTTGATATTTCAATTCCACCATATTACTATTCCCCAAATCGCAAAACTGAAGTTTTGCATTGCAGGTTAAGATTTGGATTGAGTGATTTACAATATGATATGTTTAATCGCCACCTAGTAAACAAACTGTTCATCACTATTTGTTATCATGTCCCCTGTTTAATGATGCAAGAACCGCAACAATCGGTACATTAGCTCCAGAATTTGTTTATATTGACACACTCCTGACAGTTGATTCAAACATTTCCATATTTGAAAATAGTGCTATTTTTGTTGTTGTCCAAAGCTATATTGAGAAATCAAACCGCTTTGGGACACCTTAGTTCGATGTTGGTGTGGGTTTTTCTAAATATATTACTTGGGGCCCATCTTTTTTTTGATATTTTGTTGTGTCTTTCGTTCTCGTTTTGTATTTGTTTTCGTTTTCGGTATTGACACAGATTGTGTTCGATAATTCAAACTAAGTTTTCCTTGCTGTTTTTCTCCTTTTCTTTTTTTTCCTTTTATTAAATATTTTTTTTTTTTATATATAATTATTTTTTTTTGTCTCATCTCTTTTTTCAAAAAATGTGTCGCATTGATCATAATCCGCCATGAAATTTCAGGAATGTTTATGTGAGCACTTACCATAAGTTTTAAACTTGTTGTGCTCCTTCTTAATGATGTTGTTATACTATCATGTGTCTGTTTGTGAATAAAATACTGTTTAAAGGAATTTTAAGGGAAAAGGGAAGTGTGGAGTGTGAGGTGAATGAGAAGACAGTGTATTCCTATTTTTCAAAACTGCATGTGACAAAAGCCATGGGGCCTGATAACGTTTCTGGAAAGATCCTAAAATCTTGTGCATCCCAGCTGTGTAGAGTGTTTAGCATATTGTTTACCTTGTCCCTAAAACAGTGTACAGAACCAAGGCTGTGAAAAAATCTACCATTTGCCCTGTCCCAAAGAACAAAAATCCCCGTACTCTGAATGATCAATCAATCAATCAATCAATATGAAGCTTATATAGCGCGTATTCCGTGGGTACAGTTCTAAGCGCTTGTCGAAGAGTTGTCAACACAGGACTAACAAAGAAACTAACATCTACAGACGGACACAAACCCTATCACACTCTAGCAAACCCTGATAAACATACAACAAACAACTGTTTAACAACAATGTACACATCAATAGCTAGGTCCAAACAAAATAATATTAAGCACAAAGAAAACACCTCTCACAGAGCACAGCACAAGAATGTCTTTTGGAGCACAACACATCACGTCGAACATGAAAGTCGCAGCCAGCTACGGGAAGAACTGAGTCTTCAACCTACTCTTGAACGCGTCAAGAGAGGGGCTCTGGCGAAGCTCAAGCGGCAGGGAGTTCCAGACGATGGGGCCCGCGGAGGGAAATGCACGCTGACCAGCAGATGCGAGTTTCGAGCGAGGGATGTGGAGGCGGAGTGGGTCAGCAGCAGAACGAAGGGGACGGTCGGAGGGCTGGGTGTACAGGTCCTGGGAGGATTGAAGGTACTCGGGAGCAGAGTCGTTGAGACACTTGTAGACCAGAGTGGACAGTTTGTATGAGATTCGGGTGTTGACAGGGAGCCAGTGCAAGGAGCCAAGTAGGGAGGTGATGTGGTCTCGCTTCGTCTTCCTCAACGTCAGCCTGGCAGCAGCGTTCTGGACTCGTTGTAGGCCATGAATGGGGGAGGCCAGCCAGAAGGGAGTTGCAGTAGTCCAGACGACTGAAGATGAGGGAGACAACCAGCTTGACACAGGCGTCGTGGGTGAGGTAGCGACGGATGGAGGCGATGCGTCGCAGGTGGAAAAAGCAGGTCTTGATGATGAAGGAGATGTGTGTCTGCATGGAGAGAGTGGATTCGAGAAAGACGCCAAGGCTCTTGACAGCAGGGGAGAATGGAACAGTCGCGTCATCCAGCTGGAGGTCGATCACAGTGAGGGAAGCAATCTTCTGTCGTGTTCCAACGAGAAGGGCCTCCGTCTTCTCACTGTTCAGCTTCAACTTGTTCCCAGTCATCCAGTTCTTGATGTCAGTGAAACAACTGGAGATGGATTCCAGGAGATGGTCAACGTCCTCCGCCTTGGCGCTGTTCTGGAGCTGCGTGTCATCGGCAAAGGAGTTGTAGTTCTAGCCGTGGCGTTCGATGACCAGGGAGAGGGGTTGGGTGTACAGGGTGAAAAGGACAGGGCCGAGGACAGACCCTTGTGGGACGCCAAAGCGGACAGGGACAGGCTGAGAAGATAACGAATCAGTGGTGACAGTCTGAGAGCGGTTCTGGAGGTCCGGAACCAAGAGAGGGCGGTGTCGTGAATGCCGAACGTTGAACTGAGGCGATCGACGAGTAGCTGGTGGTCGATCGTGTCGAAGGCCGCGGAAAGGTCCAGCAGCACAAGGGCAGAGACGAGACCGCTATCTGTTGCGTTCAGGATGTCCGTGGTGATTCGCAGGAGCGCCGTCTCGGTGCTGTGGTGAGGGCGGTACGCTGACTGGTACACTGGCATCAGCGAGTTTCGAGACAGGTGGGCGCTCAACTGCTCCAAGATGATAGGCTCCAGAAGCTTGGAGAGGAAGGGCAGGTTGGACACAGGATGGTAGTTCTTCAACTCGTTGACGTCAAGGCCGGGCTTCTTGATGAGTGGGCGGACAACGGCAGAATTGAAGCAGTCGTGAACGACGCCTGCGGCCAGGGAGATGTTGATGATATCTGTGATAGACGGCAGGAGCTTGTCCAGACACTTGGTGAAGAGGAAGCCTGGCAGGGGGTCTAGCTCGCAGGTCTTAATGGCCGTCTTGGTGATGAGTCGCTTGACGTGGTTTTGAGTGACAGGCTGAAAGCACGTGAGGGGGGAGCCGGAGAAGGAGGGGGAGGGTGGGGACGGGACGAAGGGCTGCTGATCGAGTGTTCTCCGAAGCTTGTCAATCTTGTCCTTGAAGAACTCTGAGAATAACTCCGGGATATCTTGTGGTGGGTGAGCAGTGGGTAAGGGGGCAGCGGGGGAGAAGCCCAGGAGAGAGGACATGATGGAGAACAGCTCCCTGGATGATGAGGCGTTGGCGATGCGGTCGTGGAAGTGCTCGACCTTGGCAGCAGTGATGGCTTGCGTGACTCGAAGAAGCGCATCCCTGAGAATCTGCCGGTGAACCTCCAGGCCAGAGTGTCGCCATGCACGCTCCGCTCGCCGTCTCTCGATCTTGGCGGCTGTGATGTCCTCAGAGAACCAGGGAGCCGGCTGTCGCTCAGAGACTGCGCATAGGGATGGCGGGGCGTGTTTGTCGAGGAGCTGGCGCAGAGTCAAGCTGAAGAAATGGGCGGGGTCAGAGGACGGGTCTCGCTGGGCATGCAGCAGGGCAGCTTCGTCTCCAAAAGCATCTGTCTCAATGTCTCGTAGCTTGCGACGTGTGACCATCTTCCGCTTCATGATTACGTATACAGACCTGTCCCAGCAAACAATTTTACGTTTTACGATTTTACGTTTTACGATTTACGATGTGAGAAAAAAACGGGAGCTTTTTCAGAATTTTATGTTTTACAGTTGTTGTGATTATTCAACGACAAGAAGAGACAATAAAATCTGTTTTTGATTTCTAAGAGTTGAAATCAATTACGCAGATATTATAAGTCTACGAGGCAATGACGGTGCCAAAATAGCATGATAGCATTTTTGAATAATTCCGTAATCAGAGCAGCAGAAACTGAGAATTCTGACTTCAATATATATACAGAAAATCAATCTAATCACTGAATTTAGTTTGCACTGAAGGCATCGTGATCATTAACAAAAAAACTCACAACTAAAGAACATCATTCCTCTGCATATATTACGCTAATGTAGTATGTTTCTGCCGATTAATGAAGGGACAAAACATTTTCGCAGAGCAGGCATTGATACCGTCACCTGAAAATCAGTGGCTGTGTTGTAAAACCTACATTTTGTAATCGACTATAACTTAAAAAGACACGTGTCCCAAGCGTGTCGTAAAGGAAATACACTCTACGATGTCTTTTGCACACTGCTATCTGACAAATTATTTAAAGCGGTCATCAACAGCACGCGACGATAATCGAGTGATTTATTACCCGCGAGGGGGTGGAGACAGCAGACAACTGTGAACTGAGAAAGGGTAAGGGGTGGGGCGGAGGGGGGGGGGTGAAAGGGGGAGTGAGTGGGGTGGCATAAAATAATGAAAACTTGTTACCTTCCGACTTTGGGATTTGTATGCAGACAGCTGTTTTAGTTGAGAAATATTATTTAATTGGTTCATATATTAAATTATAATATCAATGTTGTAGTCTTTCGTTTGTCTTTTTGTTATATGTACAACCACTGCAATTTCTCCATGTGAGATAATAAAGTTAATTTAGTTTGATTTTATTTGATTTGAAATAATGCTGGACATTTTCCTTCAATCTGCCCTTGAAACAAAGAATCGTCATTATACAAGCAAGCCACGTGGAGACCAGAAGAGCAAAAGTTGACATGACAATGAAGACGGTTCATACAAACACTACTACAAACTTGTAGGGCTAGTTGTTTTTCGGTAACTTACCCGGCAACCAAAATCACTTACCCAAGAACAGGCCTGAATCCTCGATAGCTCACAGGTTGAGGAGCTAAACTTAGAGGGAACTACTTTAACGATTGAAAAGTTTCGAACGCTCTAATGTACGAAATATACATCTCTGGAGCAAACAATGCAAACATACCGTATTTAAACTAGCACCTACAGGCTTGAACACGTGAATCTCAATATAAAATCCATGAGTTTGGTTGTTTTCTCAATCCATATCTGCCGTGCACAAACGTTCAGCTAAAACAAATTCCCAAGGCAAGTAACTCTCAGTTTTGAACAATAATTTACAACAGATCACACGAAACCAAATGCACACATACCATCAATTTAAAGCGGTTTCATGCACTGTTTTGCCCCAGAAAACCGAACTTCATACAGTATTTAACGTTGGAACACGGGTGCAAAAGTTCGTCTGCTAATGAATTCGACGAATGAAAATTTCCTTACCGATACCTAAATGTAAAGCCGAGCGGTCTTAGCTTCACATTTCTGACACCAATTTGTAAAGCCGAGAGTGGTCTTAGCTTCACTCTATCTATCTGTGTCTGTGTCTTAGATGTTATACGTGTTTGAAAGTCATTTGTCAGGATGGCAATCACACGACAGGACAAACAGAC
>NC_090253.1:9642904-9645404 GCF_037325665.1 Littorina saxatilis
ACTCGCCGTGTGGTAACCTGGGACTGAGGAACGTTTTTTGTTATCCCTGTTAGTTCAGTCTACAGAGCGGAGTCCGGTATACCATTTGGACACTTAAGCCAGGTTGGTTGCCAAGACTCCGGAGGACAGTTTATATAACGGCAAATACTCCGATACTAGGTTGGGACCCGCCCATAACCGTTCGATACTAAGGTTGGGATCCTCCCACAACCGTTTCTCAGAAGTACTGCTGTGGGAAGTGGGAAGTGGGAAGTCCGGTATACCATTTAGACACTTTGAGCCAGGCTGGTTGCCAGACTCCCCCGAACCTATGCTATGCTATGCTAAATTTCTATTTTTGTCCCCAGAATAAGAATCTATTTGGGACATGAGGTGGTTGTACGCTAAGACCCCGAACCTGAATCTAGGGGTCCTTTACGTCCTCACAGGAAATTTTCCTTTTAGGGACGTGAGTTGATGATACGCTTTAAAAAAAAATTAAAAAAAATAAAAATAAAAAGGAGAGAAAGAAAAGGGCAAGACCAAGCAAGCCCGACCGTGATAGGACCCCGACCCCGCTCTCCATGAGTAAGGGAGGGGGGTGGGGTAATAAGAAATATACGTTAAGATCCTTGTAAGAGGAATATTAATAATTTTTCTTTTATATGCGTTGACTTCCTAGGGGAAGGGCCATTAAAAACAAGGATTTTAATTCAATTTTAGTTTCGTTAAAAAAAGATAAAAATCAGGACCACCCGTCAAGAGGTTTAAAAGTGACTACATTGTGAGAATAATATAAAGAACATGCGCAAACACGTAATACTGATCTTCTAGTAACACTTGGACACATCATTTCATTTACTATGTACATTAAGGGAAAAGTCTGGGTTGTGGCACTCGATCACTAGGTGGGGCACTGCCCTTCGCTCCCTGTTACCCGAGCGCCAACAACCATTTATAGGAAGAGGTACAATAGCGTTTTAGTTTTAAAAACAACAGGATATGTCAGAGTTGTAGATTACTTTTGTGAAGAACGAGACATGGTCGAGGCCGTGTTTATCGTCCGGGTTAAAGAGTTGAATTGGCATAAGGTTATATTTGTCCATATAATCATACAGGGTTGCAAAGCGGGTTAAGTTTGAAGTACATTTTGCGAAGAGAGGAAACAGCTATCCTCTCGTTTATATAATCATGTTTTTATGTTTATTGTATAATCCGGAAACAGGAGTTTAAAACCATCAGGAAAAAAAAAAAAAAAAAAAAAAAAAAAAAGCACACACACGCCCGCGAGGTGGGGCAATGCCCTTCGCTCCCTGCGAGCTGTGTGTCCCCTTTGTTTAAGTTAATACCGTTGACAAATGACGATCATGTATTTATGCTGGCTTTATTTTATTTTGCCCCCCATTTAGGGAGTCCAGAATTACAAGGGACTTACAGTGATTTTTTAATTGTGAGAATTTCCTCAGACGACAGATCTCTGCTCCCCGCGAGAGCGCTGAGGGCCATGAGACAGGTGTCTGGTTTAGGGACTGACACTTTATTTTTTGTCACAAAACAGTAGGTATCCGTTAATAAGTTGATGAGAGCCTCGGGGCTCTGCTTCTGCCTAGCAGTCACCATAGAGGTGAGGCAGAGCTCCAGGTAGCCTCTCAGGTCTTTTTCTTCTGGTTTTTGGGTTGTTATGAACACAGAGTCTCTGTGACTATCGACTTTTTTGAGGACTTCTGCTGTCAGTTCCCTTTCCTGCGAAAGTTTAATGTCTCGCTGTTTTTGTTCCAGGTCGGTTTCGATCTTTTTCATTACTATACTGTAAATTTGATCGGCCACTGAGGCGACAAATTCTTCTTGGTTAAATGGCTTGTCTCTTCCCTTGTTTAGTGGACTCTTTGCAGTGCGGTGAGTGCCATTGTCCGCCTCCTTATGGTTTGTTTTGACTGAGCTTTTCACCAGGGGTGAGGGGGGGTGTTTATCTTTGTTGTAACGGCCGTGGCGAACGGCATTAGCGTATCCAGTTTGGGGGGTTGAGGTCTTTTGGGGAGCATCCGCTCTCCAGAAACTGTCTTTTTGTTCTCGTGGGGAATGGGGGGGTGCTACTCTCTGTAGTCTTTCCGCGTTTTCGTTGTTTATTTCTTCTTTTGCTCTTTGCATAGCCTCGGTATACGGAATATAGGAGGCTGCACGAATCCTGTTCGCTCTGAGCCTTACCTTATACTCCGCACAGCCGAGGTATGCTGCTGTGTGATCACCCCCACAATTCACGCAGTGACGGTCCCGCCCACAGCCATCACGGCCATGACCTTTGGTCCCGCACTGGGTACATGTGGGGGTGGGTGCTTTGCATTGAGCCGCCCCGTGGCCAAACCGGTTGCAATGGCTGCAGCGGCGGACAGGGCAGGCATAGGGCTCTACTGAGTATTCCTCTCCCTGGAGAGACATAATTAAATACGTGGCAAGACTGCCGTTTTGAAGGTGACTTTTACTGCTTCGGACAGTTCTTTGTCCTTGTTTTTTAACCTGTAAA
>NC_090253.1:9650404-9702904 GCF_037325665.1 Littorina saxatilis
TACATCAATTGCTGATTCCAAAAAACATATAGATATGTTATATTTGGATTAAAAACAAGCTCTGAAAATTAAAAATATAAAAATTATGATCAAATTTAAATTTTCTAAATCAATTTAAAAACACGTTCATCTTATTCCTTGTCGGTTCCTGATTCAAAAAAAACATATAGATATGATATGTTTGGATTAAAAACACGCTCAGAAAGTTAAAACGAAGAGAGGTACAGAAAAGCGTGCTATCCTTCTCAGCGCAACTACCACCCCGCTCTTCTTGTCAATTTCCCTGCCTTTGCCGTGAGCGGTGGACTGACGATGCTACGAATATACGGTCTTGCTTCGTTGCATTGCATTCAGTTTCATTTTGTGAGTTCGACAGCTACTTGACTAAATGTTGTATTTTCGCCTTAAGCGACTTGTTAACTTTTTGTTTGTTTGTTTGCTTAACGCCCAGCCGACCACGAAGGGCCATATCAGGGCGGTTTCTTTTTAACTTTCTGAACGTGTTTTTAATCCAAACATATCATATCTATGTTTTTGGAATCAGGAACGGACAAGAAATAAAATGAAATTGTTTTTAAATCGATTTTGGAAATTTTATTTTAATCATAATTTTTATATTTTTGATTTTCAGAGCTTGTTTTTAATCCGAATATAACATATTTATATGTTTTTGGAATCAGAAAATGATGAATAATAAGACAAACGTAATTTTAAATCGTTTTATAAAAAAATAATTTTAATTACAATTTACAGATTTTTAATGACCAAAGTCATCAATCCATTTTAAAGCCTCCAAGCTGAAATGCAATACCAAAGTCCGGCCTTTGTCGAAGATTGCTTTGCCAAAATGTCAATCAATTTGATTGAAAAATGAGGGTGTGACAGTGCGGCCTCAACTTTTACAAAATTCCGGATATGACGTCATCAAAGACATTTATCCAAAAAGTGAAAAAAACATTTGGGGATATCATACCCAGGAACTCTCATGAAACATTTCATCAAGATCGGTCCAGTAGTTTACTCTGAATCGCTCTACACACACACACACACACACACACACACACACACACACACTCACACAAAGACACACACACACTCACACACACACACAGACACACATACACACACAGACACACACAGACACTCACTCACACACACTCACACACACACACACATAGAGAATACTACATGGCTTGCTGTGTCGTACCAGATTTACACGAGTTGTTTTTTTAAATATTGAACTGCGAGCGAAAGCGAGCTGTTCACTATTTGAAAAAGCAACGAGTGTAAATCTGGTACGGAACAGCAAGCCATGTAGTATTCTGTTTATCCTACATACCGTACTTACGTGTATTTTACTGAAAATGTCCTGCATTCGAGGCAGCTAAATTGAAGACGCTTGTTTTAGAACCTCGATCTCTTCTAAAGCCTCGTGCAATCTATTACGTCAAAGCAAAGAAACGTCACTCTGAAAGTGTGGCGTGACGTGTTAGTTCTAAAGATTCATCGAGGGTAATTAGCGAGCGCAATTTGTGTTTCTATAATGACGTTTGTCTCGGTGACTTTGGCATCATAAGCAGTGGAAAAACAGGTCCCTGCCAGACTTGCTTGACATGACCTCATTTACATGATATACACACGTGTGATTTGAACGATTATTATCTCACGGGTGTCTCTCTCACGTATGTAGGATAAACGCACATACACCACGACCCTCGTTTCGATTCCCCCTCGATGTTAAAATATTTAGTCAAAACTTGACCAAATATAAAAACGGGTTCAATATGTTTCGAGAAATGCCCAGCCGGAACACTTATCACCGTCTGCTGACATCGCATTTTCAAATTAGGAAATTATTCAGAAAAAAAAGTTTACTAGGGCAAATAATAGGGAAAATATAAGATGTTTGGTGGCTTGCTGGCCGACCAGCTTTTTTGTTGGTCCGAGGGGGAGCATATCGTTTTTCTGTTCCGATTTATCGACCGAGGCTGTTGGGGAATATTTTTGTCCTGGAATTATGCGCTGTGTGTTTACTAAAGGTAGGCTTACCGCGAGCTGTTAAAGGCAAAGTGCAGCTCACAGCCTTCGTTTTGCGTTTTTGTTGCAGCTGAGTGCATTTACAGTTCAAAAATCCTCCTATGGTAGTAAAACAAACCCACAACTACCCAACGACGACATCTGTGAAGCTCGACAGTTTCTTGTTCACGCGAGTGCATACATTAACCTAGTTATTACACCCCCGGTATAGGGGTGTGTATAGGTTTCGCTTGATGTGTTTGTTTGTTTGTTTGTTTGTTTGTGTTCGCATATAGATCTCACGAATGAACGGACCGATCGTCACCAAACTTGGTGAACAGGTTCTATACATTCCTGAGACGGTCCTTACAAAAATTGGGACCAGTCAAACACACGGTTAGGGAGTTATTGGTGGATTAAAATTATACAAGGACTTAAAGATGAACATCTTAATGTTCAAAGGGAAATAACCATTCTCACTCAGTCACTGCCACCAACTGAGAAGGTTATTTCCCTTTGACGGGGGTGTTTTTCTTACCTCGTAGGAATGTCTTGTTATATGTAGTGGTGTTTGGTCGGAGTTCGATTCAACTGAGTGATTCCGGCCTCCATTTTGTTTTACACAAACTCATGATGACGTCTGACATAGTTTGCTAGTGACGTGTCTTTTTGTGCATGATGTGATCTACCTGATCTAAATTTAGATCCAAAAATAGGTCAAGACCAGCCGGGTCCGAGTACGAAATTAATTCGTAAAAAAATCGCAGTTCTTGACTCTTTGGGTGCAAGTCAATAAAACTTGGTAGTTCTTCTAACGGATAGCTGCCTGAGGTATGACTAAAAGCCCCAGGGGCTCCGTGCACCTGGATTTGACAAGTTCAGTACCTTTAACACGCCGATGGCTCAGTGATATTACAGTCCACGATGATTACAGATGACCATACATTTATGAATCCGCAGTCAAAAGTAAATACCACTCAGTTAACGCGCCAAATTTTGAATTGTACCGTATAACCTAGCTACTACCCCTATCCCTACCCCCACCTATTTTGACAAAAACAATGATTTTGGTTTATACCCTGGAGTGGGGGAAAAGTAAACTGAGATCAACTTCAAAATGCTGGCGCATAACTCGCTTTAAGATGCAGATCTTTTTTCACAAAAAGTGGAACAAATTTGTTCACTAACACACACACGCACACACAAACACACACACACATACACACACCCACCCACCCCCAACACACACACACACACACAACACACACACACACACACACACACACACACACACACACACACACATACACACATGTCGAAATATCGGGTCGCATGACTCGCTTTAAGATGCAGACCTTTCATCGCAAAAAGTGGAACAAACTCGTTCACAAACACACACACACACACACACACACACACACACACACACATACACACACACACACACACACACACACACACACACATACACACACACACACACACACACACAAAAGACAAATGTAAACAACTCATCCAAATTAATATTTTACAAAACCGCAGCATACTTATAAATAGCAGATATAAAATACAACCAAGCATTGCGGAAACTTAGAATTGTCGTGGTAAGAGTGCCGATGTCAGAGCAGCCCCCGGTATTTCTAGGAAATTCTCGAGGAGTGGCTGGCAGGGTAATTAAAATTGTTTTGGAGCGGGGTATTTCTCACATTACTGTCCCACAAGGGGTTGACCTACTTCAAAAAAAGCAATGCCACTATCCATGTTACCAAATCAAGAAAAAAATGCGTCTGTTTTGTGACCGAAACAATGAAGTTATTTGTCATCCTTTTTGCGAGTTTTCATTCTCAGTGTAATTTGAAGCTTTAATTGTTCTTAATGCCTGCTAATTTTCATGTGTTGTCTATTCCATCGGAAAGGGTATCTATACTTTTAAAACTCTTTCTGACACGTAGTATAACAGCAGCACTAACGTCTCAAATGACTTAATATTTCGTTTGTAGTTCATGACATGTGTTAGCACAAGTCATCGAAAATTGAAGGCAATGCGTTAATGAGTTACAAAAATGTCTCGGTTGTTTTTGTCTCATTACCCGCTAAAACAGCTTCTAATACTGTCTTTTATGCCTTCTGAGAGGATTGACAGATACACCGCTCAGCATGCCATAGCGTCCATGTTAGACAAGCCCATTCCGCGAAATCGGCAATAGTCTCTGAAAAGCAAACGAGCAGCAGAAGTTGCCTACAACTTGATTGACATATTCACAATGATTGGTGCTCCGTGTATCCTCCAAAGCGACAATGGTCGAGAATACGTTGCTTCAGTGATTTACGAACTCAAAAATATGCAACTTGCCCATTACGCGTAATCGGCTGCCGATTCCGCGTAATCGGCTGCTGAATTCGCGAAATGGGCAAGTGTTAGAGGGCTTTTACGCGATTTCGGCAAAACGCTGCCGACTTCGCGTATTCGGCAGCGTTTTGCCGATTGGACATGTTAACATGTTTTTGCGTGTATTTAAATTAAGATTGATGGATATGTGTAAGCAGTAATGGGCCGAAACCATTCGATCGAAGGATCGCTATGTACAGTTTTTATTGTACATTTAAGGATATGATGTCTGTGGAAACGTATATTTCAAATTAATGTTAACATTTAATGTTTTCGAGTTGCGATTGCCCAGTTTAGACTAGGTGTACTCCCAATTAATGGAAATTTGAAAAGATAGAGTGACAGTGAAAAAGCACGTAATTGCCTTTTTTGCGGCAGTTTGGAAGAAAGCAAAAGACGTTTTTTATTACATTGTCCATTGTATTTAGATTTAAATTAAGATTTCTAAATTGTTTTGGAAACAAGCCACTTTCTTCAATTATTAAATGTAGAAACACCTATAGGTGTAGGTCTTTCTTTATTTGGTGTTTAACGTCGTTTTCAACCACGAAGGTTATATCGCGATGGGGGAAGGGGGAGATGGGATAGAGCCACTTGTCAATTGTTTCTTGTTCACAAAAGCACTTTCTTTCTTTATTTGTGACCCTCCACCACGAAATGAGTCGCATGTCACCTCGCGCGGTTCTGCGCTAGGCTTAATATAAGTCCGGGGAGTGTCTGGTAACAGTGTGAGGGTCACCTTAGTCACAGGCTTATAACTCAAACAATTTTCGCTCTTTTCTAAAACGGTTTTCACCACTGGATAGAGCATAAAAAACTCTTTAGGAAAATGTAAAAATATGAAAATCATGCAAAGGTGACATGCGACTCATTCCGTGGTGGAGGGTCACATTTGGTGTTTAACGTCGTTTTCAACCATTCAAGGTTATATCGCGACGGGGAAAGGGGGGAGATGGGATAGGGGAAAGGGGGGAGATGGGATAGAGCCACTTGTTAATTGTTTCTTGTTCACAAAAGCACTAATCAAAAAATTGCTCCAGGGGCTTGCAACGTAGTACAATATATGACCCTACTGGGAGAATGCAAGTTTCCAGTACAAAGGACCCAACACTTCTCACACACTGCCTGACCAAAATCTTTACAAACACCGACCACACTCTATACAAGAAACACTTAACAATGGTAAAAGGAGAAACAGAACCGTTAGTCGCCTCCCACGACATGCTGGGCAGCATCGGGCAAATTCCTTCTCGTCCCAACCAATATGGGACTCCCCCTAACCCGCGGGGGGATCACAAAAGCATTAATCAAACATTTGCTCCAGGGGCTTGCAACGTAGTACAATATATTACCTTACTGGGAGAATGCAAGTTTCCAGTACAAAGGACCTAACATTTCTTACATTCTGCTTGACTAAAATCTTTACAAAAATTGACTATATTCTATACAAGAAACACTTAACAAGGGTAAAAGGAGAAACAGAATCCGTTAGTCGCCTCCCACGACATGCTGGGGAGCATCGGGTGTATTCTTTCTCGTCCCAGCATGGGACACCCCCTAACCCGCGGGGGGAGACTCCCCCTAACCCGCGGGGGGACTAACTAGATATCTAGGGGTAAGCAAACCCGGGACGATCGGGATTTGGCTATAGCCAAGATAGCGCAACACGGCTTTCCTAAGCCTCGGAGCAAGAGCTTCGGACCGCCTAAACCTAGATACAAAAAATCTCCAAAAAATCTTCAATTTTTTTATTTTCAGAGTTTTTTTTCTATTTCACCACTATTTATATTTATATTTATATTTTTTTCCCCACCAGGGGCTTTGCCCACTGGACCCCACTGGGGGCCTCCTGCGGCCCTCAGACCCCCGCCTTTGTAAGCTGAACTCACCTTTTCCAATGCTAGGCCCTGAAAACATATCGAACAACCTCTCAGTCACAAGGTACAGTACCTTGAAATCTGTTATTTCCTCAAGGAATATCCGGCTGTACTGTGGAACACCTTACCAGATAACATTAAAATGACCACCTTCTTGAGCGAGTTCAAAAATTATATGTCAAGTGCTGATTTTAAAGTACCATGCCATTATCATTCTGGAGAAAGATTTGAACAAGTACATCATTGCAGATTGCGTATTGGTATGAGTGATTTGAATTTTGATTTATGAAAGCGGCACCTTAAGGATTGCCCTCAATGCGAGTGTGGTTATCCCAGCGAGACTGCTGAACATTACTTATTGCATTGTCCCATGTATAGAGATATAAGATTATTGTCCATTGATAATTTGACAAATGATTATAAGTATATCGAAATATTATTGAAAGGCATCCCGCAATATCCACGAAATGTCAACCAGACCATATTCATAACTGTACAGGACTATATTAGACAGACGGGCAGGTTCCGCAAATGAGCCTCTATTTTTCACTCATAACACTTATTGGACACTGTCATGTGACATGCTGCCTGACAAATCTTTCCCCATAACCTCTCTCATGTTCTCTTGTTGTTTTTTTCGACTTATTAATTATGTCTCGATATATGCGCAATGTAGTGACTTTTTCTCTGTTCACAATACGCATTAACTTTGTGCGAGTGTCTTATGTGCACTTATTACAATTGAAATGAGATGCACTCTCCTCAAATATTGGCGCTCCAAGTCTTCTTCTTCTTCTTCTTTTTCCCTTAAAGGCATATGTAGGCCTACGCGCTCCCGTGTTTACAAAGTGTAGTTTGCCCATAATCGATGTCAAACGCACCATAAGACCATATAATGACGATATGTCACCATGCGCGGACCATAATACATGCATTACAACTTGTTCTAGCCTCTGAAAAAGTGAGGATGTCAACAAAGCCGCGGTGTTAGCTCCCTTGCATCAACGTTACATGTGTTGCCAAATCTATAAATAGGACGATCCAGATCAAAATGAAAATTAACATATCTCAACATTGAAGGGGTCCTAGACCACAATATTTTGCAGGGAACTTAATTTAGCATGTCTCCAGCTGTTGGTAAAGCAATTAGCGTGTATAGTCATCGAGTACATATGCCTTTAAGCTAGCTGCTAGCTACGGCCGGGCTAGTTCGGCGAACGTTCGCCGACGTCATCAAATCAGGGGATCCCCCTATTATTTGGTTGCAGCTGCGAGTTAGTACACAGAACTGGTTAGGTGGAATGTTCGCCGAGCGTCGACGAGCTGGTTCGGCGTGGTTCGGCTGTGGTCGGTGGCGGGCTTAACTCCTATTCCTGTTCTCTCGTGCCCTTTCCCCACCTCCTGTATCACCAACCCCTTCCCATTTTCTGCTTGTCTGTGTATCTGTTTTGTTTTTGTTTTGTTTCTTCGTTTCCTGAAATGAGTTAATGTATTTATTCCGCCATCATGCTAACCCTTGTTTTGTAATTACCTACTATAATTGCTTAAAATAAGCATTATATGCTTGAGTATGTAAACATCCATGCATTGTTCTTGTCATGATTAAAATTGAATAAAGTTTTGTTTAAACCAGACACACAAATCCGAATTCTAGGATGGAGTCAACAGTATACAAGGTTGGAAGTCGAGCGGTAGCCAAACTAACCCGATTGAAGACATATAGGGCATACGAGACATACGATTTTATTATTACCACGTGCGGTACACTGATTGTAATAATAATAACAATAACAGCATTTTACTGACCATCAAAATGAATACATTATAATAGAAAATTGTCTTGGTCTAGACGCTCTCTGTGCTCAGTAGGATTGTAATAACAATAATAACAATAACAGCGCTTTATTGTCCATTAAAATAAATAAATAAAAATGAAAAATTGTCTTCGACACGTCGAACCTGCCTGTCAACCTTTGGGGTTATTGGAAGGTTCTAGAATACGATAACCTACCTTAGACAATCAGTGACCTGGATACAGACATTACAGACAGGATCAGGGCATTTCTCATGAAAGAATTAATTCTTGCCATGGATGAATTGTGTACGTGCACCATTGCGCAAGACAGTGTCTTTACAACGAAGGTAATTTGTCCAATCATTAGAGTTCAGCGAATGCAGGGCTCCCCACGAACGCCCGTCCTAGAGGGTCCCGGGACCCCCACTTTTAATGTTTAGAGGGTCCATGGACCCCCTTAGCAGAGTGTTAGAGGGTCCCAAGAGTCCCGGGTCCCCAAACCCCCTATTTACATATAACGCATTGTGATCGCGAATAATGTGATATGAACTGGGTTTTTTATTACCAGAATATTCGAGGACACTTCAACTATACCAAGTTAAATGCAACACACACGAACACTTTGTTCCCGCGTGAAAATTGAATAATTTGTGTTTGCACATTGACTTAGCTGACGACTACAGTCTGAAAAGAGTATACGGGACGCACGGCAGAGGAAATTGAGTGCGTCCCGGGACCCGCTCTTTGTAGGTTTAGTGCGTCCCGGGACCCGCTCCATGAATTTCTAGTACGTGATTTTGGCTTCTAGTGCGTATAGGACGCAGGGACGCGCACTATGGGGAGTCCTGGAATGTCTTCATTGTTATTGTGCACGAACTTCACGAATGTTCACGACCGTTCCACAAAG
The DNA here is from genome assembly GCF_037325665.1 of Littorina saxatilis. Lineage (NCBI taxonomy): Eukaryota > Metazoa > Mollusca > Gastropoda > Littorinimorpha > Littorinidae > Littorina > Littorina saxatilis. The sequence goes on from NC_090253.1 coordinate 9,659,389, forward strand.
TTTTCCGTCTATAGATAAAATGATCCGACTTTTACCTTCTTTTCAAAATGTGTTCCAAATCACCCCTCCGAAATTGTTAATGAAACGAACGCCATTATGTCAAGGGGTTGTCCGGAACCTAGCGGTTACTGCTGTCTTCATGTCACTGATGATCTGGGGGAAGGGGGTGTTTTGGTAGACCTAGACAGGCAGGATAACCCAAAAAGTACAAGTCTAGGCTAGAGGGTGTGGGCTGGCTACCGCGCAATATCAAACCTCGTAGCTCGCATTTCAATATTTTTACAAATCGTATCAATGTGGTATCACACAGCAAGCCGTGTAGTATTCTGCAATTATACACTACCGATACATGCACTGGGTGGCGGTGACCTTATAATGGAAGGGCGCTGGTTCTGGGCGACGCTTAGTTCTCGAGATAGGTGTGACCACATGACGTCATGTTTACTTTCGTCATCGAAGATCTTTCGTATTCCAATACACCAGTTAACAGTTTCGGCACTTGCATGGTACAAAGAAGGAAAACTCACGTGATACCCAAAGCGATTCTGGTTGGACGACAAAATTTCGTCGAGCAACCCTGCATCGTCTGCTCAACGTGATGGAAGCAATTGAACGGGACGGTGTGTTTTCCTCTACGTTATAACAATAACCTCACGTTACATCCAAATTAGCGATGGCGTCAACATGCTGTGTTATTGGTTGCAGTAATGGGAGTAACCGACTTAAAAAATGGTGGTCGGAAGATTGCAAAATTCATTACGTGCCTCGACGGTCGTTAGTGTGTGGTTGCGAACCACCATTCAGGTGGGCATTTGTTATCGCCTGTGTGTCGTGTTTTGACAAACTTTTAGTACGACGGATGTGAGCCGAATTTATTGGGCAAAGTTCAATGAATGCAAAAAGGTATGCCAAATAGTAGTGTGTCATGTTTTCTTTGCGTTGGGTTGTGGTGAAATACACAGCGGTTATCTGTTTGCGAGTTGCCTGGAACACGGTTTTTTAATAACATCTCTCGATCTTCACATATTTTGTCATGTGAATAACAACAGAACAAGTTCGTCAAGTTCGTCAAACATATTTCTTATTTTGTCTGCATTGAATGAATTTACAACGTCCTTCTTGTTAATTGTTTATTCATAAAGACTACTTGTACTGAAGAACATGTTTCCCCCTTTCAACGGGTGGAGTAGTGTCCCTTGCGTAGAAACGTGGGCGAATAACACGATATGCGCATGCGGTGAAATCAACCGGAAAAGGAAAAAGACATAAACATGCCGAAAAACGATATATGCGCATCACCCGGAAAAGAAAATAGGTCGAATCTGCTCGCAATAAAAGAAATGTGCATGTGCGAGATCTAAAATGGCCGCGGAACTGTTAACTGGTGTATCAGTGTCATTTCCCAGTTCTGTGTTCTGCGGTCGTTTTGACTGACTTGACAAATTGAGAAAACCAATGACATTTTATTTTTGCGAAGCAACTGAATATGACAAGACACAGTGTGATATAGTGACGTGTCTTTTTGTGCATGATGTGATCTACCTGATCTAAATTTAGATCCAAAAATAGGTCAAGACCAGCCGGGACAGAGTCCGAAATTAATTCGTTAAAAAAATCGCAGTTCTTGACTCTTTGGGTGCAAGTCAATGAAACTTGGTAGTTCTTCTAACGGATAGCTGCCTGAGGTATGACTAAAAGCCCCAGGGGCTCCGTGCACCTGGATTTGACAAGTTCAGTACCTTTAAACAGCAGTTTTTTGGTCAGAAATATACGTGTATTTGAAGATCAGTCTTTCTTCTGCTCAAAAATGTGTTTTTGGAATCTGAGTAACTACTATTGACTGACTATTAGGGTTTAACGTCCTCTTAGATCAACTGGTCTATATTGGGACAGGTATTGGTAATACGCTGAAGATATGGTGTGATACTTTGATTCGAACAAGCCCGCTGTGGCTGTCTTCTTCGACACACTAGCATTGGGTTTGTCTCGTCAAAGTATCGAAATACGATCGTGATAATCAGAGACGAGAGATGATGCATGCGTGTCTTCGTGTTTTCCAAGCCCTGAGACTTTCGCTGTGAACGTGGGATCTTTTTCGTGCGCATGTGTGCACACGGGGGTGTTCGGACACCGAAGAGAGTCTGCACAAAGTAGACTCCGAGAAATAAATCTCTCGCCGAACGTGGGGATCGAACCCCCGCTGATAGCGACCAACTGGCTACAAAGCGAGCGCGCTACCAACTGAGCTACGTCCCCGCAAACAACTTGCTCAGTAGCAGTTGCAGAAAAGAACTGTTCACGTGTTTTGAACACAGCTGTGCTGTATAAAAAAGAAGTAAACAAGACAAAGAATCAACAAGTCGCGTAAGGCGAAATTACTACATTTAGTCAAGCTGTGGAACTCACAGAATGAAACTGAACGCACTGCATTTTTTCACAATGACCGTAGTCCGCCGCTAGTACAAAAGGCAGTGAAATTGACGAGCCTGTTTAGCGCGGTAGTGGTTTCGCTGTGCTGCATAGCACGCTTTTCTGTACCTCGTTTTGTTTTAACTTTCTGAGCGTGTTTTTAATCCAAACATATCTTATCTTATGTTTTTGGAATCAGGAACCGACAAGGAATAAGATGAAATTGTTTTTAAATCGATTTCGGAAATTTAATTTTGATCATAATGTATTTATTTTTAATTTTCAGAGCTGATTTTTTAATCCAAATATGACATATTTATATGTTTTTGGAATCATAAAATGATGAAGAATAAGATGAAATTATTTGTGGATCGTTTTATAAAATATTTGTTTTAATTACAATTTTCAAATTTTTAATGACCAAACTCATCAAATAATTTTTAAGCCTCCAAGCTGAAATACAATACCAAAGTCCGGCCTTTGTCGAAGATTGCATGACCAAAATTTCAATCTATTTGATCGAAAATTGAGGGCGTGACAGTGGTGCGGCCTCAACTTTTACAAAACGCCGGATATGACGTCATCAGACATTTATCCAAAAAAAGGAAAAAATGGTCCGGGGATATCATACTCAGGAACTCTCATGTACACTGTCATGAAGATTGGTCCAGGAGCTTCTCTGAATCGCTCCACACACACACACACACACACACACACTCACACACACACACACACACACACACACACACACACACACACACACACACACACATATACACCACGACCCTCGTCTTGATTCCGCCTCTTTGTTAAAACATCTAGTCAAAACTTAGACTAAATGTAAACTGTTCAAAAAAAGAAACGCATAGTTGCTACTTGCCAAATTTGTTTTATTTTTCGAAAAAATTAACAGAAAATCCAATATTTAGATTATTTGTTTGAAATTTGGTATGGACACAGTTGAATGCACACACAGTTCATTTGCATCTTCAAATCAATCAGTTAATCAATACGATTGGGTGCCGAGGCTGTCAAGTCAGTAGGGGGTGTGACTACCTTGAGCAGCAACAACTGCCCGGCACCTTCTGGGCATGGACTGGATCAGATGCCGGATATCTTGCTGTGGGATGGTGTCCCACTCCTCCTGAAGTGCCTGCAATAGATCGCGGTGATTTGCCGGCGCTTCTTCTCGCCTGCGCACACGTCTGTCCAATTCATCCCAGAGGTGTTCTATCGGGTTCATGTCTGGCGACATGGATGGCCAGGGAAGCACCTGGACATGGTGGTCGGTGAGGAACTGGGTGGTGAGTCGTGCTGTGTGCGGGCGAGCGTTGTCCTGCTGGAATATGGCATCCTGGTCAGCCAGAAGAGGAAGGGCGTGTGGGCGCAGAATTTCCTCCACGTATCGCTGGGCAGTTATGCGCCCTTGGACGTGCACCAGGGTGCTCCTTCCAGCGGTATTGATCGCCCCCCACACCATGACGCCTCCACCACCATGAACGGGTGCCTCATCCACACAGTTGGGCGCGTAACGTTCGTTTACTCTCCGGTAGACCCTCCTCCGACCATCATGTCGCTGGAGCAGGAAGTAGGACGACTCGTCGCTGAACCACACGTGTCTCCAGTGATTCCGGACGGTCCAGCGAAGGTGCTGGTTGCCCCACTGCACTCGGTTCTGGCGATGGCGGCGGGTGAGGACAGCTCCTCTGTGAGGTCTGCGAGCTCTCAAACCAGCTTCATGCAGGCGGTTCCGCACGGTCTGGTCCGATAATCGGTGTGGCCCGGGGAGAGCCTGGACAGAAGATGAGGCCGACAGGAAACGATTCCGGAGGTGGCGGAGCCGTATGAAGCGGTCGTGAGCAGCAGTTGTCGCCCTTGGTCTTCCCGCTCATGGCAAGTTAGCGACGGAGCCAGTGGCTTGAAACCTGACCCACAGTCTACTGATGGTGCTCTGGGACACGTGGAAGTGCCTGGCGATTGCACTTTGACTTTGGCCTGCTTGTAAACGACCCAATGCAATTTGGCGGTCTTCTCTGCTCAATCGGGCCATCTTTCGTCGCTGAATTGTCGTCTGATTTCTTTGTGGCGAACAATCCGCTTTTATTGGTTTTGGAAGACATGGTGAGAGCTCAATATTCCCCGAGTTTCACGAGATTACACTGAAGCATGACGAGTGGTCATGCCAAATGAGCAATTTTGACATTGTAGCCACTGATAACGCATGCGTCACGTGCAGAGCTCACTTGTGGCAATGGACGAAAGGTCGACGACCAGATAAACATTTTCTGCAGTTTGGTGGATATCCTTGTAGCCATATAACTAAATTAACCAAATATTACAAGCTATGCGTTTCTTTTTTTGAACAGTATATAGGAACTCGATTTTTCAGACTTGACAAGGAAAGCTACTCTTTTTCGACACGTAGAGGGCAGAGCTCGCATTAGTACAGGCCAATGAAAAGTCATATGTGTCAGGGTAAAAAAGAAGTCTCTAATACCCCCTTCCTCATAAAAGAAAAGAAAGGAAAAAGAAAAGAAAAAAAAGATTCAACCAACCCCAATTTTTGGCCCTTGTTATGCAAAATAAGTTTGTCCCTTGAAGTCTGATTTGTAATATTTTACTTTACAATGGAACACAAAAAGAAGAATATAAAGAGATAAACGCCTGCGGCAGCTTTCTTGACATCAATGCAAGTCATTTCCAGTTTGCAATCTGATATGCTGCCGCACTAAGATGCATCATCTCATTTCTTTAGTTGTACTCAAAGGCAAACTCCTCATAATTCAGATCTTACCAGGGTTTTACATGGGATAAGACCATCTCTCCACTTGGACATACACTAAAAATCAACATCCAGTGGCGTGTAATTACTTGGTGATTTGATTTTGTTTAAATTACTCGTGGATTTGACATTATTATTAATTGAAAATGCAAACTGTGCACAGAGGGCAGCAATGTAATTTAAAACATCCAGTGCAACTGTGTTTTTCGGTATAATTGGAAATGTCGTCTCCTCCCGCGACTCTTTCCCTTCCCCCCTCCTCTCCCCAAATGACAGACTCTAAAAAATCAATATTTTCTTGTCAAAATACACACATGACCAATGTATGCTCCAGGTGTTGCTCAATGACCCCAGTACATCTTCTCCACTTCGTACCATGCGTCGCGTTCTGCCGCCTTGTAGGTTAAAAGTACGGCATGCGTGAAACTCTGATTTCCCCCTCAACACACGCACACACATACACACACACACACACGAACGTGGACGCGCACACACGCACGCACTAGCACACACACACACACACACACACACAAACACATTCACACACAAGCACACACACACACACACACTCACACACACATACACAAACACACACACACACAAACACACAGACACAGACACACACACACAGACACACAGACACACACACACACACACAAACACACATCTTCTTGTTGCTATAACCCATCACGCCACCAACTCTCATTCCCTCTGTGTTCCCATTCCCGCTGTCAGTTTGTCCCTATTAAAGCTTTAAATAGTTTCTAACTATTCACATCTATCCAGCAATTGTCAGTCTTTTTTTGCTTTTTTGCCCTTTGAAATTAGGTATTGCCTTTTTATGTTTTATTTTTATTTTTATGTTTAACCTTTATTCAACATCCGACAGACTCTGATGTTCCCTCTCCCGCGACCTGCCTGTACAGAGTGGTTCTTTCTATAACTTTATATTCACCTCTACCTAGCAAGGGCTTTTTTCTTTTCTTTCTCAGCCCTTCCAATGTTGTATCGCCCTTTTTGTGTGTTCACGTAACCTAATATCCTTCCAAGCAAGTTGTTTGCGGGGACGTAGCTCAGTTGGTAGCGCTGGCTTTGTAGCCAGTTGGTCACTATCAGCGTGGGTTCGATCCCCACGTTCGGCGAGAGATTTATTTCTCGGAGTCAACTTTGTGCAGACTCTCTTCGGTGTCCGAACACCCCCGTGTGCACACATGCGCACGAAAAAGATCCCACGTTCACAGCGAAAGTCTCAGGGCTTGGAAAACACGAAGACACGCACGCATCATCTCTCGTCTCTGATTATCATGATCGTATTTCGATACTTGACGAGACAAACCCAATGCTAGTGTGTCGAAGAAGACAGCCAAAGCGGGCTTGTTCGAATCAAAGTATCACACCATATCTTCAGCGTATTACCAATACCTGTCCCAATATAGACCAGTTGGTCTAAGAGGACGTTAAACCCTAATAGTCAGTCAAGTTGTTCGCATCATCCGTGAAGGCTATACGCATCCTATCGGAGAACGAGAAACAAAATTATAGAAAAAGTTCTTTAAAAAAACTTGCGCGAAAGACACCAGGGACAGTATTTTTAACCTCTTTTCAAACGATCATAACTTTTGAGCCCGTGGAAGAATGTTTCTGACACTTGGCACACATGTAATGGCACCATGTTTTACAAAGTATACAAAGTTAAGTGCATGTCACATTTGTTTTCGGGACGTTACAAACGTTTACAAATTTTTAACGGAAAACCATTACAACGTCCATTTTCGGGTTCTGTTTGCTCTAAGTACAGGAACATATACAGATGAGAGTCTTTGTCATCGTTCTGTGAAATTTGGAGAGGCTGCTATTTGTAGTTTTAGATTTATTGCATATCAACTGCAGCTACCCAGCAAAAACACTATACAAACACAGGAATTGTTGCCGCTCTCTTTTACACGCTAGATCTGCCTGACTGCGCGGCGGATTTGAACGAAATTTGTATGACTTGAATTGTTAGGTAGAACACCAAATAAACTTTTTGGTGTACAAAATGTAAAATATCATTCAGTTTAAGTTACCGTTTTGACGGAAGAAAGTGAATCATGCCGTCAAAACACGCCATTTTTGAGGGTAGGCGTGGTCACGGACCTGTGACGTCATACCCAAATATTGCTCAGATTCAAAAACACATTTTTGAGCAGAAGAAAGACTGATCTTCAAATACACGTATATTTCTGACCAAACAACTGCTGTTTAACATCTGGGCTATACCACTGAAAAAATATCCTTAACTTTTTGTGCTCAGTGTATATCTATTGTATTACTTTTCCAGTTATGTCTTTATTTACTTATTCAGCCAGTTCTTTATTTAGTTATTTTGGCATTATACAAAAGTATAAAAAAATATTCTACATGAATAAAAAGCAAATAAGCCTACGAAACCGCTCCACTCCAACCATATTCCGCGTAAACGAAGGCAACAACTCCCAACAAAATCTTAGCTTTCATCTTCATTTTGAAATACCGCAACAACAAACTTCCAGATCTATAACACGATCATATGTGTTCTCTGTTTGCATGTCTGTCCAGTGTCGTGTCCCCCCATGCAGCATATTAACTATAACTGTCCCAAGATAAGCCAATTGGTCCTAAGAGGACGTTACAACTTGTTTTCAATCATCAATCACCGTTAAACAAAATCGGTTATTATTTAAAATGACCGCAAAACTTATCTAACGCAAAGTGAAGCAAATAAGGTTCAAATGACGTCAATGCGTGTCAAGTAAAAAAAAAATTTTCCCTCACTGTAGTCTCCCGAGGAGCTGAACAGAAATTTCAAGAAAAGATTTTGTCTCGGTGACTTTGTAATATCAGCAGTAGAAAAATACTCGTAATAATGCTGCGTCGCCCAAAACAAGTAACGGTTTTGGGTGTGACGAAAAAAAGAACAGGGCAGGAGTGCTATGTAAATTATGAGCAATTCTTCCCCACCCATTTAAAAAATAGGACACTACCAGACTGTTTCCGCATATTGAGCCAGAATTGTTTGTTATGGCAAATCGATGTTGCAGTTCCAGAGCAACTGATCAAAATGTCTTTGCGAATTTGCGTTCAAACGTGTATTTCCCATAATATAACAATGCACAGCTCAAAAATATGGCCAAGAACAAATCTACGGTACTTCGAAGAAAGAAGAATAACAACATTCTTGTCCATTACGACTTGCAATTTACCGTGTGCGCTGTAAAATCTCCCTACCTTCAAAGCAGACGAAAAGCAGACATCTTCATTTTCTTCCAAGGGAGAAATCGTTGGTCATAAAGTCTGGCAGGACCCAAACATACTTCTGCACGCTTTCTTTTCTTGTCATATTCAGTTGCTTTGCAAAAATAAAATGTCATTGGTTTTCTCAACTTGTCAAGTCAGTCAAAACGACCGCAGAACACAGAACTGGGAAATGACACTGATTGAAATACGAAAGATCTTCGATGACGAAAGTATAAATGACGTCATGTGGGCACACCTATCTCGAGAACTAAGCGTCGCTCAGAACCAGCGCCCTTCCATTATGTAGAGGTTACATGCCGAGTCTCAGTGATTATTAAAAATAATGGTCGAAGTTGGCGGATCATGAAAAATGCGAGCTTCAGCGAGCTTTTTCATGACCGCGAACTGAGACCATTATTTTTAATAATCACTGAGACGAGGTGTGTAACCTCTTTATTCCTCCTTTCTTCAGTTATTCAAAGAAAACAGGAGTTTTTGTGCGAAAGTTTGATCGAATCCGAATCACTCAACCAGTCAACCTGCGCAGGCGATCGATTAATGCGCGGTTGTATAGTTCCGTGCAAATCATTCCATTCTGTTAACACTTCTTGTCAGTTTCCCTGTTTTAGACTAAAATCAAGTACACAGATATGCTGTTATTCTGCTGTGGCGGTAAAGGCAGATATTGTGTGTTCTGTTTATGTTTTAGTATCGTGTTAGGATAATGTTCTTTCGTCAAATGGGACTAGCAGACGAACTTTTGCACCCGTGTTCGAACGTTAATTACTGTATGAAGTTCAGTTTTCTGGGGAAAATAGTGTATGAAACCGCTTTATGTTGTTTAAATGGATGAGATGTGTGCATTTTGTTGCGTGTGATCTTTTTATAAAATGAAATATTGTTGAAAACTGACCGTCGGATTGCAGTCAGTGTTGTCGAAGAAACTGCGTTAAAAGAAGGGGAACTACTCTTGTCGGCAAGAGTATGAGTTACTTGCCTTGGGAATTTGCTTGGATGAACGGTGTGTGCACGGCAGATCTAGATTCAGAAAACAACCTAACTCATGGATTTTATATGGAGATTCATGTGTTCAGGCCTGTAGTTGTTAATTTAAATGCGGTATGTTTGTATTGTTTGCTCCAGAGATGTATATTTCGTACGTATAGAGCGTTCGGAACTTTTCAGTCGCAAAAGTAGTACCAAAACAGAACAGCTTCTCAACCCATTGCGCTATCGAGGATTCAGGCTGTTGCTGGCTCGTTATTTGTTTGGTTGCTGGGTCATTATCGAAAAATAACTAGCTCTACAAGTTTACAGAGGTAAAGAAGCAGAGGGGGGAATAATTGCAGAATACTACACGGCTTGCTGTGTGATACCACATTGATACGATTTGTAAAAATATTGAAATGCGAGCGAAAACGAGCTTTCCAATACAATTATTTGAAAAAGCAACAAGCGCTAACCCTCCCTCTTTTTTTTTCTTCAAAGATGTTTTTTCTTCAGGCAATTTGTCATGCAGTTACACAGGAGTCACATGATCATAGAGTGGATTTGACGGGTAAAAACATATTCAATACAACGTACAATCAATTATAATAAGTTCTGTTCTACAAGGGCAAGATATGAAGCCCACTTTAGCATACATTTTCCATAATTCAGTTCTGTACAGTGAATATGTTTATCAATCTTTATGTTTAGGCCAGTTTCTTTAAAAAAATGTTCAATGTTAGTTTTACTTTATTTATTCTACATTTGTATACACAAAATTTGGCTTGCAATAAAACACAATCAAAACCTTCATCAGTATTTGTTATACCGTCTTGTCCAAATAATACAAGTGTGGGGTTGAACTCAAGCCTGCTGCAGTTCAAACATGTTTCTTTCATATACTGTTTAAGGTTGTTCCAAAAGGTTTGAACAAATTCACACTGCTATAAATGATGAATAATGGTGTCTCTTTGCACATTACAAAAATTGCACAGGTTACTAGTTGTTACCCCCATATTCTTTAGAATAGAGTTTGTAACCAGAATTCGGTAAATAAATTTTATTTGGAACTATCGTAACTTGACTTCTTTTATTTTGTATGTGTATTTAAACACTTTCCAATCAATATCTCTGTCCAATAATATTTCCCAATTTGTACGTGCTTTTGACATTTCAGGTTTACCTATATCATAATATGATTTGGATCCTTTCATTGTTAATTCAATAACATTTAAAGCTTTCATCTGTTCTTTTGCATCTGCATTTATAAACTCAATGCCGTTTTTTCGCTTATAAACCCTAACCGAATTAACGCAGCCAAAATAATCAAGAATTTTTATTTGAATATGATATTTTGTTTGTAATTCTTGATAATTCAAACCCTCCCTCTTTTAGAACCTCGATCTCTTCCCAAGCCTTGTGAAATCTTTGACGTTAAAGCAAAAAGACGTCACTCTAAAGAGTATAGCGTGACTTGTACGTTCTCAAAATTTGTCCCGATAAAACAGAAAACGCAAAAGTGTTTCCAGAATGACATTTTTCTCTGTGACTTTGACATAATCAACATAGGAAAAGTAGGTTCCTGCCAGACTGCAGATTTACACGACCTCGTTACATGATATACGCACGTGTGAGTGAATGTTTTAGTTTTGACGTGGGTGGTCTCTCTCACGAACGTAGAATAAATAGAGAATACTTCATGGCTTGATGTGTCCTTCCAGATTTACACGAGTTGCTTTTTTAAATATCGAACTGCGATATTTGAAAAAGCAACGAGTGTGAATATCGTGCGACACAGCAAGTCATGTAGTATTCTGTTTTTAATTGAAGGGCGCTGATCTTGTACGACGCTTAGTTTTTGAAATAGATGTGATATTACGAAGAACATCACGAAAATTCCATTAAAAAAATAAAAAATTCTGTTACGTTTGGCATCATTTTCGGAGGTATTTTTCTGGTAACGTTTAGCAAATATATATCTGGGCTGTTCGGTTGAGGCGGTTGGAAAGCAGACAGATTACTTCGATTAAAATGAATCACTGGCAAAACAAATAAATGCGTCTTGAAATTTTATACTTACTGATGAAACTGTATTTTGACATGATGTGTGTACCGTAAACTACCTTGTATCCGCCCAGTATCGAGTTAACGTCCACCTCCTAGTTTGGGCCAAAAGCTATGCATTGGGCATGCTACCTAGTAAACGCCCACCCCCCTCTTCTTGATTACTGGTGTCGCGAAAACAAAATTGGAACATTTGTTTTTATTGTATTGTAAATTCCGCATGCAGTACTGAGTATTCCTCTGAGTCACAAGCAAATAATAACTTTAATCCACTTCTGTCCAAGTGTATAATGCCAAGATACTGTTATAAAAGAATACTGTTGATTTCTACTCTCTCCGCAGTCTACCTGAGAGAAAAAAAGAGTTGACATTTTTAAAGCTCTTCTGAAGTTGAAAAAAAACCGGTTTTTGATCACGATACTTGTTTCAAGCGAGAGAGGCAAAGAAAGAGAGTGAGGGAGAGGAAAGTTTGTGCAATAACGCATCCTTTGAACATTTTCATGCCAAGTGACCAAGATATCGTTATTCTAGCAAATGAAATGCTGCTGCAAAGGGCATAGTCTCTAGTAAAACGCCCACCCCCCACTGTTGGGCAAAATTGGTGCACAGGGGGGGGGGGGGGGGGGGGGGCGTATACAAGGTAGTTTACGGTAGGCTCCTATATGTTTTGCAGTCCATTTGTCGACGCACTCTTTCGTATCAGACATATTTTCATATGACAGCAAGACTGAATTGGTAGCAAAACATTCCATTCTTCAACTCGCGAGCTTGAACATGACGTCAATTCAGCTTTCGTCATCCATGATCGTTACAACTTAGGTATTCCAACCAGTGTGATTTTCCATCACTGTGTTCTGCGTGCGTTTTGACAGACCAGACGTGTTGAGAAAAGCTTCGCCAAACATTGCGGTACAGCAGCAGAACATGACAAGAAAAGGAAGCGAGCAGAAGGATGTTTGAGTCTTGCAACAATGTCTGAAACAAGAATCCTCCCTTGAAAGAAAAACAGATGTCTGTGTGTCGTCTGCTTTGAAGGGTGGGAGATTTTGAAGCATTCAAGTCAAAACGCAAGTCGCGTTGATGAGCTTGTTGAGGTTAATCTTTCTTTGGATTGCCGTGGATTCGTTTGCAACCATTTTTAGAGCTGTGCCTTGAAAGGAAACGGCAAAAAAAAGCCTTCTTTGGTTTGCTACGGAACTGCAACGTCGATATGGCAAAACAAAAATAACTGGATCAATGTGCGGAAGAGGCTGGTAGTGTCACAATTTGTATATGGGTTGGAAGAACTGCTCATAATTTACATTAATAGTTGTTTTGGGCGACGCAGCATTATTAACCTACATACTGAACTTACGTGTATTTTACTTAAAACGTCCCGCAGTCGAGGTCTTTTGTAACCTCGATCTCTTCCAAAGGCTCGTGCAATCTTTGACGTCAAAGCAAAAATACGTCACTCTACAAAGTATAGCGTGACGTGTAAGTACTAAAAACTCTTTCATGGGAAAGAGCAGGGGCAAAAGTGTTTCCATAATGACGTTTGTCTAGGTGACTCTGGCATCATAAAGCAGTGGAAAAGCAGGTCAATGACAGATTCGTTTGACATGAAATCTGTTACATGATATACACACGTGTGGTTTCAACGATATTATCTCATGAGTTGTCTCTCTTTAGTTTGTAGAATAAATAATTAACACACACAGCACACGTGTATCTGCAGATGCGGTCTCTAGACAACACGATGCTGGTGACATGGCCACGCCGCGGTCTCAAGCCTCTGATGAAGGCGACGCTGGTCGCTCTGCTGCTGGTCTCTCTGGCCGCCGTGCTAGTCTTCCGGGCACCGTTACCCGGCTTGCACCTGTGGGACACCAAGGAAGCCAAGCTGAACCGAGACTCCAGGATGTTCTTTGAGTGGGAGGGGTTCGGGCCCGAGAAAGGTGAGAGGAATCGATGTCACACTTCGATCTGTCTGTCTGCAAGTTTCCGAGAGGGCCTGAAGGTATTCATTAAAACTACTACATTTCAAGGCAAATCTTCCACATTGCAAAGCTCAAGCGCTAGTGGGACACCAGGAAAGCAAGTGAAATTGGTTACGTGAACGTCACTCAATTCACTTTAGTGTGAACTCCCGTCGTTTACACGTGTAAAACATGCAACCAATGTGATCAACCGAGCAAGATGAGAGGCCTTGTCGAGAAGCGGAATCTCTTGATTTGTAAGCAGAGTTTATGAAATATTTATTAACATCTAGGCCTTAAAAAAGATTTTATTTCCATAATTAAAATGGTCCGATCGTCCCGAACTGATTTCCAGAGAAAAATACGAAAAGAAATCAAAACTTCGAAGTACGAGGGTGTCGCGAATAAGCAATTCATGAGAACATGGTGATGCAATAATAAAAATAATGAGAATCAAAAAACAAGAAAGGTAAACATTTTGGAACGTTTAATTCAGAACAAAACAACACGTGTACAAGGACCTAAACGACAAGATAATAATACTGAGAGTAACAATACTATCGGCAATGAACACTTTGTGTTTTCCCCAGGGCTGTACAACTTCACGGTAGTGACGGCGCTAGTGGACATAGGGCGCGGCCAGTGGAACTTCCAGTCACGTGGTTTCAACGAGTACCTGTTGTACATGCAGCGCGTGCTCAAGCTTGACGTGAACATGGTGGTCTACATCCACGACAGGGGGGCCCCGACGGTGCGGTGGATGAGGCGGGGAAGAGAACACAGGACCCGGATCATCGCCACCAATCTGGAGGACCTGCCCTACTACAAATACAAGTCAGATATTTTCATTTGTGTTATCTCAGCGTATTACCACTTCATGTCCCAAATAGTCTCTAATTGTTCTTGGGACAGAAATAGCAAATAAGCATAGCATTAGTTGCGTTACTTTATGATAATAATAATAATAATAATAATTGTCAGTAAGTACTGGTGTCACATGACTGATTTGAAATAGTTGATTGGCTAATGGCAGTGCGCTTAACACTGTTAGCGCACTCTTGGAGTGCGCTAACTTTTCCAGAGAGCGTATTCTTCCGCCCTTTTCCAAAGCAAGGCTGTGCTCCTTCTTTTGATTTGAGAAGATTCTTCTCATCCTCCGTGCTGGTGACATGTAGCTTATTTTCTCCACATTACCAAATGATGCTTGACCCTAAATGTTCCGCGGCTAAAAGCAGAAGTGGTTTTTTTTCCTGACAGATTCCATGCGCCAGTGCCTCAGTGAGTCTGGCCTCTTCTTTCGACTTGCGAAGATTCTCAGCCGCTGTGTTAGTGGCATGTAGCTTATCGTCTCTACAATACCAAACAATGATTGCTTGACCCTAAAATGTCCCCGGCTAAAAGCAGAAGGGTTTTTTCCGACATATTTCGAGCTGGACAAAGCAGCATTTGGAAGTCGACTGATTCAATAGACTGTCCTACTCGTATATGTAGCAGACGACATCATCAGTTCAGGACTGAAATGAACGGTTTTCGCATATTTCAAGACAACTACGATGTAAACAGAATACGCGAAGGCTTCAAAACATTCTTACCATGTAATCATAGCACCAACCTCCCAGATGAATGCAGGTACATTGCGAGAAATAACATGCCAACTTTATTTTTTTGCGAATGAGGGAACGAACGTGTCACTTTGAGTCGTTTGACATCAGGGGACGCCACTCAGTTGCTTGGGGGTCGTTCATTTTTTGGGGAGCATAGAACATTTCGGTACATGTTGTTTTTTATACCAATAATTAATACATAAGTGAAACTGTATGCTAACGGGTACATTTCTCACAACTGTAACTCATACTGTTAGTTGCTACTCGATGACACGGTACAGAGGGTAATCAAATCGTTTTTTGTGTAACACATTCAAAACCTAACTTGTTTTGAACATGTACATAAATCTAGGTTAGTAGTTAAAGGGAAGAAACTGTTGTTTTTTGGGTAATGTGGACATTGATTGTTACCTTCCTTTAATCAGTCTTTTCAACTTGGCTAACTCAGTTTATATTTTTGGGTTTAGATAACATTGTTCAAGCTGTTTCAAAAGTGTTTTTGATTAGGTATTAATTATAAACTTTAATAAGTTTCAAAGATATTTTATTTCATTTTAAGATATTTATTGTTAAAAAATCTTTCAGTTCGAATTTTAGAGTTTTAGCGTCACTTCCGTCCTCTGCTTGAGAAGTCGCCAAGATGGTGTGAAACCTCTGGACAACATTTTGGTTCTAAATCAGAGACAACCAGTCTGGGTTTCACATTACATGTAGTCTGACTGAGTGGTTTGTGTTCTGAGATTTTGGTGAAGCACCTTACGAACACTGGGGTTTTAGGTTTGAGTTTTAACTGGGTTTAGTTTTTAAGTTTAACACAGGTTTGTTAGTTCTTGTATTTCATTCTTGGAAGTTTGTATTTTGTTGTTGAAAAAGAAAAGACAAGAGAATAAAAGGATTTTGAAACATTTATTTCTGTATTTGTGTTATTCATTTAACACATAAAATCCCCTACCCCCTTTCTTAACATAATTGAATTTGTCTAAATATAACTTGAAAAGTCAAGAGTGTTACATGTGTTTGTTTGTTTGTTTGCTTAACGCCCAGCCGACCACGAAGGGCCATATCAGGGCGGTGCTGCTTTGACATTTAACGTGCGCCACACACAAGACAGAAGTCGCAGCACAGGCTTCATGTCTCGCCCCAGTCACATTATTCTGACACCGGACCTAGCACTAACCCCATAATGCCAGACGCCAGGCGGAGCAGCCACTAGATTGCCAATTTTAAAATCTTAGGTATGACCCAGCCGGGGTTCGAACCCACGACCTCCCGATCACGGGGCGGACGCCTTACCACTAGGCCAACCGTGCCGGTAATCAAATCGTAAAATGCATGGTCGGCGATGAAACCGTCAATACCCCCGAAATGTGCAAAGCCGGTGTCACGAACTGAAACCTCAGCTGAACAATCCTTCTCATTGCGGTCAATGCTCATGCGCCAATCTTGGACTTAAGAAATGCGACCCTTTGACCGAACGAACCATGGGCAGGGTTTGGGTTAGGATTAGGGTTAGGTTGTTCACGACCTGATTAATCTCCCCATGTTAGCGCATGCGCATTGACCGCAATGAGAGGGATTGTTCAGGCAGAGTTTTCAGTTCGTGACACCGGCACACACACTCAAAAGTAGATCTAAGTCGACCTGTCCACAATTGATCCAAACGCTGGCAGAAAAAGTGTGCCTTGTCAAACGTTCTAATCTCTTGTAGTCATTGACAATACTGTTATTAAAACAATCAAAGTGCGCTGAGAGATTTGTAGAGCAAATCTTGAAAATAATTATTGAATTCAGCGCTACGCTCAACAATTAATTTTCTCGATTTGCTCTATAAATCTCTTAGCGCACTGTGATGTCTCAATAACTTAAATTGTCAGTAAGTACTGGTGTCACATGACTTATGTGAACCAGTTGATTGGCTAATGGCGATGCGCTTAAATCTGTTAGCGCACTCTTGGAGTGCGCTTATAACTTTTCCACAGAGCGTATTCTTACGCCCTTTGCCAAAGCGAGACTGTACTCTCATCCTCAGAATTAATTAATGACATGTAGCTTATATTCTCCACTTTACCAAAAAATAACCATAAATTTCCTGCGGCTCAAAGCAGAAGTGTTTTTTTTCTGACAGATCGCAGGCGCCTGTGCCACAGTGAATCCCACTGATCTAAAAATAGAAGCGGCTGTGTCTCTTCCACAATGGTCTCTTCTCGTTTTGACTTGCAAAGATTCTTCTCATATGCCGTGTTAGTGGCATGTAGCTTATTAACCACATTACCAAATGATGAGTTAGTATAAAATTCCCAGCGGCAAACAGAAAACAAATTCCCAGCGGCAAACAGAAAACACAAGTGTTATTCCGATAACGTACCAGCTAGACCAGCATTTGGAAGTCGACTCTGTTATAGTAAACTACACTGAAATACGACTGCATCAGTTCAGTAAATGAATGGTTTCCGAATTATTATTTCAAGGCAACAACAATCGGAATCGAAAACGTGTAGGGTTAAGAACGTTCTTACCATGTATACAACTTATTACCAGCCTGCCTCATGCGTGCAGACGAGCAATTTTTGTTTTTGAAATGAGACTGCAGTGCAGTGGTTCGATTGCCCTAGCCGCCTAGCAGACGACATAAACCCCGCAGCAAATTAACATGTTGGGCAAATGTGAACAAACAAACGATGGGGATATAATACGTGTAGAGTTCAGAGCATTCTTACCGTTCATATATAGTACCAGACTCCCCGATGAGTGAAGATACAACACGAGAAACATACCACATTTACTTTGAAAATGTGCTAACCGTGGCCTTGGAGTCAATTCAAGGGGCAACACTCTGCACAGTCAATCTGTCGAAGCTCGATGAAGGTTTCGAATCGCAAATAACTAAGAGCACAGTCCTTTCTCCGAGTTTAAATGAGGTCTGTATGAAAGATCATCACTTTTTAGCTTAACGCTACTCTGGAATTTACCAACAGAAATTAAAACAAGAGTTTGCATGTGACGAAAGCACGACACACTTGAGACAGCCCACACAAAAGTAGATCTGACACAAACCTGACCACACAGTTACGCCTATCCAAATGCGCGTAGCAAAATGTGCGTTTTGAATCTTCTTTTTTCTCTGGCAGTACTGACAATATCGTTATTGAAACAATCCCAGTGCACTAAGGGATTTATAGAGCAAATCTCGAAAATAATTATTGAACTCAGCGCTATGCGCTTCGTTCAATAATGAATTTTCTCGATTTGCTCTATAAATCCCTTAGTGCACTGGGATGTCTCAATAACTTAAATAATGATGATAATAATAATAAGCGTATTTATAGCGCGCAAATCCTAAAATAGTTCTAAGCGCCTATTGCTTTAAAAATATGTTCGTTTCCTCCCAGTGGAAAAATAGCAGCGACAGTGTTTAGGTGCAATCAGCCATCCGTACTTATGGTGTTTTACCGGCCACTGTTGTGACATGGGGGTGGGACATGAATACCGTCTCTGAGCTGCAAATAAAGTTGACACGTGTCCGTCCCGATCCGGATGCAAACCCGTTCCCCCAACATAACAAGTCCGGTTCTCCAGCATTTCCGCTACCTGTTTCCCGCGAACAAAACCCAGTTCAGCTTAACATATTAAATCTGACGCAACATCTTAAATCTGGCTAGACTTGTACAGGGGATAAGACCATCCCTCCAGTTGGACACTTACCAAAAAGCAACTGACTGTGTGTTGTAGTGCAGAGTGAGATTATTTTGATGAATTAATTTCTTAACGGAAGCTAGGGATAGTCCGTGAAGCTAAGTCATGGATAGTCCGTGAAGCTAAGTCATGCAACAGTTCTCACTCTGCACAGGAAGCAGTCACTGAGTCAAAATCTATGTTGACAGTTGGTATGTGCCCAAGTATAGGGATGTTCTCATCCAATGCAAAAGCCTGGCCAGATCTTACATGGTCTGTTGAGCCCTAACCCCCTTTGTCTATGCCGCCCAGGTCTCAGATCCAGTCGGTGATGGACTCCGAAGACTACAAGCGGGACAACGAGCTGGTGAGGAAGCGACTGTGCGAGGCGACCATCCCTGACTACGACATCGTGCAGTGGAGCAAGCTCTACTTCCTGCACCGGGCCATCCAGTCTGACCCCTTCCGCAACAACTACTTCATCTGGATCGACGCCGGCTACGGGCGAGGCGAGGACATCCATCCGGCGGACGGGGTTTGGAAGCCGCTCAAGTTGTTCAGCCACATGGACCAGGTGACGTTCCTGGAGCGCGAGGACGTGGAGACGTACCGCCCGCTGGTGGAGCGACTTCACAAGATGAGCATCAACATCATCCCTGGAGGCTTCGTGGGCGGGGGCGCCCCGGCGCTTGAACGCCTGTACACGCTCCAGCAGCAGCACGTGGTCGACTGGCTGCATAACGGCGTGGTGGACGACGATCAGACCATGTGGATGCAGCTTTACTTCAAACACCCTGCCCTCTTCAACCTCGTGCGCGCTGACTGGTATGACGCCTTCAAGATCTTCAACGAAGACCCCTTACACATTCCATAAACTCGAACAGAAATACCTTTCCCGTGTCAAATACCTCAAATGAACAATTAAGATACCTTTTACATTTTAACAAAGACGTTGGGTGGCAAGTGTCGGTTAAAAAAAATTCATTAAAAAAAAGCCGTACCCTGCAACCAGGCTGTTGATGTTTGGTATGTCTCCAAGTGGAGGATGTAACCTGGCCAGAACTGAGACGGTGAGGTGAATTGTTTTCGGAGGAAGAAATGTGCCTTTAAGCAGTAAACCGCGAAAGAAATGCAGCGTTGTCAACCTCAACTGTGTGTAAATGAGTGAGCAATTTTAATATATATCTGAAATGACCGTTTGTATCTAATTCATCTTCTTATCTAATCTATCTAATACAGTATAGACCGGTTGTAAGAAACCCGTGGGGACCCAAACTTTAGGTTTCTTATATCCGGTGTTTTCTCAACCCGGTTTGACCGGATATAAGAAAATATTGCAAGGTCGACTTTCTTATAACCAGTCAATCTTTTTTCTATGTAAAATTGATGTTTTCACACTATTTTCGCCTTCACTTGTTTTTGTATGTTTAAATTGTATTACACAAAGGGGGTAACAATCAAGGGTATGCCAAACCCGGCAAATGCAGTAGGCATCCCAGAGATCCCTAAGTGCCTCTCCCAAAGATGGTACTTTTCGGCAAGATTTACAGTTTCAAGCTGTTAGGACAACTTCTTTGAAAATGTGATTTTATAGAGGTTTTTTGGGGAAACTGAAAGCTAGCCTCGTCAGAGGACAACTATTCAAACCCATCTCCTCATCATCTTGTTTCTCGATTGAGAATAATCATTTATAGATGACTATTATTCATTTCCCTTGTTGGGGTGTACTTGCATGTACTGGTGGTTGATTATCCAAATGTCCTCTCAGTGATTGAGGCTTATATGAGTCACTGTTCATTTAAACGGGTTTATTCCGTATTTTTATGTGTACTAATGGTACAGGTAGATATGGGGAGTGGTGTAGTTGTTTGTTCAACCCATCTCCACAAACAAATAATCATTTATGTATGATTTGTAGTGTACCTCACAAGATCTGAGTGTTATGATCACAGTAGAGGCTGAGCGTTTCCAATGAAGGTAAACGTATTGTAGAGATCGGTAGTCATGGCTGTTTTGCCCGTCGATGATGAGAAGATCGTATATGTTGCCCTTGGTTGGGCTGTTGCTCTCCTAATGTGATGCAGATTAAGTTGAAGTACCTCTCAGTGATCGAGGTTTTCGTTGTATGTGTACCTCACAAGATCTGAGGGTTATGATCTCAGTAGCTGTGATAGTGGAGGCTGAGCGTTCCCACTGGCAAGTAATTGACTGCGTGTTTAAGTAGATAGTTTCGTCAGTTCTGAGTTCCTATTGGCGGTTACCAATTCCCGCCCTATGCTATGCTAAATTTCTATTTTTGTCCCCAGAATAAGAATCTATTTGGGACATGAGGTGGTTGTACGCTAAGCATTCCCGCCCGTGGGTTGGCTGGTTCTTGTAATCAAGGGATAAGTGTGTCACTCAACATCCCTGTGGTGGTGTGGGGGGGGAGGTGGGGGGGGGGGGGGGGGCTTCTAGAGCGAGCATAGCCCCACCCAATCAACCTCCTTACCCAACCCTTAATTGGATTGAAGAACTGGCGCGTGCCGGAAGTGTCTTGGCACTGCCACTGGAGGGATTAACTGGATCGTATCAGCGTCTGTTGCTTGAGGTTGTTATATCTGCGGCGTCATAGTATAGACAGATGTGTCCCATCTACGAGGGTAGATAATAGGGGATTAACTGCATAACTGTATCCTTATTGTCCGGTTTGAGGCAGACAGTTTGCGAGGACAATCGTTGTTGCTAGTGCCACTGGTTGCCAATGTTCTGGCACTGGAGGGATTAGCTGTATCGTATCAGCGTCTGTTGCTGGAGACCGTTCTATTTGCGGTGTCATAAACTACGTTTAGTAGAGACGGATGTGTCCCATCTATGAGGGTTCGATATTTCGTGCAACTTTGAGACTTGCCAGAGGCTCGTGAGTCCCTTGATATTCATCCGCTGGGTCTTGACTGAAATACAAGCCATTTTAAAAATCACGAGTGTTGTAACCTCTATATCCCATGAAGATCTAAAAGACAAAGTGTGACGGAAACATCAAGCTTTAGTTGTCTGTTCAGATGAGGCACCTCTGCACATACCTTATTCTAAAGGAACGTCTGTTGATCTATGTCAAGTCGGTGCATAATGGTGGCTTGGTTGTCCCTGTCAGGGCGGGGATGTAGCTCAGTCGGTAGCGCGCTGGATTTGTATCCAGTTGGCCGCTGTCAGCGTGAGTTCGTCCCCACGTTCGGCGAGAGATTTATTTCTCAGAGTCAACTTTGTGTGCAGACTCTCCTCGGTGTCCGAACACCCCCGTGTGTACACGCAAGCACAAGACCAAGTGCGCACGAAAAAGATCCTGTAATCCATGTCAGAGTTCGGTGGGTTATAGAAACACGAAAATACCCAGCATGCTTCCCCCGAAAACGGCGTATGGCTGCCTAAATGGCGGGGTAAAAAAACGGTCATACACGTAAAATTCCACTCGTGCAAAAAGCACGAGTGTACGTGGGAGTTTCAACCCACGAACGAAGAAGAAGAAGAAGAAGAGTCCCTGTCAGCTCAAAGCTTCTTACACGGATTTGACTGAATACCTAATGGTTACACACGCATCTCCTACCCCCCGCGGGTTAGGGGGAGTCCCATATTGGTTGGGACAAGAAAGAATATACCCGATGCTCCCCAGCATGTCGTAAGAGGCGACTAACGGATTCTGTTTCTCCTTTTACACTTGTTAAGTGTTTCTTGTATAGAATATAGTCAATGTTTGTAAAGATTTTAGTCAAGCAGTATGTAAGAAATGTTAAGTTCTTTGTACTGGAAACTTGCATTCTCCCAGTAAGGTAATACATTGTACTACGTTGCAAGCCCCTGGAGCAAATTTTTGATTAGTGCTTTTGTGAACAAGAAACAAAGTGACAAGTGGCTCTATCCCATCTCCCCCCTTCCCTCCGTCGCGATATGACCTTCGCGGTTGAAAACGACGTTAAACACCAATTAAAGAAAGAAACACGCATCTCCTGATATCTTCGACACCTTCATCGTCTATAAGAGTCTACTGCACCACAGAAGAGCTAGACAAACTCGCAAATTGCATTCAACAGCTTGTCCAGAGAACAATCGTAGTCGATGATGTACCGATAAGGGCGTATGAACCGAAGGGCACACTGTAACTTCACATGAGCATAACATAGCAGTGCTGGTCGAACGGACTGGGTTTTTAACTATTGCTAGTTTGACTTCTGTTTTAGTTGAGAGCACGAGCGCAGGGGCGGACGAGGGGGGGGGGGTGCACAGGGTGCAGGTGCACCCCCCCTCCAGGAAAAAAAAGGAAAACATTTGGAAAGCTGATTCTATGACCATTTCTAAGTTCAAATGGCACCAGATGGCACCATTTTGCTTCTTTGGGCAAACATTTTCCGGGGGGGCATACTTCCGGACCCCCCCTAGCAAATTCGGGCGCTTCGCGCTTATCACATTCACTTTCGATTCAAAGTGCACCCCCCCTTACAATGCAACTGATCCGCCCCTGGAGCGCACACACTCAAACGCATACGGCTTGTCATGTTGATCACAAGAGAGAAATAGAACAGCAAATAGAAGGAAGCATAACAGATTATGTCCCCATAATATGACGCGATGGATGACAGACTTCATGAAATCTATGAGGCTGTGATGATAGTCTCGGCTATGGCATTCCGTTTGTCAAATAATTATTTGGATACTTTTTCATGTTTTTTTCCCCAGTTTTAGCAAAATAATCCTTATTATTAGAAGCTCATGTGCTAAATAAGTAATTGTTTATAAACAATGTAAACAAAATTCTAAATATTTTTTTGTTTACGTAAACCATTCATTGTTTACCTAAACAATTCATTGTTTACGTAAATAATTCATTGTTTACGTAAATAATTCATTGTTTACGTAAATAATGTATTGTTTACACAAATAATCACTTATTTCACAAAATAATATTTTTGGGGTGGATAAAGTGAGCAGTTGCTAAATAAATCATTGTTTACCTGTATAATGCATTATTTAGCAGATTCACTAAATAATGAAAACTGCTTTCCCTAAACAATTCATTGTTTAGGGAAAGCAGTTTTCATTATTTAGGGGAATCAAGAATTGACTTCTAAGCTTCATTTTTTTCTTTGTGTGTATACTATAATTCAATACAAGGTATCTCCAAACATTATTTATCAGAAAATGTTCGTAAATTTGTCCAAACAACAGCTATTTTAAGATAAGAGTGTGTGGAGAGACCTTGTATTCAATTATAGTAATCACTGAAAGACATAAAACTTAGTTCAGAAGCGAATCCTAGAAACCCCTAAATAATGGAAAATGTGTTGGCTAAACAATTCATTGTTTACGTAAATAATTCATTGTTTACGTAAATAATGATTTATTTAGCAACATTGCTGATTGTTTATAAACAATGTAATTTAAGTCTAAATAATATATTGTTTAGGTAAATAAATATATTATTTAGACATATTTTACATTGTTTGTAAACAATCAGCAATGTTGCTAAATAAATCATTATTTACGTAAACAATGAATTATTTACGTAAACAATGAATTGTTTAGGTAAATAATGAATGGTTTACGTAAACAAAAAATTATTTAGAATTGTTTTACATTGTTTATAAAGAATTATTTATTGAGCACATGAGCTTCTAAATAATAATTATATAGCTAAAACTGGTGAAAAAAACATGAAAAAGTATTCAAATAATTATTTGACGAATGGAATGCCATACTCGGCAAGTCGAGACCAAAACTAAGCTATAGCACTGAGCGACTCTCGCGCATGTTCTCAAAAGCGTGGTGACCCCTTGCACATCCTGTCTAATAATACGATAATTTATAACGCGCACATATCTCACCACAAGGCGACTCAAGGCGTACTCATACACAATCTTTCGCATTAACAACTCAAGCATACTCATATACACTTACGCATAAATTACATCAAGATGACAAGGCAACAACTCAAACAGAGACACGGCATTTAAAAATAAGCAACAAATGTACAGTCATGGCTATTTACAACTGATCTGATTGGGCTTGCGGGTGAGATGGGTGAGGGGGGGGGGGGGGTTGTAGCGAGGCACTGTAGTCTGAGGATTATTTAAGGAAAAGAAAAGTCTTGAGGCCAGATTTAAATGCTTCTAAAGACTGTTGTTGACGGAGGGGGAGAGGTGGTGAGTTCCAGTTGGTGGGGGCTTGAAAGGAAAAGGAGCCTTGGCCTGGAGATTTGAGCTTTGTGTGAGGTATGTTGAGTTTGAGGAGCGGAGTGGTCGGGAAGGTTAATAGGGTGAGAGGGAATCAGAGAGATAGGAAGGAGCAAGCGTGTTGATGCATTTGTATGTGAGAGTGTTGAGCTTGTATTTGATCCTATGTGAGATGGGTAGCCAGTGGAGTTGTTGCAACAGAGGGGTGATGTGGTCTTTCTTTTTTATTTTAAGGACAAGACGGGCATAGCTGTTTTAAATGCGTTGAAGACAAAAGATAGAAGAAGCGGGAAGTCCAGCAAAAAGGGAGTTACAATAGTCAAGACGAGAGAGGATGGCAGAAGTGACAAGTTTGGCTGTAGCGTCTGTGGTGATGTACTTGCGTATAGTGGCAATCTACAGGTACATTTGCAGTTTGGAATGTCAAAGACGACAACAAGTAGAGCCAGCTATGATGTATTTCGTGCACCCTTGTTTATTAACTCTTTTATGTGTTATAAGAGTGCAATAGTTACATCATAGATGTGACAAGAGTACAATGGAAATACAAGAAATATACCTAGAGTACATTTACAGAGACAAAGAATGGAGGTCATGGGATATATAGAGGTTACAACACGAGTGTTTTTTTTTTTTATATGGCTTGTATTTCAGTCAAGACCCAGCGGATGAATATCAAGGGACTTACGAGCCTCTGGCGAGTGGTAGTTCGAAAAATGAGGCAGGGGTTCCGGGGACGTCGAGGCGCCAAGTTGGGTACAGGGAAGAAGCTTCCTGATATTAAGAACAATTTTACATATCGAGGTTCACCGGGGGGAGGGGGGGGGGGGGGGGTGTCCGGAACTAAGGAACCAAAATTCCCTGAATTTTGCATGCAGATCCATCACCACTGCCCCTTCATCCACCCATCATTACCCATCCACTCAAAGTAGTTCACCTCCAATGTAAGTATCACACGGTGAAAATTAGGATTTTAGAGTTTACAAAGGATTTAGGTTTTAACGATAATTGTAAGCATTATATATGGAATTTAGTTAATAGTAACGAGTTGTATAGTGAGACTGAGGAATAAATTTAGCAACCTAAGGTTTACTTACTATATGAAAGATAGGTTACAACGGTTAAATAATCATGTAGATAGGAACTAAAGCCAACAAGGCCCAAGTTGTTCCTGAACACCGAAATAGACAGACGTCCGCCTAGTACCAGTCACCAAATAGTCAAGGAATGGCAACTTTAATTTCAATAGGATAGGGAAATATGATGTACATTTTACATGATGTTGTGATTATTCTTAAAGTAAATTCTTAAATTGTTTTCCAGTTTTGTGTGCAGTATGCCTCAAGATTCTTTCTGGTCTAAAGTTCTGAATGTGGAATGTTACCTTCTTTCTAGTCTATGACTGTGTATGTTTGTGCCGTCCACCATATGTAACCTAGCGGTTCAAATGTGCGATCGTTTGTAAGTTGTTTGTATCTATTAGGTATACGTGCGTTCGTTACTGTTATGTGGTTCTTTGTTTTCCTGTCGTAAACCGCTAAGGTGGGCTCGTGTAGCAACCCCCAACAACACCTGACAACCAAACAAATCACTCACGCTACACAACGACACACCTTACTGTGATGCTCTGATATATGTTAAGGACTCTTTTTAGACTAAGGAAACGTCATTAAAACACAAATTCAACCATACACCCTCAAGGTAGTACTGCACTACAAACAAGTTACTCTTTAGCCATGAAATCCCGTATGGAACGCCAAAAGGCCCACAGTATCGAGACTGAGTCTCGATACTGGGAGTATCGAGACTTAAAGTCTCGATACTCCGAGTATCGAGACTCGTTCATTTCATTGGTCTTCCCTCGATACTGCGAGTATCGAGTATGGAAATGAACCAATCCGTGGTATCGAGTATGGTTGCCATGCCGCCCTAGTTCAGTATCGAGTGTCTACAAAACGATTGGTTAAATTCTGATCTCGAGTGTGAACAGCACCCTGGTGCGCCAAAAGGCCCACAGTATCGAGACTGAGTATCGATACTCAAAGTCTCGATACTCAAAGTCTCGATACTCCGAGTATCGAGACTCGTTCATTTCATTGGTCTTCCCTCGATACTGCGAGTATCGAGACTTTGAGTATCGATACTCTGTAATTTCATTGGTCGGACTCGAATTTCAAGAGTATCGCTACTGCGCATCTCGATACTGGTTGCTATGCCAATCGATCTGATCAAGAACGTAACAAGACAAGCGATTGGTTCAGTACTTGAACTCCAAAAGGAACTGGTAAATTAAAAAGTGAAACCAATTTTTCTGCTTTTATTGCCTTCAGTGGAATAAGGTTAGTTCATGCTTTGCCGGCAAGGTTATTTCTTTTATTTCCTGTGTGTGTTTGCGTGCGCGACAGATCATCGAGTATTTTCTATGGCATCAGTATTACAAAAATGAAATTGACGTTCATCGGCGCTTCAGTTTCTTTCATCGGCATGGCCCCTGATGTCATGTTTGAAGAGATCGAACCTGAACTTGATTATTGTATTGAGTGAAAATGCAACCAGAAGTATTCAACTGGGAGGTAAAATACGATGTTCCATAATGACTAACATAAGCTTACCCTTCTCTTCTCCCAATGCCACCCAGCCAGGTCAAGTTGTTGCAGTGTTGATCTGTTCGGTATTTTAAAGCCAAGTTGTATTCCAACACTCACTAGATCTAGATTTACCTCTTCTGTATTTTGGGGGGTATTCATCGTGCTCCTTCGGGTACTATATAGGAGATATTTCTTTAGCCTATAAGTCTCATGCTTTTGGTATTAGATCTAATCAGCATTTTCAAAATCTTCAAGCCACAAACAATTGTCCTCCTGTTGATACACTTGTTTAGATTTTTTCATTTTAAATTCCGATCTGGATTGCTTGCTTTCGAAGATGACAACTGTTGGACGTCAGCCAGGCTTCTGACAAAATTAACTCTAGACTCACGTACTGCTTCCCTGACAATTTCAAGGGGCACAATGATTTGAGGTAGAAAAGATCGAATGTCAAGTTCATATATGTCAAGCGGATTTGGAATAAATTCGACCCAAAAAATTCGATTTATTCGAACACGCTGAGCTAGATTACGTCCCTTGAATGAAAAAAAAGAAGATTTTGCGACGAAGCGCTTACCAAAGTCAAAATACATTTGTTCACCACAAATTAGATAAATGAGTGGAATACATGGTCCAAAGTTCGATTGGCAGTACTTTGGCGGGTAAGGGGATAGTCAGTATGGAGTTTATGCGACAATGTTCAACTAAAATGTATAAATTTGTTTTTGTAGCCCCACTCCAACAAAGCAAAATAGTGTTTGCAAATCTGTGTGTGTGTGTGTGTGTGCGTGTATGCACGCGTGTTTGTGAGTGTCTTAGGGTTGTTGTGGTTAGCTTAGCTTCTTTGGTTGATCGATCGGTACTTTGTGCTCCGATTTATTCTTCAGGAAAATGAGTTTTCAACTGTCCAGCACACCAGTGATATCTGGAAGGATGCGAGCGACATTGTTAAAAAAAGGTCAGTCGTAACTCATACAGTTGGGCCCTTCTGAGTTGTTTCACCAATCCATGTGAAGTAATCTTTATTTTCCAAATCAAAGAACATGTACATGAATTTACAACGATAAGTCCATTATTGTACGCCAGCTAATCATAAATGGGTATTTGAAATACGACTCACATATTTGTTAGATTCAGCTGTATATTTTCAAAACTCTATGAACAACAATAAAAGACAGATGAAGTCTGGCAGGAATGTCAAAAGTTGAAAACTAATGTTCAACAGTGCCTCAACTGTAACCATGCGTGCGCCTGTGCACGGACCAGACATGATCATGTTCTGTACTAGTGCCAGTCATGCAACACTGCAGCAAGACTGGTTCTGTGCAGAATTAAAGTCGTAATCCCACCCCTCCTGTTTAATACTTGCTTCTTGGTATTTTACTTTTTATTGTACACTTATTATTTTGGGTGGTTGTAAGCTTTGAACGTTTACGTTTTATGATGGATTGAATTTGATGAATAAACATTTGGTGCTGGTAGGTCTGTTTGGTTGTTAATCGCGTGCTTGTGTTCGAAATGTTGTGTCCAATGCAGCGCTACGAGACCACAGTCTGGTGGGGAACAGGGCTAGAGAACATTTTTAGTATCACTTTTACAAGGCTGCTAACAGAATAATACTGAGTGTCTCTTGCATGACACCCAAAAAACAAAACAAAAAAGCATACCAACTAACATGTATAGCAGACTGGCACAAATCATCAGATGACCTTTTTGGGGGCGTTGGTTCAGGTAATAAAAGAATTATTTATTTAAGTAAGTGAATTAAATGTATTTAACGCATTGCCATAGAAACTGATTTTACAAACACAATGCAGACACACACAGAGACAACCAGGCAAACAAATATTAGGTTTATTCCATGACATTTTTGTTAAAGACTACACATACAAATTATACATTTGCCCACCATCTCACTTAACAGATACATGTAAAAATAGGTACACATTAAAAAAATAATACTAAGTCGTGTGAATCATGATAGTTCAATGATAATAAATGTGAATATTTGCCCAGATTTGCTCAAGAGGTGTGCAACCTGACCATGGAGAGTGCAGCCATGGAGAACTGATGGCAGAACAGCTGAAACCTTCGCTGAAGTATACCAATCCTGCCCTACATGTTCCTTATGCTGCCTTGCTGAACACATTGATTTTTGGGTAAACACACACAAAAATTGAGAGTCCATGAGTGATAATCTGCAGTCTGAAATGATTCGCTTTGCTTTTTTATCAGACGCGTATCATTGTGATGGTTTAATATATATAATATATATAAGATATATTTCAGCGAACAAAACATAAACTGAAACAGTAAGTTCAGACTTGATCCAAACACACATTTTCCTCAACAATAGTCCAATGCAAATATGTTGTGGATGTGTCCTTAAATCATTTATAGAATCAAAGAGACACAGGAATTGCTTGCTCGAATGGTTGAAACTGTAAATTTAGACAAATAAAGAGTCTGATCAAAAATACTGTGTGGAAATGTTTAGGTAATTCTGTTATGGTCATATATGTAACACTAATCAGTTGATCAATTTGCAGACGATTTGTCTTCAGTCAATGGTAAGTAGCAAAGGGCTTTATGTTGCCTGAATGGCGGGGTAAAAATAGTCATACAGGTAAAAACCCACTCGTGCTAAAAACATGAGAGAACGTGGGAGTCTAAGCCCAAGAACGAAGAAGAAGAAGAAGAAAAAGAGTGTCTGGGGGTTGATTATAAGTTGGGGTTGATTCTTGCAGCAGGTTCTTTAGCTGCAATATCCCCCATATAATCAAGAGGGTATAAATAAGATATTCTATGGATATGGAAATGGATATGTAAAACCTATGGAAACCATTGGTACAAAACGAACACAGTTAAAAATTATATGAGACTGTATAATTATGTCTACTGGCAGGAACAGCAGCTTGTCCCTGTGAATTTTAATTTTTCTCTACTGAGACTGTTCCCAAGATATATTCTTGCCTTATTGGCTTTGAGAGCTAGCAGGTTGTAGATAGCACCCTCAAATTAATTCTCCGAGTGATTGTTTGAAGTTGCGCCCCCGGCCCCTTGAAAGTGGAACAAATCAAAAAGCTGTATTTATACACAGCTTGGTGGCCCTGAGATTAGACAAATTAGGAAATCACATTCTCAAATTTTGATTGCCCACATTTTTTGTGAGTAAGAGGAAAGGGTAAAGGGTCAACCACTAAATCAATGACAATGTCTGTATAACCCTCAGTACTATAAAGGTAAAAGGTCAACCACCAAATATATGTCTTTAGCCCTCAGAACAAATGAAGCCCAGGCATAGTATTGATCTATGACTTCGAAACACAATTTCATCTTCTTCTTCTTCGTTCATGGACAGAAACTCCCATGTTCACTCATGCTTTTGCACAAGTGGGTTTTTACATGTACGACCGTTTTGACCCCACCATTCAGGCAGCCATTTGCCGCTTTTGGGGGAGGCATGCTGGTTATTTTCATGTTTCTATAACCCACCAAACTCTAATATGGATTACAGGATTTTTTCCATGCGCACTTGTTCTTGTGCTTGTTGTTTTGGATGGACACACACAGGGGAATAAGGCACAAGCAGGTCTGCACATAAGTTGACCTGGGAGATAAAAACAAAAATCTCCAGCCTCCACCCACCAGGAGCGGGAGCTTGGATTCGTAACTGTGACCTTCCGTATAGGACTAGGAGGCCGATGGCTTATCCACTAGGCCACTGCGCTCGTCAATTAACCATTTAATATAAATCATTTAAATCAATGTAAATACAACACTGAGACTTTGACAGACACCTACTTCTGACCAAATGTACACAGTTTTGACCAATCCAATAATGGATCAAGCATGCTCTTCCTGTGCGTAACTTGGTTCAAAAAGAACATGTATCCACAAACATTTATGTTTCACTATTTCTGAGAATGTTTGTGTTTGAATGGAGTGTCCAATTACTGTTGGAATGTTTCTAAGGTTCATATTTGTATTCTCTCCCTGCATTCTGCTGCCCTATTCGCTTTGGACAAGTTATCCCCTGTGTATCATTGCTCCTTCAGTTTATTATCTCCTAATTTGTACCTTCAAACTTCACAAGATCAATAAAGCTGTACTCTTTCTGTAAGACTATCCTGTGACAGATTCTTTTATATAAAAAAACAAGTCGCGTAAGGCGAAAATACAACACTTAGTCAAGTAGCTGTCGAACTCACAGAATGAAACTGAACGCAATGCAATGTTTCAGCAAGACCGTAGCATCGTCAGTCCACCGCTCATGGCGAAGGCAGTGAAATTGACAAGAAGAGCGGGGTAGTAGTTGCGCTGAGAAGGATAGCACGCTTTTCTGTACCTCTCTTCGTTTTAACTTTCTGAGCGTGTTTTGAATCCAAACATATCATATCTATATGTTTTTGGAATCAGGAACCGACAAGGAATAAGATGAAAGTGTTTTTAAATTGATTTCGAAAAACAATTTTTGATAATAATTTTTATATATTTAATTTTCAGAGCTTGTTTTTAATCCAAATATAACATATGTATATGTTTTTGGAATCAGCAAATGATGGAGAATAAGATGAACGTAAATTTGGATAGTTTTATAAAAAAAATTTTTTTTTTTTTTTTTACAATTTTCAGATTTTTAATGACCAAAGTCATTTATTAAATTTTAAGCCACCAAGCTGAAATGCAATACCGAAGTCCGGGCTTCGTCGAACATTACTTGACCAAAATTTCAACCAATTTGGTTAAAAAATGAGGGCGTGACAGTGCCGCCTCAACTTTCACGAAAAGCCGGATATGACGTCATCAAAGACATTTATCAAAAAAATGAAAAAAACATATGGGGATATCATACCCAGGAACTCTCATGTCAAATTTCATAAAGATCGGTCCAGTAGTTTGGTCTGAATCGCTCTACACGCACGCACACACACATACACCACGACCCTCGTCTCGATTCACCCCTCAATGTTAAAACATTTAGTCATAACTTGACTAAATGTAAAAAGGACCACTATCACTACAAGGCATTTTCAGTGTCTTAACCAGCCACGCCTAAGTGAGCAAATTCTTTCCAATAAGGGGAGACAACACCCACACGCATCTTTTTGATCACTGCAATACATTATCTAATAGATTTACATATACACTCTTCAAAAAAGTTAAGGATCACTTTTTGACAAGCACACCACACAAAACAGACAAGACCGAATTCTTTCTTTTTTTAAAAATTATATAATTGAACAATCAAGGAGTAATGACAAACAAAGCAAAGATCGAACGCGGCCGCCACAATTTAGCTAGAGTGGTACAACAATGTGAATCAGTGTGCCCTCCGTTGTGTGTCAGGCATTCAACACATCGTTGGCGCATGGAGTGGATCAGGTTGCATATGAATGCTCTGGGAACTCCATTCCACTCCTGCTGGAGCCATTGCAGCAGTTGACCCAGATTGGCAGGAGGAGGGTGATGTTGCTGTACCCGACGACAAAGTTCGTTCCACATGTGCTCTATGGGGTTCAGGTCCGGGCTGTTGGCTGGCCACAGCATCCTGTTGACCCTGGCCTGCTAGATGAAGGTGTTTACTGCTGCAGAGCGATGGGGAGGTGCGTTGTCATCCTGAAGAATCGCAAGAGGGCCGATCGCTTGGAGGACTGGAACGACTAGGGGTTGCAGGATCTCATTCTGGTAGCGGACACCGGTCAAGTTGCCCACTACATGGTACAGAGGTGTCCTTGGACGTGTGCTGATCCCTCCCCAGACCATCACAGAGCCTCCGCCAAAACGCTGTCGTTCCAGAACAGCGCCTTCTGAAAAGCGCTCTCCGCGACGCCTCCACACTCGGATGCGACCATCAGCAGGTTCCAAGCAAAAGCGGGACTCATCTGTACACAACACCTGAGCCCACTGCTGACGTTGCCACCTCACATGTTGAGTGCACAAGGCTCAGCGAGCTGGTCTATGATTAGCAGTCAGGGTTGTTCCTCGGACTGGACTCCTTGCACCCAAGCCAAAGTTGTGTAAGCGGTTTCGGATCGTCTGACCACTAACAACAGTTTTTTTTTTTCTTTGTTTTTTTTTCGTTTATGGGCTGAAATTCCCACGGCTTTTACGTGCATGACCGTTTTTACCCCGCCATTTAGGCAGCCATACGCCGCTTTCAGAGGAAGCATGCTTGGTATTTTTGTGTTTCTATAACCCACCGAACTCTGACATGGATTACAGGATCTTTTTCGTGCGCACTTGGTCTTGTGCTTGCGTGTACACACGGGGGTGTTCGGACACCGAGGAGAGTCTGCATACAAAGTTGACTCTGAGAAATGAATCTCTCGCCGAACGTGGGGACGAACACATGCTGACAGCGGCCAACTGGATACAAATCCAGCGCGCTACCGACAGAGCTACATCCCCGCCCCACTAACAACAGTGTTGGTGGTAGCTTGTAGGCGTTGCCTAATGTTGTTTGCCGTAGCCATTCTTTGTTGCATGGCCTGCCTCTGAATGAAGCGATCCTCTCTTTGTGTGGTGTCTCGATCTGGGCCGACCAGAACGTTGTCGCTCCTGCACTCTTCCAGTTGCGTGGAATCTCTGTTTTAGTCTGATGATGACAGAGGGAGCCACTGCAAGCCTCTGAGCCACTTGCCTGGCAGCAACACCGTCTTGTAGCCATCCTATTGCCCTTCCTCTATCCAAATCGCTCAGTTTTCTTCGTGGGGGCATATGTTGCTACTGTGCATAATTGTGTCAGCGTGTCAACCTTTAAACACAAGCTGGTGAGCGATGTTCATAGCCAGGACCCTGTTGTAGCACGTGCATCACAACCTTTTGCCCTGGCATGCGTTCCTCAAATTTCATGGAGCTATACAAAACACCCTTTTTCTTCCAAAATGCAGCTTTTGAGAAGTCCCACAAAGGGAAATAACTCTGCCTGCCAAACAAAATTGTAAGTCAAGACTCATTGTTCATTTGTTAATTCAAACACATTAATCTTTTAATTATTATGTCGATGTTTAATTTTTTGACAATGTTTTATAATTAGATCAGTTTTTTCAACCGATCCTTAACTTTTTTTGAAGAGTGTACATGCATTGAGGAAAGTGACAGATTATTCTCTTATTAAAATTCCGTTGTAACTTGTATGCACTACAAAAATGACCTTTGTAATTCCTAGCTGTTATTTCACAAACACATTTCATGGTATTCTGCACAGTGCTTGTGTATCCGCCCTCATGATTATAATGCTTAGGATTGGTGTCATATGATTGCTCTAATTCCAAAAAGTAAATGAGAAGATATTTAACTAAATTTGTCCACAACTCTTCGCAGTAACACGTAAATGAGAAGATATTTAACTAAATTTGTCCACAACTCTTCGCAGTAACACGTAAATGAGAAGATATTTAACTAAATTTGTCCACAACTCTTCGCAGTAACACGAACGAAGAGACAGCTGCAGAAGAAATTGTTACATTTACTTGTGAGCAGCGCAGCACATGGACAGAGGAATAAAGGGTTGCTCCAGGAAGCCATGATAAATATAAATCCAACAACTTTTTGATTATTTTACAACTGGTTCAATGATGAAGTGGTTAGATCCTGTTGCGACATTCTCAGTTACTTAACCTCCTCCCCCCCCCCAATAGTCATAGAGAGATCTCAGCTTAAATCCAAAATTCCAACAAGTAATAATTGTAATAATTATATCCAGCGGGGAAGTGAGTTTACCCAACCGAAGGGTTGGGAATATATCTGGTTGTGTACATTCTCAACTACGCTATAGGCGAGCAGCCATACATCCACAAAATAAAGTGTCTTTCCCTTTCAGCAGCTCATGTACGTGTGCAATGTGCTGGTGTACTCTCACTCCTCTTCTTCTTTCAGGGCACATCTTTTCTGGGTGTTTGAAACTGAGAGGAGGCTGTCATCCAATACCAGCGCCTTGGATTCCTGAAGAACAAAAAGATCACAAAAATAACAAATTTGTTTCAGTAAAATCAGTGAAATCTTATTTTGCAACCAAGGGCAAAGAGTGCTGTCTGCCATTGTCAAAGGAAGACATTACACAAATCGAACATGGTTTTCAGATATAGCACTTGATAACCTACACATTGATACAGTATTTAAATTTCCTGTGAATTTTTTTAATGATCATATGAAACTTGTTTGTAATCATAGGCAATTGTTTCAATACTTTTTTGATAGATTTAAAGGTTTAAAAGTTAATTCTTATCAGGCGTTTTCGTCTTTACTTATTGTTTTTGTATCTGGCTGAAGTTGGCTTTGCAATGTTTTGTTCAGTTCTAACACTTCTCTGGATGGGATGTATGCTATTTTTTGTTCTGCCCCGGAGATCTTTAACTGCTTTCTCATTTGTTCAGTTATGGTAATCATCTGCACTTCTTTCCACAGTGACATTATTTTTGTTTTATTTGGATGGAGAGAAAAAAATGTACTGACAAAATTGTCGTCTTTTTTATTTTATCTCTTTTTACATTCGATGCTATGTTAAAAGTGCATTTGATTTCTTTCTGTCTGTGCTTTTTGTCTTGAAATTGCTAATAACTTCTGCATCTTTTGACCAAATTACTTCATACTAACCTTCACCCTGCTTCGTGGGTCGTGGACGACCCAGAGCCTCACAAAATCGTATTTATATCTCTGAAACTATTTGGAGTTTTTAAAGGCTGACATAGTCCTATTTGATTAGTTTAATTACATCCAGGGCTTTTCCCATTGTTGCGGGGTTGTATAAATTAAGCTTCCTGCAAAGTTTTAGGTTTGAAGTCCTCACCAATTACGAGAAATAACTATTTATTGCATTGTTTAGCAACAGTTCTCCAAGACTTGGGCTACTTTTAGACCGTTGACCTCACTTCGTGACGTTTCGTAAACCAAAGATGGCATTTGAGACTGTTCTGTTTACATTTGACACTATCAACACCACTTTGCAATACTGAAATAATTTTTTCTGTGTTTGAAAGCTACAGCCAATCGTTATTATATCCCCTTAGATACAGTTTTATAACATTATTGGCACATGTAAACAATATGAATTAATTAATGAACGCTACGAGTATGGCAGCCTTTAATTGAGATTTCATGTAATCTCCAATCACCATGCGACCTTCCCATTGCCCAACTTTTGAAAGACTATCTTTCTAATCTAAACAAACAAATAAACGATGACGCAATTTGAACTACACAGTCCGGATGATGTTGGTCGTGGACGACCCATATGGTAAGGAATTTTAATAATAATAATAATAATACGAGAATTTATAACGCGCACATATCTTACCACAAGGCGACTCAAGGCGCACTCATACACATTCTTTCGCATTAACAACTCATGCACACTCATATAATAATAATAATAATACGAATATTTGTAACGCGCACATGTCTCACCAACAGGCGACCAAAGGCGCACATACACTCATTCACACACACGGAGACTTAAAGTCATTAACACACACACACCATCAACCATTAAATATGTACAGTTATTCAGGGTGGGATGGGGGTGGGCAGTGTAGAATGCATGGATTATTTGGAAAAAAGGAATGTCTTGAGTGCAGATTTGAATGATTCGAGGGACTGTTGTTGACGGAGGGGGAGAGGTAGTGTGTTCCATTGGCTAGGTGCTTGGAAAGAAAATGAGCATTGACCTGCTGTTTTGAGTTTGGTGTGGGGGATGTTGAGCTTAAGGGAGTCGGCAGATGATCTGAGTGCTCGTGAAGGGACATATAGAGAGAGAGAGTCGGAGAGATAGGCAGGGGCGAGACCATGGAGGCATTTGTAGGTGAGAGTGTTGATTTTGTATGTGATACGGGCAGGAACGGGCAACCAGTGGAGCTGATTTAGGAGGGGGGTGATATGGTCTCTCTTTTTCTTTCGTAAGACAAGACGGGCAGAGCTATTTTGAATGCGTTGGAGACGAGAGATAGAAGAAGAGGGAAGACCAGTCAAGAGAGAGTTACAATAGTCAAGACGTGAGAGAATGGTGGAAGTGACCAGTTTGGCGGTAGCATCTGTGGTGAGGTACTTGCGGATAGTGGTGATGCGGCAGAGTTGGAAGTAGCAGGTGCGAGAGACAGAAGAGATGTGTTGTTTCATGGAAAGGGTGTTGTCTAGAGTGACTCCGATATTTTTGACAGCAAAAGACAGCGGGACAGAAGAGTCAGAGAGTTGAAGAGAGTACGTGGCTTTGGAGAGTTTGGATGTAGTGCCTATTAGAATGGCTTCAGTTTTGTTGCTATTGAGCTGAAGTTTGTTTTCTGTCATCCAATTCTGCACGTCAGTGATATAGTGTCAGAGATAGAGGAAAGAAGATATTCAGACTGGTCAGGGGAAGAGCTGTTGTAAAGTTGAGAGTCGTCGGCAAAAGAGTGGTGGAGAACGTTGTGTCGGTCAAAGATGTGGTCAAGAGGTTGAGTGTAGAGAGTAAATAGTACAGGCCCAAGGACTGAGCCCTGAGGGACTCCGCACTCAAGCCTGATGGGGTCAGATTTCAGTTTGTCAATCGAAACAGTCTGGTAGCGGTCGGTGAGATAAGAAGAGAACCAAGAAAGAGCTGTGCTATGGATACCAAAGGTGTGCTGAAGGCGTTGAAGGAGGATGTTGTGGTCGACTGTGTCAAAGGCCGCTGATAGATCAAGTAGGGCGACGGCAGAGAATTCAGCTTGGTCAGTGGCAAGGAGGAGATCATTAGTGATTTTGAGAAGGGCAGTTTCGGTGGAGTGGTGAGGACGATAGGCAGATTGAAGCGGAGAGAGAAGATTGTTGCAAAGAAGGTGAGAGGTTGAGTTGTTTCAGGAGTTTGGAGATGAAGGAAAGGTTTGAGACAGGGCGGTAGTTGCTGAGAGTGTTTGGGTCAAGCGATGGTTTCTTCAGTAGAGTAGAGGTTTGACAATAGCAGTCTTAAAGGAGTTGGGTACAGTGCCTGTTTGCAGAGAAGTGTTGATGATTTTGAGAATAGAAGGGAGGGGGTCAGGAAGACAGTCAGAGTAGAGTTGTGTGGAAAGAGGGTCAAGGTCACAGGTTTTCAAGGTCATTTTTTTTAGGACTTTCTCCAGGTCAGTGAGAGTGGGGGCTGAAAGTGTGTGAAGGGAGTGCCTGTAAATGCAGGAGGAGTTTCAGAGTTTTACGTTGTTTATCCCTATTCAGATGGCGTGGGTCGTGTATGACACATACTTTTTACGTTGAATCCTTAGGAAATTATGGGTCGTACACGACCCACATAATCCGGACTGTGTAGTCCAAAGCATGATCTGGTGAAGGTTAACGTACATTAACTTCAGCTATGCAGTCCGCTGATTGACACTTTTATAGGTATACAACCCACACACCCCCTTTCCCAGATCATTGGTGACCTAAAAACAGCAGTTATAGCTAGGTTCAGGACAAACCCTAGACATGAAAGTGCTTTTCATTCACAATTTAGGATGGATAATTTAAATCGGAACACATTTGTTTTACCTTCGGACAGGAAACTTTGTGGAGTGGTCATGAACAAATTTAAATTCATGCACAACTACCAAAAATGCAACCCTAAAATTAAAGAATGCTAATAACTCTACATCTGTTGACCGAATTACTTTATATTTGGAAGACATAAATATCAGCCTATGCATGACCCTTCCACAAATTGACAATTATATAGATCAAAATTAATGGTCTGACGTTTGTGCAATTTCAAAAAAGGTTACCGAATTCGGCGATCGACTCAACAGAACAAGGTTTGACATTGAGCGGCAGCAATACTTACCTAATCTGAACCCTCCAGACCTTAACCTTTCGG
Organism: Littorina saxatilis; assembly: GCF_037325665.1. Lineage (NCBI taxonomy): Eukaryota > Metazoa > Mollusca > Gastropoda > Littorinimorpha > Littorinidae > Littorina > Littorina saxatilis. The sequence continues at coordinate 9,698,711 of NC_090253.1, forward strand.
ATTATCTGAATTTCTGAGTATACACAAACACCCCTTAGATCATCAGTGACCTGAAGAAAGCAGTTACAACTAGACTCAAGGCATTCCCCAAGCAAGAAAACTGTCGTCTGATTGACAATTTCGGAGGTGTAATTTGGAACACATTTTGGAGAAAAGGTACATGTCGTACCATTTTACCTACAGAGTCAAAGATGTGTAGAATGGTCATAGACGAACTAAAGTGCATGCACAACAACTATAAAAAATATTTGCCAAACTAAAATGACTGGAAAATTGTAACCCCTTTGTTGTGAAGTGACACTTCATCCATGGGAAATGCCCTGATCCTGCCTGTAATTGCTGCAACTAAGTCACTGATTGTCTAATGTTGATTAAGGTATACTATGTTATACGAATTACCCCAAAGGTAACAATTTGGAGGGCAAAATCAGACACTTTCACAGAGTATGAGAGTTACTTGCCTTGGGAGTTTGCTTGCACTTGCAAGAGATCTAAAGCGAGTTTCTCTGCACTGATCGTTAGATTTGAATTTAGAAAACAACCAAACTCATCGATTTTATATGGAGATTAATGTGTTCAAGCCTGTAGTTGCTAGTTTAAATGCAGTATGTTTGTATTGTTTCGTCTAGAGATGTACATTTCGTACATTAGAGCGTTCGGAACCTTTCAATCGCTAGCTCATCAACCTGTGAGCTATCGAGGATTCAGGCCCATTGTTGGGTAAGTAATTTTGGTTGTTGGTTAAGTTACCAAAAATGATTCCCCCCTCTGCTTCTTTCTCTCTGTAAATGAGTAGGGCTAGTTATTTTTCGGTAACTTACCCAACAACCAAAATCACTTACTCAACAACGCCCCCCCAAGACATTTATTTATTTATTTATTTATTTATTTACGAGGATTTATATCGCGCACGTATCTCAAGGCGACTCAAGGCGCATGTTACCTATTGACATTTTCAAGACCCTGTTTTCTAAGATATTCTGGTCATAACTTATGTAAGTTTACTCCCATTGTAAGACCTGATTTTTTCAGGGTTTTGAAAATCTTAAAAGGAGGATTTCACTACCTATGACCGCCACCCCCAATCCCCAATGTTCAACGTTAAGCTTTTTGTCCACAGCCGGCCGGCCATTCGTCCGGCCAAACATACCGACTGACAGTGAATCCTAATACTACTGGATTACTCCTTTTAACTTAAGACATGTTTTATTTTACTCACCTGAGCAATAAGATAATCAATGTGCCCTGAAGGACCTCTATCGCATTGGTACTGGTAGCTCTCTCACCTATGACGTAAGATAAGACAAACTATGAAACAGCAATATTTTGTCTGATTTATTTTACGTATGGCGAAGGCGAGTCGAATGAGCATTTGCTTTTCTTGTTGAAAAATTCTAAGGACACAGATTTTCCTCTCAAATCAATGCAATAGAGAAAACTAGAAAGACAAAGTGTGTTGAGATCTTCACTTTTATTTTTAAAAAGGATACATATATCACTATGCAATTCTAACGTTTTCAAAAATTGATATCACTGAGGGTGCCCAGGTTATGCTATCTGCATGTAGTAATTCTTTCTTTCTTTCTTTGGTGTTTAACGTCGTTTTCAACCGTTCAAGGTTATATCGCGACGGGGAAAGGGGGGAGATGGGATAGAGCCACTTGTTAATTGTTTCTTGTTCACAAAAGCACTAATCAAAAAAATTGCTCCAGGGGCTTGCAACGTAGTACAATATATGACCTTACTGGGAGAATGCAAGTTTCCAGTACAAAGGACTTAACATTTCTTACATACTGCATGTAGTAATGACCTAACACCACAGGTGTAGCAGTTCTCTAGTCTGGTTGGCCCAGTTATATTTTGTTTGTTTGTTTGCTTAACGCCCAGCCGACCACGAAGGGCCATATCAGGGCGGTGCTGCTTTGACATATAACGTGCGCCACACACAAGACAGAAGTCGCAGCACAGGCTTCATGTCTCACCCAGTCACATTATTCTGACACCGAACCAACCAGTCCTAGCACTAACCCCATAATGCCAGACGCCAGGCGGAGCAGCCACTAGATTGCCAATTTTAAAGTCTTAGGTATGACCCGGCCGGGGTTCAAACCCACGACCTCCCGATCACGGGGCGGACGCCTTACCACTAGGCCAACCGTGCCGGTCTCCCAGTTATATGACAGTAAGCGTACATGGTAGAGTGATGCCCTGTCAATGTCATGTAGTCTCAAACTTGAACAGAAATCCCAAACATCATTATCATCATTCCCATAACAGTTATAGTCAACAATAATGTCAGCTCTGAATAAGAGTTAAGACAATGAAAAATAAAACGAAAAAAAACAAATGACCTGTATCCATGAACTTATGAAGAGCAGCTAAGATTCTCCCTAGCTGTAAGCTGTAAGCGTTCAAACAAAAGGATGGATTCGTTGTATGTAAAAGCTCGGTGGTCTGAGATCAGATTCTGGCCGTGCACAGGATGCGGATGGTAACATAAATAATTTGTGTAGAGTAAAAACAATCACAACTGGCCATACATTTAAGGCTGGAGTACACTTTGGAAAGTACGTTGGAGTAGCCTCCCTTCCCGGATTTAGAACGTGTTTCGTGTCGTAACAGATTATCCACTTATTAGCCATATCCGTATGCAAAATAATGAAACAAACATTAGGAAATGGCAGACGTTTACAAATATCAGTGCAATAAAAACAAGTCGCGTAAGGCGAAAATACAACATTTAGTCAAGTAGCTGTCGAACTCACAGAATGAAACTGAACGCAATGCAACGCAGCAAGACCGTATACTCGTGTCACGATCGGGTGACAGAGACCAGGAAAGTGTCACTCGGTGGAGTGCCTGTTCTTGGTCGAGTATGATAGAAAGCGCCTGTACGTGATATTGGGCTACAGCAGAGTTTGCTGACAGTGCTCAACTAGCACGGATGTTTTGTAGTGCACGAGTTTCACAGTGAGGGTTTCTGCTGTCATAGGGCTGACGGTTTTTCGCTGACAGCGCGCACGGGATTTTCACGGATTGAGGTTCTCGTGTCTTTTTTCTGCTTGGGAGGCAGAATTGTGTATAGCTGGACTGGTTTTGTGACAAGGTCAGTCACGTGTTATTGGCTAGGTTGTCTGGGAGAGACACAAGGGCGGCGCACTTGACACCCAGCGGCAGAAGGGGAAGGATCTAATACACAGTTTCTAGAGTATGATGGTTTTTCACCGAATATTGTATTCGGCACTCTAGGGGAGCTTCCACCGGTTATTTCCTTCACACTGCCACATATTTTGCTGAGGACAAGTCGTCAACATTCCTTCGTCGGCGATGGCTTTCGCATAAGGATTCGACAAGGGGTTCTGGAGGTTTTCGGTCACTGTTGACGAACAGAGGCTGTTCCAGGGAGGAGGCGGACTTTGCTTCCATTGAGAGTACAATCATAGGCTTTTGAGGTAATAAATCATTATTTAACGCTGTTGATGAGTCTGTGTTTTGGAATGAAATACTCTCTGTTGTTCTTTCCAGGTTAGCGCATAATTTACTCTCTGTGACGCTAAAATACTAATCTGTATATGGTTTTTGCAGATAGGGAGAGAAGGACGGAAAATGACTGTTTTGTTGTTGTAAAAAGTCCGTTTTGTGCAGGCCCACGTGCTCGATGAGATATTTAAAGATGACATGTTTTAAGGTGGTGGGTGAGGGGTAGCTGACATGTTTAGTGCACCGATGCTTTCTGTTTGCAGCCTTCGTTCGTTTCGGTTCGTTTTCCTGTAACCGCTGCACGGCTGCCTTTGGCGGGACACTGCTAGCTGCAGACGTTGGAGCTGGGACCTGAGGAAGCTACGCTAACCGGCTAACCAGCGGACCGGCTAACCAGCGAACCGGCTAACCAGCGGACACGCTAACCAGCGAACCGGCTAACCAGCATACCGGCTAAGCAGCAGCAGCAGAGATAAAGCTAAGTGCACCATGTCGTACGCACCCCGTTGACCACCGTTGTCTTTTCGTATCTATGATTTCATTGGAGTAGTGACAACGTGGGGTGTGACCCCTGCACGAACTAGAGCTTTTCGAACAGAACATTCGCATTTAACTATATTTACACGGGTTCAGCGTGTTACTATAATTTTCTATATACTACTGGCATTTTGTCAGTGAACACTGTTTTTTTACGTGTTGAGAACGTAAAAGGAA
>NC_090253.1:9707904-9740089 GCF_037325665.1 Littorina saxatilis
AACAAATAGCACTGCAGACTGACCGGCACTGCAAAATAAATGTCATTTTCAGCTGCCAAACATATCAAAACAATACAAACATCCCTGTGACAACAAACACAAGTTACACCGCTTTACAATTTATTTCAGTGCCTTGTCACTGTAATAGAATTCAAAAGAAAAACACGCTGTGGATGGCACTTAAACATTTTATTGAAAAATTGCATCTATCTATATATATATACACTAGTGTCTGTGTGTGTGTGTGTGTGTGTGTGTGTGTTCGCGATGCACGGCCAAAGTTCTCGATGGATCTGCTTCAAATTTGGTGGGCATATTCAGGTAGACCCCGGACACAACCTGGTCGATGAGAATTTTCAACACGTGCTCTCAGCGCGCAGCGCTGAACCGATTTTGATTTTTCTGTTCATCTTCCCAGATCCATTCCCAGTAACTCTTCCTTATCTTCTCCAGTGTTTTGCGCTTATCTCCCTTCCTTTATGTGGCGTCAATCCATATTCCCGTTTCTATTTTTAGAAGGTCACTGTCGACAACGCTCATTCCATATTCCCGTTATACTATTTTTAGAAAGTCACTGTACCGGCGAAGCCGGGTATTACTCTTCCTTATCTTCTCCAGTATTTTGCGCGTTTATCTCCCTTCCTTCGTGCGGTGCGCCGGTTTGCCGGCGTACACCCGGCAAAGCCGAGTCCCCGGCGCGGCCGGGTATTCGGCTCGACTTCTTCCCGGCGAAGCCGTACCCGGCGAAGCGGGTATTCATCTAGTATATATATATATATGCTAACAAATGGCTCTCATTCAAATAGCCGGTGATAACCCAAAAGCATTAGGTTAAATAGAGAATACTAGTTACTACATGGCTTACTGTGTCGTACCAGATTTACACTCGTTTTTGTAAATATTGAACAGCGAGCGAAAGCGAGATGTTCACTATTTGAAAAAGCAACGAGTGTAAATCTGGTACGACACAGCAAGCCATGTAGTATTCTGTTGATCCTACATACTGTACTTGCATGTATTTGACTGAAAATGTCTTGCAGTCGAGGCAGCTAAATTGAAGATGCTTGTTTTTGAACCTCGATCTCTTCTAAAGCCTCGTGCAATCTATTACGTCAAAGCAAAGGAAGTCACTCATTGAGGGTAATTAGCGAGCACAATTTTTGAGTCACTTGAGAAAAAGTGACTCTATGTAATCGGTCAGTGTTAGTCTGTCCGGCCGGTAGACACCACCTTAACGTTGGACTTTTCTCAGAAACTATCAAAGCGATCGGGCTCATATTTTGTTTAGTCGTGACCTCCAATGACCTCTACACTTTAACGATGGTTTCGTTGACCTTTGACCTTTTTCAAGGTCACAGGTCAGCGTCAAAGGAAAAATTAGACATTTTATATCTTTGACAAAGTTCATCGGATGTGATTGAAACTTTGTAGGATTATTCTTTACATCAAAGTATTTACATCTGTAGCCTTTTACGAACGTTATCAGAAAAACAAGGGAGATAACTAGCCTTTTCTGTTCGGCAACACACAACTTAACGTTGGGCTTTTCTCGGAAACTATAAAAGTGACCGGGCTCAAATTTTATGTGAACGTGACTCATTGTGTTGTGAATAGCAATTTCTTCCTGTCCATCTGATGCCTCATATAATATTCAGAACTGCGAAAGTGACTCGATCGAGCGTTTGCTCTTCTTGTTGTTTCTATTATGACGTTTGTCTCGGTGACTTTGGCATCATAAGCAGTGGAAAAACAGGTCCCTGCCAGACTTGCTTGACGTCACATGACCTCATTTACATGATATAAACATGTGTGATTTGAACAATTATTATCTCACGGGTGTCTCTCTCACGTATACAGTAGGATAAATGGAAATACATGTACAGAATAAAGATTCATTACACACTTGCTGTAGATAAATGAAAAATGATACAATTTACAAAGAACACAAGATTGAAATGTGAATACAGACTGACAAATTCATCAAATTCAGCTAGTTTCACTCAGAATCACTGCCTTTGTGGAATTACCTTAACACACTGGTACCAATAGTATTGGGAACATATTTTAACTTTTAAGGCATTATTAACATTATCAATCAATTCAGAGTTTAGTGATAGTGATACTGTTATGTTCTTGTTAAACTTAAAGCAATGAATGACCTGCACAATCATGTATAAGTTATAATGATAAAATTGAAAAGTACCTGAAGAAAAATCAGACAGCTGTGCTGTTTTGATGAATGATGAAGCAGCTCTGGTTCATCTGGAGGTGACATCATCATCACAGCAGGATCAAAAGTCCAGGACAACTGTACATAATATAAATAAAAAACCATCTGAATTGCGCTGACCATGATGTATACATGTATCACTATCAATGATTCATTTACATCAATTGAAAAAACAAACATTTTAAAGTAACTTAAAACAACTGAGTCAAATTAGCAGGAAAACATAAAATACTCACACAGTCTCACAGATAATCAAACTTTATTTCCTCGATTATAATGATCCTGTGAATTATGAGTCAGTCACACACACACATACTTGTACAGAGTGCAACACATACATCACAATTAATTCACATTCACACGCATAAAGTGACAAGTGTGTGGAACTTTACTAGTTGTACATGCCTTGACCTTGTGACACTGACACCATCGGCAAGGGCCACTGCCAACAGCACACCGTATTCAGTTGCCTTTAGAAGCTATGCATACTTACGTTGTGAAATATGATGAATACTTACCATTCTGGTCACTGACAATTCCAAGCAAAATGTTCCCATGGTGATACTGGTCGTCATTTGCGAACATCCGCAGTTTGCATGTAGCTGGCGTCCAAAAGACAACAGTTCAGCCAGTACTTTGCCGGGATCTGTGTTGGCTTTTCGTCGGAGGTGAACACGAAGAACTTGCTCATTTCAACGCACTATACATTCACAGCATGGCCGTCAAAAACAAACAGTGGGCTTTCTACTGCCAGCAATGACTTCAGCTCCTCAGTTTCAGTCGAGAAATTAATAGATCTATATGTCATCGATGTCGCACGTTTACTTTCACAAAATAACATGAGCTTACCAAAGGGAAGTCACTCACGTCGTTGGACTGGCTATTTACACAAGCAGTTGTGCAACATAGACCGTGTTCGTCGAAGCCAGGCTATCTACACAAGTGTGAAGTGAGCAATCAGCGTTCGAGCTCAGCCGATATTCGTGATTTCATGGCGTCATTTTCTGAATTATTTGTGTTGTTCAACTTGAAGCTGAATAAAAAGTGCCGTGTGTGGGTGTGTGTGTGTGTGTGTGTGTGTGTGCCGGGTGTGTGTCAGTGTCACGGTGTGTGTGTGCGTGTGTTACATGTCACTATTGCCGGGACGTCAGCCAGGCTTCTGCTAAAATAAACTGTCCAGACGGAATGCTTTCCCGCCAAGTTAAAGAGACGGTACAATCATCTAGAGAGACTAAGAAACGCGGCATGTTAAGACTGATTTTCATAATATATTTAAGCAGATTTGTGCTGACTGACACTGATTTTATCCCACAATTCATCAGTGTTAATTGAATGATCAGTCTTTGTTTGTTTGTTTATTTGTTGCTTAACGTCCAGCCGACCACGCAGAGCCATATCAGGACGAGGAAGGGGGGGATGAAGGGGGCCACTTGTCAAGCGATTCCTGTTTACAAATGCACTAACCCATTACTTGTGTCCCAGCAGGCTTTAGTAAAACTAAATTAATACCTACTGGAAGATTACCAGTTTCCAGTATGTTAAAATAGGCTTAACCTATCTACTGCTGGACTTACATCAGAACACCAACAGATTAAACTATACATGAATCGCGAGACAAGCGGCAAGAGAAGAGATTTTTGGAAAAAATACAGGTGAATGAGCAAGAAGGCAGAAAAAAGAAAAGAATTCATGAAGAAAAAGAGAGCATGACAGGAAAGAGGAACCAAAAATCTACCTAACAGCAAACTAGAAAGCTCCTGCGGTTTCAAAAACAGGAGGGGCCTTTAATTTCATAACCGCAGTGCCCCACTGCGGGAAATGATCAGTCAATAGCATTCGAAAACGGAGAGTACGTGTTACGTCACTTGGCCGCAAGTGTCAGCATTTTTGTAGGGAGAGGGAGCCAGAGTGTGTGCGTGCACTGTGAAACTTGTAGGTTTTTTGTTCATTTTATAGTATTGTTTACTTTCCAGGCTAAATTTGCAAACAGACTGCACAAATTCAAAAACCTCTCCCCACTTGTGTTAATAGGCTGAATAATGAATGTACCCACATTAATTTATGCTTGAGGACAAAGAAAGCCACTCTCCCTACTTGTGTAAATAGCTTAGCCTTGTTGAAAACAATATATACACAATTACTTCTGTATGTATAGCCTTTGTCACAGGGACTAAAGCCGAAAATGGTATAGATTTTGCATAAATGATAATGCAAATGCAGCAAATAGACCGATGTTTACACAAATAATCAACAGTTTCACACTCTGCAAGACAAAAACTGTAATTGTTTGGGTTTTTTAAACTGGAGGATCGAAAAATCACTGAGGCTTCGCTGCCATCCCGGCCGAACGTGCCGCTATCGATCAGTTAAAAGTATCTGTGTCTTAGGTTAATAACTGATTCGAATGCACTCTCATACAAAGTCATTCAAGGGAAAACACAGCGTCATTTCACTTGTACGATATCAGTCTAAAGTACTTTTAGTCTAAATTAGATTTTTTTGGGGGGGTGATCTCGCATCAAGACTTAGTAGATCTATGGGACATTTCAGTGTCAGGCGCATAAAACACATCCACAAAATAACTTGAACTGTGTTTGTTTGTATTCATGTTTTTTTGTTTAACTTTTTAACTTACCAGCAACGAAAACTCAAACATAATTTATTCTATAACACTGAATACACTTCACTGAGTCTCTCAGTCATTTATCGCACAACACAGTCCGCCACGATTCAGTAAAAAAAACAACAACAGTTTTCTGGTTATACTTTTTAATTTACCAGTTCCTTTAGGAGTTCAAGTACTGAACCAATCGCTTGTCTTGTTACGTTCTTGAGCAGATCGATTGGCATAGCAACAGTTCCGGGATGCGCAGTATCGATACTCTTGAATTTCGAGTCCGACCAATGAAATTACAGAGTATCGATACTCAAAGTCTCGATACTCGCAGTATCGAGGGAAGACCAATGAAATGAACGAGTCTCGATACTCGGAGTATCGAGACTTTGAGTATCGAGACTTTGAGTATCGATACTCAGTCTCGATACTGTGGGCCTTTTGGCGCACCAGGGTGCTGTTCACACTCGAGATCAGAATTTAACCAATCGTTTTGTAGACACTCGATACTGAACTAGGGCGGCATAGCAACCATACTCGATACCACGGATTGGTTCATTTCCATACTCGATACTCGCAGTATCGAGGGAAGACCAATGAAATGAACGAGTCTCGATACTCGGAGTATCGAGACTTTAAGTCTCGATACTCCCAGTATCGAGACTCAGTCTCGATACTGTGGGCCTTTTGGCGTTCCATAATCCCGTGCGTCTATAAGCAGCAACCCCAGTGTGTCTATAAGCACAATTCCCGTACTCAATAAGCGAAACTCCCCTTATGATATCAGCAATGCCTGTGTCAACTTTCGAGGTTTCAGCTTACATTATGGAGAATGTTTTGACTGACTTCGCGTGAGGTATGCACTGAGATGCTACTGTTTGCGGCGGTGAGCAGTTACAAAAAAGATACACAACACTCGCCTGTACACCAACAAAAGCAAAGACTATAGCGTGCTTTATTTTGTTAATTGATAAGAAATGTCAGCGGTCGTTCACCAACTTAATCAAGTAAAGTCAAGTAAAACTGACGTAACTTTCATATCTCAAGCCTAAGAAATTACATTTGCGGTGCATGCCACAACAGCTGGCTTAAACATTGCAAGCATTTACATACTGCCAGAAAAACGACTTACAGAATTTACATCTCAGCTCAGTCTGCCATCTTAAAAGAGCACAAACAATTACGTAAGTCAAATGAAAACATTAATAAATCAAAGCAGTTTAAATGTCCACGAGAGAAGCTTCACGAGAATGTGAGGAAATACTCTCACGTTGCTCAATCTCATATTTTTTCTTAGCTACTGGCATACACACATACAGACACATACACATGCAGGCGCACACATACACACACATACAGATAAAGGCACACACATACACACACATCCACATACAGGCACACACATACACACGCATACACATACAGGCGTATACATACTCATACACCCGGACACAGATACACCCGGACACACATACACACACACACACACACACACACACACACACACACACACACACACACACACACACACACAGAATAGACAGACATCCACACAGATGCACACACTTAAAGACACATACATACGGAACGCGGATCGTATCAACTGATGCATCAAATTGATGCATCCAAAACCAAGATTTGATGCATCATTTTCACAAAAGGATGCATCAATTTCAAAAAGGATGCATCATTTTCCAAAACTGATGCATCTCGATACGAAAATGATGCATCCTTTTAGAAAATGATGCATCATTTTGATGCATCATTTTGATGCATCACTTTCGGTTTTGTATGCATGCGAAAGATCATTCATTTCCGGTCTTTCCGTAAGAAATGCCTGAGCACGGAAAAACTTGAAATGACATTTTGACGAATATAAACAGATTGGTTAGATAAAACAAAAATAAACGTACAACATACCATTAAATAGGGAACAAGTCAAAGTCACGGCATTATGCATTTTAAGGCATTTTTTGTTTTGTTTGTGGTTTGTTATCTGTGCACACGAAGTTTTGACGCCCTTGACCTTCGACTCAAATTTTCGTTTTCCGACGTTCGTTTCGCTTCGTATTCCGGTTCAAATTTTGCTTTTTGCTCGGTACTTTCCGGGAAAACCCGAACATTTTTATGCATCCAAACGATGCATCAAATTGTGAAAATGATGCATCAAATTCTTGGTTTTGGATGCATTAATTTGATGCATCAGTTGATACGATCCGCGTTACGTACATACAGACCTACATCCAAAGACACACAGACCTGCATATACACACACACATGCACTCTCTCACACACACACGCAAACTCTGTCGTGTGGTTAAGCCTGTGTGTGTATTTGTGTGTGTGTGTGTCTGTGTGTGTGTTTGTGTCTGTTTCCAGTGTGTGTGTGTGTGTGTGTGTGTGTGTGTGTCTGTGTGTGTGTTTGTGTCTGTTTCCAGTGTGTGTGTGTGTGTGTGTGTGTGTGTACGGACTCTGGTTTGAGAGAGATTTATGGAACGCCAAATAGGCAATGTCCGCCCGGACTTTCGAGCAATTCTCGTCGTTGATTGGTCAGAAATTCCGCCAGAACTTTTATTGTCCGGGCGCAATTCCGGCCGGAATTACGCGCGGAATTTCGGCCGGAATTACGCCCGGAATTTCGAGCTATACTCGTCTTTGATTGGTTAAAATGTCCTCGCGCAATTCCGCTCGGACTTTTGTCGGGGTATGAAACGCCAAATAGGACTTTCGAGCTATACTCGTCGTTGATTGGTCAGAAATTCCGGCCGAACTGTTTTATTTATTTTTTTTTACCAAGCACAACATTGTGGGGCTTTTAATCAATAACATGCATCCGTCTACAATGTATCAACCTTCATCCTTCAACATTTATAATAGACATATATATATATATATATATATATATATATATATATATATATATATATATATATATATATATATATATATATATATATATATATATATATACAAACAAATATGGAAAAAATAACCAAAACAAGCCTTCACGTTTTCACCAATATTTCGGCCTCGTGGCCTTCGTCAGGGTGTTCTATTATTAGCTCGCACGATGTTTACAAATATCCTTTGACGCAATGTCTATACATTAGGACATAACAGACAGACAGACAGGCATATAAAATTCCGTTCGCCTACAAGTAAGGCCAGAAACATGACATAACACACAGATTACAATTCTGATAAAGAGAGAGAGAGAGGGGGGGTAATGATGGTGGTGGTATCATTTATAATGTATACTCTTAGATAATAATGCAAATAATAGATTCTTCTTGAGGTTACACCCAACAATAATCAACAATAATCAAAAGTCACTATAAAACAAGACACCCCTACACCCATAAGATTGGACAGGGTGACAGACAGATAAGAGGATAAGACTAGCAGACAGACATAAAAACATTTCAGCTTCTGCTTAAATGCTGTTATGAACTTCAAGGCAGACACAGTTGTCTCGAGTAGAGTGGAGGCGATTCTCGAGCAGACGATTTGTGCTCCATATATGGGTCAATCTTTATTTGGTTTAGCCTCTCGCCAGTGTGTCTAAGTAGCCCGGATGTTCAAGTAAACAACGGTCACTCCATGACTAATTGTTGTGCCTCATCCTGTCCGATTTTTATTTGGATGAGTCTGGCATCTTAAGACCCGTATCAGACGCCAGGCTATCATCGCTAGCAGCAAGTCACTTTCCAAGTATCCTCAGCGTTTTCAGGAAACAAGTCCTTTCTTCTGAACGGTTTGGGTTTTGCATTGTTCTAATTTTGAATATGTGACCCTCCACCACGCAATGAGTCGCATGTCACCTTTGCATGATTTTCATATTTTTACATTTTCCGAAAGAGTTTGTTATGCTCTATCCAGTGGTGAAAACCGTTTTAGAAAAGAGCGAAAACTGTTTGAGTTATAAGCATGTGACTAAGTTGACCCTCACACTGTTACCAGACACTCCCCGGACTTATATTAAGCCTAGCGCCGAACCGCGCGAGGTGACATGCGACTCATTTCGTGGTGGAGGGTCACATATGTGGTAATTAGACTCTGAGCAATTGTTTACGAGGCCTGGGGAAGCCTGAAGTTTAGTTGGCGATTGTTTGATCTAAAATGTTTGCATCCTGCCTTGCCGACTTGACATTTGGTCAACTTGGTTCTATTCATCATGTTTTGAAAATCTTGTGAATTATTTCTAAGCATAGGCTATGCAGGTTCGCTACTCACCTTTATTTGGCCCAGTAAGTTTGTTTAGTTTTTCCACCCACCATCCCCTTCCTGCTTCCGCTAGGCTTGACATCCGGGCAGCTTGTTCACTTAACGGAATTTTAGTGGTCACCAGTTATCCTTCACTTGTGGGAGAACTAGAATTATCGATGATGTTCTTTGCAGTATTGTCATTTCATCACTTCATTTTTTTTTTATTGAGTCAATTACATCGGAATCCCTTGTCCATGATTACGCTTACTTCTGGTTCTACCTGGTGTGTGTATGTTTTGATCAGATTTTTTAGTCCATCATTCAGCTCTATCCTAACTTGTGTATATATGTATGTATGTATAGCTTGCAATTTTGCCCATCATTCAGCTTAATTCTAACCGGCGCATATGTATTTTTTCTTTGTTGTGACGTTGTTGCTTTGCTTTTGGTACGGTTGGCTGAAGTTAGGCATGGTTATGGTGAAGATGTGGTTCCCAATGGGGAACATTTTTATTTGTAGTTATATTTTGTAAATTTTGGAGCTTATTAAGCTTGTCTAGCCCCCTGGACCATGGTTGAGCCCAATACAAACCACAAAAGTGGCCTGGTCCAGTGGTCCAGTGCCTCCAGTTTGTCAGCAGATGTAAAGCAGTGAGTGACGGATGGAGGCCTGGGTGGTGGGTCAGCCGCGAGGGCAGTAAGATACTGTGGGTGCCGCGGTGTGAGCAGTGGATTCTGTTCACAGTCCGTAAAGCCACCCTAATAAAGGTTTCTGGTCACGCTTAGCTGGGAGACTGGGGGGGTCGGGAAAATTTTGATATTTTGTCTGATTGGTGTCATCTTCACCTAACCATGCCTTACTTCCCAACCAGTGCCCGTACTACAAGATACATGCCATAACTGAAATTGTTGTAAATAAATAATGAAGAACCTAATTCTCCTTGTGAAGCTTGGCTGTTTCAGTCACTGTATTGTTATGTGTGGAGGTGTCTGTTTTGTATGGTCATAACACACACACACACACACATATAAACACACACACACACACACACACACACATAAACACACGCACACACACACACGCACATCTGAAACGCTGCCTCATCCCCCACCTCACCCTCTCCCCGATTTGGAAAAAGAAAGAAATATAATTTGCAACAGTATTTTCTAACGGCCGAGCAGATATTCTCGGAACAGTGTTGTTCTTTGTGACCTTGGTCGTAAGGGAAAAATCTAGCAGTTTGCTGAGTAACGGATGGCGCATAAAATGAGTCATTCATTTTGTTTTACACCTCTTTTCAGTTCTACTTTGAAAGGATGCCGCACATACATAACAACAGTCCTTTCTTTACGCTCTTTTAATTCAAAATAGGTCTGACAAGGCGAGTACGTCGAATGACAAATATACATACTCTTACTTTTTTTTTTTTTTTTTTTTTTTTTCTTTTTCGACCTCAGTTGCATGCAAGGCTGCTTCAACCCATCTTTTTTGCCTCTTTCGTCTTTTTTTTTTTCTTTTTTTTTTTCTTTCTTTTCGGGCGGTGAGCATATCCTTCTTCATTGGTCTTTTTTTTTTTAATGAAATTTTAATTTTGTTTTCTTTTACATTACAGGTTACATTTCCATTAGATTACCTTTTAATTCAACAACAATTTAACTAATGTCTGCGTGTATGTGCGTGTGTGTGTGTGTGTGTGTGTGTGTGTGTGTGTGAGAGTAGTGTGTGCGTGTGTGTGTGTGTGTGTTGTTGTTGTTGTTCCCATAATTCTGTTATATAATACATTTTCAGCGGGACAATACATAACAGGTTAATTAATCCAACGCTCGATAGACAAAGGCGAGAATTTACAAATTACCAATTACAGTACTAGTTTTCAGCACAGCATCATACAGCGCATATATAAATAACTTTACATTAACAGCACAATACTACTAGTTATCTATATTCTTATACACAGTTCAATTTTACTAGAAATTTCGAACTCGAGCTTGGTTCTGAAATAAGATCTTCATGTTAGTTTTTGGATTTCCGTACTTAAACTGGCTTATGCACATTTTCGATATCAATATAAGGTGATTAATTATGAAGGTTTTCTCTCTGGGGATGTCACGTGTGAAATACCCAAAAAGAGCCTCTTCGCAGCTTAACTTTATATTTTTGCCTGTACATTTAAATATGTACCCTTGACATTCCTGCCATATGGGTTGCACTGCTCTACACTGCCAAAAAAAGTGCTCGATGAAGTCGGTTTCGTTACAATACTGACAAAGATTTGTTTGACGAATTCCCATCTTATGTAGCAAAATATTGGTGGGATATATATTGTGTAAAATTTTCCAATGCAATAGACGAAGACGGGTTTCTGTCGAGCATTCGTTAGCTAATTTCCAGTGTTTATCTTCTAATGTAATATTTAATTTGTTCGACCAAAATCCAGCTGAGCTTGGCTCCTTTATCTCATAATTTAACATCTTTAGGCGAATTTGGCGTGGAGATAATTCTATAAATGGCATATGATCAGAACGGGCCTGACCCGTATCACGCAATAATAGAGCTTTAATGGCAGTCTGTATTGCATTATATTCAAATAGGCGAGACTGTTTATATCCAGTTCGTTCACATATTTCCTCAAAAGAGCACATGTCGTTTTCGTTAAAAACATCTTTAACAACGCATATTTTAGCCTTTATCCAGTCATTCATGTATAGCGTTTGCTTCCTGTACCTTATATTTGTATTATTCCATAAGGTTTGATTGCGTACACTTATCTGCTGTTCATTACTGCTTATTTCTTTGATCTTGTGTTTATTGTTTAGCCAGGTGATAAAAGCTTGTTTCCAGAAATATTGCTTTATGGCACCTAGTCCTTTAAAATTTTCTGCACTCACATTTGAGCGCAGACAGCATAAGCGTTCGCCCAGATTTAAAAAGGATGCTAATGGAATCTGTTGCCACTTTGCGTTACTTCCGTCCAGCAGCCTCATAATCCATGAAATTAGAAATGATGTTTGTACATCTTTGACATTAATCATTTTCAGACCTCCAAGATTTGTCTCTTGGCACATTACTTTTCTATTAACTTTTTCATAAGCTCTTTTGTTTGAATATTTTTTCTTCCAGATAAATCGGAATAGAGATGAATTTAGCTTATTGAGGAAGTTTTCTGTGGCACATAGAGATTGCAGTGCGTAAGTAAACTGTGACAACATTAATGTTTTGACTATACAAAATACATACTCTTACTTGAATAAAATGCTATATAGCTATTCTGATGAACACGTGGGGGAATTCGGGGGCTGTGATTGGATGGTCTCTTTCGATCATCAAAGCATAATGCTACGGAAGTCGGCCATTTTACTCAATATCCAAAAGCATATTGTCGATAACAAAGACGCATGGTTCCAGTTTACCCATCTGTACCACGGCGATGTTTCTATCGACAACAGCATACACTGACAACTTAAAAAGCTGTTTCAACAACTGTGTTGTGAAATCGAATGCACTTGGAGTCAGTTTTTCTTCCAAAGTCAGAAAGCGTGTAGCGGTGTGCATGTCTGCGCGAACATGATGCGCGTAAGAAGTTTGTCTGCTATCAAAACCTGAGATCAACGCATCGACGCAAAAACTGTCATTTTGTAAGTTTGGAACAACAAATCAAGGTCATAACAGCTATATAATCGCTATTGTGTTTTCAGCGTAGCAATAGGGTCCGATATTTAGACTCGAACAAGTATAATGCGACTCGTCTTCGACTCGTCGGCATTATACTTGTCTCGTCTAAATATCGGACCCTATTGTTACGCTGAAAACACAATAGCTGTTAATACCAGCCAAAAATAAACCAGAAAATACATCACTGACAACAACAACAACAACCTAATTCATGTCTGTAAAGGAAGCAGGACTTTGCTGATTTCAGTACGTATCTAAAGAAGTAGATGCCCATGAAGCGAGCAAAGTTTTGTACAGATCTGTCTAAAATCTATATTATTCTGTTTAATTAACATTCTGCCTGAAAGAAAATGTCTTCTTCAAGCACCTATGATACATGGGTCTTGGCAATGATCGCATTCACGTCTTGCACCATTAACAGCGCAACATCTATTGCTATTTGTAATCCTGCGTTTTGAAGAATGTGAGTGATCGCCCTTGATTTCAAAGCAATAAAATATGAGTGTCCGGTAAATTCCCATTCCATGTTTTTGGTGAGTAGAGAACAGCTCGAAAGTCCGGGCGCGATGACATTAAAAGTCCGCGCGGAATTCCTGACCAATCAACGACGAGAATAGCTCGAAAGTCCGCCCGGAATAACAGGCGGAATTCCGCGAGGACATGGCCTATTTAGCGTTCCATAGACCAATCAACGACGAGAATAGCTCGAAAGTCCGGGCGGAATTCCGCGCGGACATGGCCTATTTGGCGTTCCATAGAGATTTACCTGAGGTCGGCCCGACGTTGTTCAAGCTAACAAATTGTTTTGTTCATCAAATGCAGCACGCGTGACGTAAATACACAAATGTGCAGATACGAGGTAATGACCCTTTGTCATGGGCTTTTTTCTTGTATATATATACACGAGGTTTTGCATTCACAAACTCAACAATAATGACAAGACCAAATAGTTTAAAATCTTTAGTTTTGCATAAACAAGCAGAACAATAATGCCGCACATCCGAGTTCGTAGGTTCAGATAAACAAGGAGAGAGAGAGAGAGAGAGAGAGAGAGAGAGAGAGAGAGAGAGAGAGAGAGAGAGAGAGAGAGAGAGACAGAGAGAGACAGAGAGAGACAGAGAGAGAGAGAGAGAGAGAGAGAGAGAGAGACGCTCTGACATTTTATTGAATAAACACGAAGGTTCATTTCAAAATGGGTTGGTTGGGGTAAAGGGTACAGCTTTGCGAGACATTTAAAATAATACACACTATTTATCGTTTCTGTCGCGGCATGGAAACCAGACCGCGTTGAGTGTCTGTGTCATCTAGGTTTAGCACAGCCGTTCGCATCGTTGAGTGAGATCTTTCATCATCCAGATTGTCAATCACATGGTGCACTGCCTACACCACCGCTAATATACTCATTGGAAAAGGTTAGGGACCACTTTCGCAAACAAACACAGCTTCCAAACCACCCAACAAAATTGAATCAAATTTGTAACATGTTTAATTCATTATCTCTGCGATCCTTTTCCAAAATATGGTGACATTTCATTCACGCATTACGTGTCAACAAGCTCTGAAACAACATGGGGGTCAAAAACAAAATTGGCAAGTTCCGAACAGTTCAGTGATGGGTGTGTCCGCCGCCTTTTGCAGTCCTGTTCCGCATCGAGTTTACCAGCTTTCTGCAGAAGGCCTGAGGAATGGCCTGCCATTCGATTTGCAGGAACTGAAGCAGTTGCTGCAGGTTCCTTGGGGGTGGGTGGTTGTTAAATTCCTCACTCGCCTGTCCAGCTCATCCCACAGGTGCTCGATGGGGTTGAAATCAGAGCTGCAGGCCGGCCAGTTCATCCTGGTGACACCAGCCTGCTGGATGAAGTTGTTGACCAGCCTCGCTCTGTGAGGTGTCGCGTTATCGTCCTGGAACACAGCCTGCACACCAATCTGGTGTAGAGCGGGTAGAACCAAAGGGGCGACAATCTCATCTCTGTAGCGCTGGCCCGTCAGGTTGCCAACAATGTGGTAGAGGGGGGTTCTGTGTCGAAAACTGAAGGCCCCCCACACCATGATGGAGCTCCCGCCGAAGGCCACCCTCTCCTGCACCAGACCGTTGTTGTACCGCTCACCCTGACGCCTCCACACACGAGCCCGACCGTCATGATGGTGCAGATTAAAGCGGGACTCATCGCTGAACAGCACATCGGCCCATTGCTGGCGTGTCCACCTGGCATGGTTGTGACAGAACGCCAAACGAGCCTGGCGATGAGCTGCTGTTAGTCGTGGCCGTACAGCTGGACGACGTGATCGCAGGCCAACTTCGTGCAGGCGTTTGCGGATGGTTTTCGTGCTGACGTTGGTGTTTGTTGCCACCCTCAGCTGGCCCCTGATGATGTTTGCAGTGGTGCCTCGCTGCTGCAGAGCTTGTCTTCTGATGAAGCGATCTTCACGCTGTGTTGTCTTCTTAGGCCGTCCTGACCTGGGCCTCTCCAGAACGCTGTTGGTGGCCTGGAACTTCTGATGCAGCCTGACCACGACAGAATGGGACACTCCAAGTCGTCTGCCCACTTCTCGCTTGCTTACGCCGTCTTGCAGCCATGCGATGGCCCGGGCTTTGTTGAAGGTGGTCACCTTTCGTCTGGGAGGCATAGTGAGAAGATGGTGGCTAGCGGAAAATCGCGGGGCTATAAAGCCTAACTGGTGACAACAGTTCACTCTCAACACATCCCCCCTGCACGTGCATAACGAATTGTTCATCTTTCCCGCCCAGGCTTGCCCACGCGCCAGCGTAAAAATGGTCCACTTTTTGCAGTTTGGCAGTTTCTGTCTCGTGCCCTAGCCAGGCCTCCGTGGATCCCGAGCAAGTTTCCTGCTAACACAGCATTGCTCACCCACTGGTGTGTGTAGGGCCTGACAGCCATTTGGTTTTATAAACTTAGGAACAAGGAGTTTGGCACAGATGAAGTCAGCTGTTTTTTTCAAGGGCGGTCCCTAACTTTTTCCTTTGAGTGTATTACGCACGATCCTGTCACATTTGTCAAGAGAAAGCGAGAGAGTTCTTTCCATGTCTCTTATACTTGAGGCGTCTTCGCACATTTCATCTGGTGAATCAAAAGGAATGTCACAATTTGTGCTGGTCCTTCGGACAGGTGTTTCTGTCTCTATGTTCTTTAAACTGCAATGTCCCTTACGGCGCACACTGTCACTGATTGTAGTGTTGATGTTTTGTGCGCGCTTTTCATCACCTATGACACCACCGTGACCTGTTTTCCTGGCTCTACTGCGTGTCACCACGCCTGGCTGCGTCACATTACTCATAACATTGTTCTTACAACGTATTTCACGTGCATGTGCGCTGGCTCCTCTAACAGTGTGTTAGTCGACTTGTTCACGCTGTTTGTCAGTAACAATGCCTTTACTAACTTTGCCATTTGGTTCAACTGATCTTGGTTTCGTGTTTCTCCTACCTTGGTCTGTCCCTGTCTGAGGTTAGCACGATGTTGGTCCCGTCGTATTTGCGAAGGTGATTTTTTCTTCCACTGTGACAAGGCGGGAGTCATGGCGGCCTCATGGTCTGTAGCTGTCAGGCGAAGCGTGAACACAGCGTTTCGTTTGCCAGAGACTTGCCATGATGTGACTCTGTTTTTCGCCAACAGAGTGGTCAGTAGGTCGCTTGCTGCTGCTGGTAAACCGGCAACGTCCATAACTCGGCGTGGATAAGCAAAAGTTTGACAATTACCTGAGAGCGAGAAATACACACGTCTTCTCTCCACCGGCGGTAACCTTGACCTTTCCGAGAGAGAGAGAGAGAGAAAGAGAGAGAGAGAGAAAGAGAGAGAGAAAGAGAGAGAGAGAGAAAGAGAGAGAGACAGACAGACAGACAGACAGAGAGAGACAGAGAGAGATAGAGAGACATGATTTAATCCTGCTCAAAGCGCTGTACAATCAAAATACTAAGACAACAAAACATCATTTAACGTGCAATCACACACACATTAATGAATAACACATTGCTCTAAAAAACAAAAACATTATCACAAACATACGCATGGGCACACACACGCACTACATAAAGCAAATTGCACAATAATACATTATCACAAACATACGCACGCGCGCAAAACACGGACGTGAAAAACTATGTACAGTACATGGAACAAAAGTGACCATCATGCAGGAACGTATCAGGCTTGAATATGTATTTCACGGTAAATGTTTGCGGAAAAGGTTTGTATATAGTTTTGATTTCAACTGAGATAGGGAAGAGCAACTGTGAAGGTCAGCGAGCAGTGATACTTTCCGTACGTTTCCAGTTTAAATGTTGGTACTTTGAGGAGCTTTTCAGAGCTGGACCTGAGAGAGCGAGAGGGCTCGTAGATGCTCAGTACTGATGATAGGTTTGGGGGAAGGGTGTTCTCAAAGTGCAAAAGAGATACATGCAATTTTGTACTCCACCGTGGCATCGACGGGAAGCCAATGGAGCTTTTTGAGGAGAGGTGTGGCGCGGTGTACTTTGCGCTTGCGAAGCACAACTCTAGCAGCACAGTTGTGAACCTTTTGGAGGCGGCTGAGGAGGGTTGAGGGGACACCAGAAAGAACAGAGTTGCATTAATACAAACATTTACCAGACATTATGTAAACTACTCACAAAAAGTTAGGGAACACCCTTCATTTTCATGTATTTTTGCAAATCGATGCTATTGTCAAAACTTTGCAAGCTACAACGCTGATCTTACACACACGCACAGAGTGGACTCCTGCCTTTGTTGTACAGGCTTGGTGTGCTGCACGTGCTACTCGGGCGTCAGTGGCTGAGCGTTGAAAATTGGTGAAAAGTTGGAAAATGTTACCGTTTTATGCTGACTCACCATTTTTTCTATAGCGTGTTTCTGACAAAATGATGCACTGCACGTGGACGCTTGATGCTTTGACTGTGAAAACTGGTCACTGGTTACTCAATAAAAGCCAGGGCCTGGGCGGACCAGGGCACAACATCACGATGGTCGGACGACAGAAGTTAAGCCTGCTGGACAGAGGAAGAGCCATAGGGTGGTTCCAAGACGGTGTTGGCGTACGGGAGATTGCCACCACACCACAGAAGCCTTTGTTTTGTTCGAGGTTAATATAGTCGTTGACGAATTGCATCCCTCTTTATGATCTACCAACGTGTTAGATAATCACATAAGTAAACAAGGTGTCGTTAACTGCAACGTGTGTGTACTACATGTACATACATGAACTAGATTGTTTTCTCTTTTTTGTGTATATTACCACCGTTATTCTCAACAGAGCCAGTAAAGAACTTTGTTAGTTTGTTTCTCTGTTTGTTTCTCTGTCTACGGATTAGACTTGTTTCCCTGGTACTCTGGGGTCAATGTGTGTGTGTGTCCTTGTTTCTCTGTCTACGGATTAGACTTGTTTCCCTGGTACTCTGGGGTCAATGTGTGTGTGTGTCCTTGTTTCTCTGTCTACGGATTAGACTTGTTTCCCTGGTACTCTGGGGTCAATGTGTGTGTGTGTCCTTGTTTCTCTGTCTACGGATTAGACTTGTTTCCCTGGTACTCTGGGGTCAATGTGTGTGTGTGTCCTTGTTTCTCTGTCTACGGATTAGACTTGTTTCCCTGGTACTCTGGGGTCAATGTGTGTGTGTGTCCTTGTTTCTCTGTCTACGGATTAGACTTGTTTCCCTGGTACTCTGGGGTCAATGTGTGTGTGTGTCCTTGTTTCTCTGTCTACGGATTAGACTTGTTTCCCTGGTACTCTGGGGTCAATGTGTGTGTGTCCTTGTAAAATAAAGTTCAGTTCAGCTCGCGGCGATAATTGCCTAAGAAACACTAATTCCTCGCCACACTCGCCAAATCTAGCGTCTAAGAAACGGAGGACTGGCTGTACAAGAGCAGTACAAAACATTGAAAGGAGGAAGGCGCAGCGACTGTGCTCTCTCTGCCTGCTTCTGTGGATTAGGTCAGCACGTTTTTCGCGTGGAATTGCGTTAAGTTACCGCACACACGTAGGCAGTCTCCAGTTAAGGCCCGACCAGACACTCCCGGCCGACCCTGTCCACATTTGACTTATGCTCAAAACGGCGCACCGCGTCGTGCTATGATCGCGAAGCGTTATTTGCAGAAGAATAGCGCGTGTTCTAATTTCTATGACACAGACATAGAACCTGATAGAACGACGGAAATTTGACCAATCAGAGCAAACCAGAGCGATGACGTCAGCTGCTCGCGGCGCGGCAGTCGAATGCAACTGAACGGTGACCCGCTCACTGATACCGTGTTGTGAAAAAAATCGTCGATGTGTGGCCACTCGGCAAATCCCGCGCGACGCACAAAACGGCCTGCGGCGCATAGAGCGTAAAACGGCGGCCAAATGTGGTCGGCCCTTTATACGGCAAATAGCAGATCGTTATCATACACACACACACACACACACACACACACACAACTCAGGGGCGGACGAGGGGGGGGTTTCTGGGGTTTCCGGAAACCCCCCCCCCAGCCAAAAAATAAAAATATTTTTGTGTGTTTTTTTGGGTTGAGTTTCAATTTTGTGGGTATTAATCAGTGACAAAATCTGCTGCCTGGAACTGGTAATGATCATCCTCAGAATGCACCAGCTTGCACCATTTTGCATCCTTTTTTTCAAAATTTTCCGGGGGGGCATGCCCCCGGACCCCCCTAGCAAGCTAGGCGCTTCGCGCCGTCGGCTCGGCGCTTCGCGCCTTCACACCCATATCTTCACAATATACTTTTGGAAACCCCCCCCATAAAATGAACTGATCCGCCCCTGCAACTACACAAGAGGTGTCTTCTTATTCCTAGCCGAAGGAAAGCAAGTTAGAGTGCACACTGTTCAGTTCACCACTCCTATGAAAGCAGGTGTGTGGGTTTGATACTCAGGTTTAAGGAGTTTAACATGCAGGTTTCATGTTGTGAGTAAGTGCCCTACATTCTATTCGACGGATGACTGATTTTGTGTCGTTTATTAAAGTATAATACTTGTGAAAGTCCCCCCCCCCCTCCTTACCATACCGCTTTCAACCGATACCCCCATCCCTTCCCCCCGTCGCAACCCCCTCCCCCATCCTAAACTTGTTTGACGAGTTCAGGGTATACTGCATAGAACATTGGTCTAAGAAATAACATCCTGTTTATTTTACTAATTTGAATGGCGATAATAATTTAAGACCCCCCCCCTCCCATGGATGACCTACATTCCCGTCCTTGCCATTCGCTCAAGAAGCAGGTAACGTGTTTCTATGACATAACAGACGACTCTGTGACATTGGTGTCTCGAAACAGGGTCGATGGAGGTTTCAGAAATGTTTACTTACTGCAAGTGGAGGAGAGGCCCCTAATATGGATGCCTTTAGCTTCACGCTGATAACTAGCTTGTAATCTTGCGAAGAAGTTTAATATAGTGTTTGGTAGTTTTACTCTTTTTAGCTATAGCCTTTAGGCCTAATTGGAGCAAACTAGGTTTGATAGAAATTGATCCAAAAATGAATACAGAAACATTCACAACTGGTCCTTATCAAGCGCCCATGCTCCTAATGTGGACCAGTAAAGAGGCTAATCACTGTAAAAAGGCTCCTATACTTCAAAATAGCATGATACTTTTTCTTCAGTATTCCAGAAATTCTGGTGACGTGTGAGCTCGTTTGCCCATTTGGGTTCCCCATAGTCAGCTTCACTCCGCTTTCGTTGGGTATAGGCATGCTGGGTATTTTCGTGTTTCCATAACCCACCGAACTCCGACATGGATTACAGGATCTGTTCCGTGCGCACTTGGTCTTGTGCTTGCGTGCACACACGAAGGGGGTTAAGTCACTAGCAGTTCTGCACATAAGTTGACATGGGAGATCGGAAAAATCTTCACTCTTAACCCACCAGGCGGCAGCGACCGAGATTCGAACTGACGACCCCCCGATTAGGAGGCCGACGTCTTACCACTGCGCCACTTCGTCCGAATGATACAACTTAGTGAGCAAGTCAGACTGATTAAAAAAGGCTTCACATTTATCTGTTTCGGTTCGACGAGAAAATTATTTGAAGCACAAGAGAACACTAAAGAAACATATCAAAATACAAAGAGAAAATAAAAGAAATGTCCGTCGGTCCGTCCGTCCTTCTGTGTGTGTGTGTGTGTGTGTGTGTGTGTGTGTGTGTGTGTGTGTGTGTGTGTGTGTGTGTGTGTGTGCCTCTCTCTCTCTCTCTTCCTCTCTCTCTCTTCCTCTCTGTCTGTCTGTCCGTATGTCTGTTTATCTCTCTCTCTCTCTCTCTCTCTTTCTCTCTCTTTCTCTCTCTCCCTCTCTCTCTCTCTCTCTCTCTGTCTCTCTCTCCCTCTCTCTCTCTGTCTCTCTCTCTCGCTCTCTCTCTTTCTCTCTCTCTTCCTCTCTGTACATACTTTGCAAGAGATTGCCGGCGAAGGTTACCCGAAGTTGTCACTCAGCGCTTTTTCAAGAAGCAATTGTTAAAGCAAGCTTTGTCATGAAAGACTGATGGAAAGGGCTTTCAAGTCCATGAGGAGAGAGCAGCAGACACAACAATTGCATTCGGACTTGTAAAATATCCTACTTCATAGGTCACACATCATTACGTCCGGCTGAGTTGGCCACCGTCGTCAGCTGGATAGTTTGTTATTCTACATACGTGAGAGACACTCGTGATATAATAATCGTTCAAATCACACGTGTGTATATCATGTAAATGAGGTCATATCAAGCAAGTCTGGCAGGGACCTGTTTTCCACTGCTTATGATGCCAGAGTCACCGAGACGAACGTCATTATAGAAAAACAATTGCGCTCGCTAATTACCCTCGATGAATTTTTAGAACTAATACCTCAAGCCACACTTTCAGAGTGACGTTTCTTTACTTTGACGTAATATATTGCACGAGGCTTTAGAAGAGATCGAGGTTCCAAAACAAGCGTCTTCAATATCAGGGCCGGACCCAGGGGGGGGGGGTTCCAGGGGTTCCGGAACCCCACCCCTGGAAAAAGCATGTACCTTGCTTTGAGTGTGTGTTTTTTTTACTAGTTTTAGCACCAAAACAATGCTGCTCTTAACCCTCAAAACAAGGCCCAGAATGCACCAGATTGCACAGATTTTAACCGTTTTTCAAAAATTTTCCGGGGGAGCATGCCCCCGGACCCCCCTAGTTCGCGCGCCTGCTGCTTCGCCACTTCGCTGATTTGCCCCCCCCCCAAAAAAAAAAGGAGGAACCCCCCCCCCCCTTGCAACTCATTTGGTCCGGCCCTGAATATAGCTGCCTCGACTGCAGGAAATGTTCAGTAAAATACACGTAAGTACAGTGTGTAGGATAAACAGAATACTACATGGCTTGCTGGGTCATATCAGGTTTACACTCGTTGCTTTTTCAAATAATGAACAGCTCACTTTCGTTCGCAGTTCAATATTTAAAAAAAAAAACTCGTGTAAATTTGGTACGACACAGCAAGCCATGTAGTATTCTCTATGTCTCTGTGTTCCCGTCAAACCAACTGAGCTACACCCGTTTGTTCTTTTAAACAAAGGTGGTTAATTTATATTCAGAATTCATTCTTATCATACTGACATAATACAGTTCACTTTTGTTTTAATTTGCCAAGTTGTACCTGTTACTCATTTTCGTAAATGTTATGTCATAATGATAAGCGCACCAGCACATTGTGTGTAAAAAATGTTAGTGTCTCGGATGTTTAGTTTTTTGTCCATTTGAACTTGTTTAAGTTATTAAAAATGAACGGCAGAACACAGCAACTGACGTAGATTTGGATCGTGGGTGGCACTCGAACTTCCCAGTAGCAGTATAGTAAGGGGGATCTCCTGCCTTTTTGAGGACGCTATTTTGAGGACGCATCTTGAGGACGCAATCTTGAAACGTCTTGAAACATCTTACGTTTTGAGACCATGTCTTGGAACGTCTTACATCTTCGTCTTCGTTCACATCTTTGTCTTAACACTATCTTGAAACGTCTTACGTCTTGAGACCATGTCTTAGAACATCTTAAAACGTCTTGAAACGTCTTACGTTCAAATCTTCGTCTTGACGCCATCTTGAAACGTCTTACGTCTCCATCTTTCTTTAAATCTTCGTCTTGAAACGTCTTACGTCTTGAGTTTTGTTTAAATCTTCGTCTTGACACCATCTTGAAACGTCTTACGTCACCATCTTCGTCTTATAACATCTTACGGTCTAATCTTTGTCTTGACGCCATCTTGAAACGTCTTACGTCACCATCTTCGTCTTATAACATCTTAACGGTCTAATCTTTGTCTTGACACCATCTTGAAACGTCTTACGTCACCATCTTCGTCTTATAACATCTTAACGGTCTAATCTTTGTCTTGACACCATCTTGAAACGTCTTACGTCACCATCTTCGTCTTATAACATCTTACGGTCTAATCTTTGTCTTGACGCCATCTTGAAACGTCTTACGTCTCCATCTCTATCTTGACGCCATCTTGAAACGTCTTACGTCTTTATCTTTGTACAGATTGTGCAATCTTTGCCTCTAGCTCTCGTTTTCTTTGTTTTATTTCGTTGTCGAGGGTATAAAATAAGGAACCTAAGGAAGTGTATGTCGACTTACAGCAATGGATCCACGATGGAAACATCCTTTTACCTGTGTCTTGACGCCGTCTTGAAACGTCTTACGTTTCCGTCTTGAACCATCCCTTAACCTGTGTCTTACGTCTCCATCTTCGTATACCATTTTGTCTTTGTCATTATCAATGTACACAGTTTTGTCTTTCCACTGACCACACCATACACTCAGAGGATAGCTGGTGGTGGTGGTGGTGGGAGGGTGCGGGGTCGATTGCATCAGACGATCAGTACACAAGGTGTTCTACATATGACAGGTCGGTATAAACTGGTCATCAAACCATGATGCAAGAGTTATTGTTGAATAAGAAGTTTCAACTGATTGTGCATACACAAACAACTTTAGTGGCACAAGCTGATGACAGATTTAAAACTCTAAGCCTAGGAGATAATGAATGAGGTGGGGGACAGCAAAACAAAATAAACAACACATGGAAAGAGTGGAAGGTTGCTGGGGTCGATTGCATCAGGCTATACGGGTACATAGGGTATCAAACTTATGACAGTTCGGGGTGCAAGCTGTAATTATCAAATACGCACAGAGAGCAAACGTTCAGAGAGAGAGAGATCGAGAAAGAGAGAGAGATCGAGATCGAGAAAGAGAGAGAGAGAGAGAGAGAGAGAGAGAGAGAGAGAGAGAGAGAGAGAGAGAGAGAGAGATGACAGTGAATTATTACTTTACAGGCCATTGGCCCCTGGAAAGGGGTAATATAATTATTCAGTGACTACTTTACCTAAAGCTTGCAGCGTGGAAAAACACCCATAATATGGTGTAATGAATAAGACCGGTACATAGCTGCATTCTGCTCCTGTTAGTATAGCACACGGCGGGTACAACGTGTCCCCATGGGATGTGCAGCAGAGCGGAACGACACAAGGGTCCGGGTAGGATTGTACCTGTCATCATGACCTGCCTTTTATGACAGCCAGTGTTGTGTAGACTTGTTTTCTCTGAGCCTCAGTGTACTTGTCATGCATCATGGATTACCTTTTTGTCCACCAGTGTTGTGCAGACTTGTTTTCTCTGAGCGTCAGCCTACCAGTCCTGTCCTACCCCTGTTGTTATTCAACCCCACCCCCACCCCACCCGCACACATACATACACACACACCTTGGATTATCTCTTTTATAAACAGAGAGATTGCGAGAGACAGAGATAGACAGACAGACAGAGACAATCAGTCAGCGAGACATTGAGACAGACAGTGAAACAGAAGGAAGGGGGGGGGGGGGGGGGAGGGAGAGATCGAGAGAGACAAAGACAGAGACGGTTGGGTAGTTATTGTTGTTTAACGTCCCTTTAGCCATTCTGGCGATACCGGACTGGGACAGAGGCAGACAGACAGACAGATAGAGCTAGACAGACAGACAGACAGATAGAGGTAGACAAATAGAAACATAAAGAGAGAGAGACCCAGTTTCTGTTCTGCGTAAATGTTTCAGTTTTCAAAACACATACATAATTGCATTTCTGCCGAGTAAGGTCCTCGGCTGAGTTCATCGCGATCTGGATGTGCAGTTACATGAGACGAACAAGAGTCCGGGTAAGCTTGCTCCTTTCAAAAAGGCAAGCCTGTTTTCACGGCCTGTGTTTGCTTCGAACGTCAGCGTACTCGTGATTATAGCAAGTCGTGACTCAATTAACCGGGTTACAGAAATGTGAAAGACAGCAGCTTTTGTCCGACGTAAACGTATCAACTTACACACAAATACATATTTGTATCTGTATTTGTGCTAACCCAAGTACGCTCAACCCCCAACCACCACGATCCCACGATGACTTATTCGCGACCCGTATGTGCAGTAGAGTGAGACGTCTCGAGGATCCGGGTACACGTATCGCGTGACCGTGATGAGTCCTTTAACTTCACGCCGGAAAAATAGATACATCGTGTTTTGTTGGCGTAACACAAAATATACGGTTCGCATTAGCTCGCGAGAAAAACTTGAGATGGGTGGCTCTATATTTGTTGCTCAGAGAGGCGCTAAACAGCCTGCTCTTAACATGTTGTAGATGAAGAATGTTCAGCATATATTTTTCTTTGTACCCACGATACTATATTTGCTTAAATGCGATTTTAACAGTTGCTTCAGCATCATCAACTCTCCCAGATTCTTACTTTTTGTGGAATATTGGTACGTTTGACCTTTGCACGCTTCCCACGTATGCAGTTTGCACATGCTGTAATGTCATGAGTTAGCTACAATGTATTTGGGATAAAGTAGTTTGGCCGTTTTCTTGTGTATTAAACTATTCAGGTTTTATGACGTTGTGTGGTATGATACCCACACATGAGGAGGATAGAGGCTACACGCCGAGTCTCAGTAAATATTAAAGATAATGGTCGAAGTTAGCGGATCATGAAAAATGCGAGGTTCAGACATGGGTTTTCAGAGATTGTGATGAGGATGACACACCAACTTGAGTTTTTGCCAGGGAAGTTGGTGAACGCAGCCGAGGACCTTACTCGGCAGAAATGCAATTATGTATGTGTTTTGAAAACTGAAACATTTACGCAGGACAGAAACTGGGTCTCTCTCTCTTTATGTTTCTATTTGTCTACCTCTATCTGTCTGTCTGTCTGCCTCTGTCCCAGTCGGGGATCGCCATAACGGTTAAAGGGACGTTAAACAACAATAACTACCCAACCGTCTTAGTCTTTGTCTCTCTCGATCTCTCCCCTCCCCTTCCCCTCTTTTCCGCACCCCCTCTTTCCCTTAATCCCCCCCCCCCCCTCCACAGCTGTGTTCTTACACTTTATCACAAACACCGTTGACAATAAAAACTAGGCAGAACACACAGTAAGTCCCTTTTGCTTTGGCCTGCCGTTTTTTTTTCTTTTTACATTTAGTCAAGTTTTGACTAAATGTTTTAACATAGAGGGGGGAATCGAGACGAGGGTCGTGGTGTATGTGTGTCAGTCTGTCTGTCTGTCTGTCTGTGTGTGTGTGTAGAGCGATTCAGACTAAACTACTGGACCGATATTTATGAAATTTTACATGAGAGTTCCTGGGTATGATATCCTCAGACGTTTTTTTCATTTTTTTGATAAATGTCTTTGATGACGTCATATCCGGCTTTTCGTGAAAGTTGAGGCGGCACTGTCACGCTCTCATTTTTCAACCAAATTGGTTGAAATTTTGGTCAAGTAATCTTCGACGAAGCCCGGACTTCGGTATTGCATTTCAGCTTGGTGGCTTAAAAATTAATTAATGACTTTGGTCATTAAAAATCTGAAAATTGTAATAAAAATTGTTTTTTTATAAAACGATCCAAATTTACGTTCATCTTATTCTCCATCATTTTCTGATTCCAAAAACATATAAATATGTTATATTTGGATTAAAAACAAGCTCTGAAAATTAAAAATATAAAAATTATGATCAAAATTAAATTTTCGAAATCAATTTAAAAACACTTTCATCTTATTCCTTGTCGGTTCCTGATTCCAAAAACATATAGATATGATATGTTTGGATTTAAAACACGCTCAGAAAGTTAAAACGAAGAGAGGTACAGAAAAGCGTGCTATCCTTCTCAGCGCAACTACTACCCCGCTCTTCTTGTCAATTTCACTGCCTTTGCCATGAGCGGTGGACTGACGATGCTACGAGTATACGGTCTTGCTGCGTTGCATTGCGTTCAGTTTCATTCTGTGAGTTCGACAGCTACTTGACTAAATGTTGTATTTTCGCCTTACGCGACTTGTTTGTTTCTTCTTTTTACATTTAGTCAAGTTTTGACTAAATGTTTTAACATAGAGGGGGAATCGAGACGAGGGTCGTGGTGTATGTGTGTGTGTGTGTGTGTGTGTGACACAGTGTGTGTCTGTGTGTCTGTGCGTGTGTGTGTGTAGAGCGATTCAGACTAAACTACTGGACCGATCTTTATGAAATTTTACATGAGAGTTCCTGGGTATGAAATCCCCAGACGTCTTTTTCATTTGTTCGATAAATGTCTTTTATGACGTCATATCCGGCTTTTTGTAAAAGTTGAGGCGGCACTGTCACACCTTCATTTTTCAATTAAATTGATTGAAATTTTGGCCAAGCAATCTTCGACAAAGGCCGGACTTCGGTATTGCATTTCAGCATGGAGGCTTAAAAATTAATTAATGACTTTGGTCATTAAAAATCTGAAAATTGTAATTAAAATTATTTTGTTATAAAACGATCCAAAATTACTTTTATTTTATTTTTCATCATGTTCTGATTCCAAAAACATATAAATATGTTATATTCGGATTAAAAACAAGCTCTGAAAATTAAATATATAAACATTATTATTAAAATTAAATTTCCGAAATCGTTTTAAAAACAATTTCATCTTATTCCTTGTCGGTTCCTGATTCCAAAAACATATAGATATGATATGTTTGGATTAAAAACATGGTAACTGTTTGCACACATACTCTCTCATTTACATGCGGTTCAGAAAAACTTCTACATTATACAAAAGGACTAAAAATAGTCATACGTGAACAAAATATAGGCTTACGTGTCAACATGTGTAGCATCAAAATGATCATATGTCATCATATATTGATCTTTTTAAAAACAATATTCGCATCATAATGTATGGCTGTCTTTACCTTATATCAAAGAAAATAAACAATAATTTGTTTTTAATTAATAAAACTTCAGACTAACAAAATCTCAAAACAACATGATTTCCAAAAAAATTCCCAGTGTTAATCGTGAATCTTTTTTTTTTAAATGCTTACGCACATCTTTGTGATTAAAATAATGTGATTAATCTTCTTCATATTTTTGCTGTTACTTTTTATACCAAAAAGCACATCTGTAACATTCAACCTAATTCTTTCGCCAATGTTTACTAAAATGTACATTTCAATATATTTCCAAAACCTGAGCACTGTTGGGCATTGAAAGAAAAAATGCTCCAATACATCAAGTTCATCCTTACAATATGTACAGTTTTTATTAGCCTTCACTTTCATTTTACACAATAAAATATTAGTTGGATAAATGTTTTGCAATATTTTCCAATGCAGTACACGTAATCGAACTTCACTAGTGACAGTGGCTGCTAAGTTCCAATTCTTTTCGTCAATTTCAAATCCTAATTTTCTTCTCCAAAATCCTTCTGAACAGGGTGGGCTGTATTGTTTTCCTACCAGAATCTTTCGAATTTCTTTTACTGATTTAACTTTTTTTCCACAAAAGGTCGGAATGTCACAGACTGAACAATTTACATCGTTTATATCGACATTTCTTAAAAGGAGATGTACAGCTGTTCGAACAACATTGTACTCAAGCAATCTATTTGCAGTGTAGCCAGTTCTTTCACACACTTCTTCATAGGAAGCAAAACGTCCATTCTCACACACATCGCTCACATACATTATACCACTTTTAATCCAATCCGCAAAAAAAGTGGGTTTCCTTGACAAATTATATCTTTGTTGTTCCACAATAAACCCGAAACAGAATTACCATTATTATCGACTTGATTGTTATCCAGCCATGCCTTCAACACAGCGGACCAAAATTCCGATTTAATACTGTCCAATCCTTTAAATGGTTTGCTATTAATGTTCGCAAAAAAACACTCAAAGCAACTCCCAAAACGGAAAAACAGTGCTTTTGGGAGCCATGACCATTTCTGGTCTTCATTAGACAGAGTTAGGTTCACAACCCAGCTTAACAAAAAGGAACACTGCATCTGACGCAAATCAATCATATTTAATCCACCTTGCTTTACTTCGTTACATAAAACAGTTCTTTTCACCTTTTCAAATGCTTTTCGGTTGCAGTCTTTTTTGCGCCACACGAAGCGAAACATTAACCTATTAATTTCAGTTAGAACGTCGTCTGGTACAATCAGCGCCTGCATTATATAGACAAAATGTGGCAGAATAAACGTTTTGAATACACAGACTTTACCAATAATACAGTGTTTTGTTAAGGATTATTCGGATCTGCAGGGAATTCATGAAACATGAACATCTAACATATGTATAAGAGAGAGAGATAGAGTAAGAGAGAGACTGACTTACTGGCTGACTGACTGATTGACTGATCTTTGATACATAGGACAGAGTTTTTAGTCACAGCTTAGTCTCTCTCTCTCTCTCTCTCTCTCTCTCTCTCTCTCTCTCTCTCTCTCTCTCTCTCTCTCTCTCTCTCTCTCTCTCTCTCTCTCTTTACATTAACAAACATCTTCTAACGTATTTTAACCAAAACAATTTACTTCACCCTAAACAATTGGGTTTTAGAGCTAACCATTCCTGCCATACTGCCTTAATTTCTCTTGTTGATCAATGGCTAGAGAAAATAAATGACAATGAATTCTGTGGTGCCATTTTTGTTGATTTTGTCAAAGCCTTTGACGTTATTGATCACACGTTATTACTGAGAAAATTCGCATTGTATGGCGTCGGAATCGAAACTGTCAAACTTATTAGTTCATTTCTCACCGGCAGACAACACACTGTTCTTACAAACGCCTCGGCGTCGAGCATGCAAGAAGTAGAATACGGTGTACCACAAGGATCGGTTTTAGGACCCCTGCTGTTCTCTATATACATTAATTATCTCCCCCTTCATATTCAAAATGTATGTGAACTTTTTGCAGATGACACCACAATTCACTCCAGCAACACAAATTTAACTCGCTTATCAGAATCACTTCAAAGGATTTTGCACCAGTTGACAGAGTGGACTGAACTAAACCATATGTCTCTTAACCCAAAGAAAACCAACAACAAATCAAAAACGCCAGAATCTTATTTCAGCTGGTCCTGCTTTAATGTTGGATGGTGAAATAGTTGAACAAGTCGATCATCACAAAGTGCTGGGTTTTGTTATCGATAGCAACTTGTCTTGGTCAACCCACATAGAGCAACTTAAAGAGTTAAGTGGTGTCAAAGAAAGTGTATCTCCTATCTAGAATGAAACACTTCTTGAACTGCCACACCCGGAAGTTATTCTTCATTGCTCATATCCAATCTGTTATTGATTATGCATCCACTTTATGGGACTCAGCAAGTGAAAATTCCTTAAAACCACTTAGCCGAGTACATAAAAGAGCGCTAAAAGTAGTATTACTAAAGCAGACTACTCTCACAGAATTAGACAACATACAAGGCTGCTTTATAACAAAGGAATCCTTATGCAAAAAAATTATATCCGAAAGTTTACCCCACATAATTTTCTCAAAGTTCTCTTTGAAGAATGCACACCACTTTATGAAATGTAACACTCCTCTTCCTAGGATAGACTTAATTATTTAAGTCTAGTAGCCGTCTCTGGAACGCTCCGCCGAATGCCCTACGGGAAGATACAAGTACAGATTCTTTCAAAAACAATTATATATCGCATTAATGTGCCTTTCGGATACAGTAACTCATTTTTTGAATTAACGTGTTTTTTTCCCACGAATTTATGATGTTCTGCACAAAATCCATCATTTTGCAGAGTTGATGTACTATTGCATATTATTCTGATTTTTACACATTTTTTTGCTTTGCACCTGGTCATAAACATTTATGAACTACAATGTTTCCATATAATGCGCTTATGTTCATAAACTTATACTATTTCACTTCTTATGTATTCATGTAGTAGTAGTTATCATAGTAGATTTAGTCCCTCTTTAGGGCGAGGGTCAGATGCAGTAAAAAGTATTCCTATGCTTATTCCATTACCCTCGTAAAATAAAGAATTGTCATTGTCTCTCTCTCTTACTCTCTCCATCTCTTTCCCCCATTAGTTTTAATCTTGTGTCTGTCTTACTCACACACTCCTTCTAAAACCCTTTTTGTATTCTTTAGTTCCTGAGGAGCTTGCAAACACTGATGTGGGTGATTGACATAATTCTGACCCCCCCAAGCTAAATATATGTTAAGCAACAACTTCATAAAAAAAGTCCTGGAAAGGCAGCACTCGTTTATGATTTTATTGCCTTTACAACGTACTGCTCCTGTGTCAACGGTATTTGCTCAACCGACCGCTCATTTTCTCTTACCAGCTCTGTAGATTAGCATATGTAAGTCCAGGATTTACCCTTAAACAACAAATGCAGCAATTTGCGGACCACTAAAATTCAGAGCTAGCTGTGTAGTTTTGAGGTCCGCAAATTGCTTCGAAATAGTGACTTGTCCGCATATTGCTGCTTTTTTCAAATCGTTCCTAACACTATATTTAGTGAAATATGGAAGTAAAAGATTTTTTGACACCTTTGTATCGAATTCCCTAAACTTCCCATTTATTTTTAACTTTCTATTTCTTCAAACAAAAAAGTCAAAACAGGTCCTCATATTACCGCATTTTGACGGAAGTACAACAATGATACACAATGTCCGCAAATAGGCGAAAATCCCCCTATGTGTGTGAGTGTGTGTATGTGTGTATGTATGTGTGTGTGTGTGAATGTGTGTGTGTGTGTGTGTTAGTGTTAGTGTGTGTGTGTGTGTGTGTGTGTGCGTGTGAGTGTGTGAGTGTGTGTGTATGTGTGTGTGTGTGTGTGAGTGTATGTGCAAGGGCGGATCTGGGGGGGGGGTTACACGGGTTACGTAACCCCCCCACCCCCCCAAAAAGAGGTAATTTATTGGCTCAGGATGCACCAGATAGCTCTATTTTGCTTCTTTGGATAAAAAAAATTTTCGGGGGGGGGCATGCCCCCGGACCCCCCTAGAGGCTTAGGCGCCGTCAACTTGTATCTTCGCAGTCATTTTGTAACCCCACCCCCCCCTCCAAAGTGAATTGATCCGCCCTTGATGTGTGTGGGTGTGGGTGTGTGTGAGTGTATGTGTGTGTGTGTGAGTGTGGGTGTGGGTGTGTGTGGGGGTGTGTGTGTGTGTGTGTGTGTGTGTGTGTGTGTGTACATGCATCTGTTGTTT
>NC_090253.1:9742789-9865289 GCF_037325665.1 Littorina saxatilis
TATTATTTCTTTGATTGTCATGTTATCATTCATAAAACGTGCTGATTGTTCTCTTTGCCTGCGCGCGTATAGTATGTTGGTTATGTTTGGTTATAGTATGTTTGCTTATGTTTGGTCGTTATTTTTGCCTGTGCGTGTATTGTATATTTGGTCGTTTTCTTTGCCTGTGCAAGTATAGTTTGTTGGTTATATTTGGTCGGTTTCTTTGCCTGTGCGTGTATAGTATGCTTGGTCGATGTATGTATTGTAAAGCGCTAAGAGTAGACAATTTTCTAGAATAGCGCTATAAAAGTTTGCATTATTATTATTATTAAAATATTATCATTAGATAAGTACCTCTCATGGGGCAGGGACGGTAATAAAGAATTTGTCTTGTCTTGGTTCTCTCTCTATGTGTGTGTGTGTGTGTGTGTGTGTGTGTGTGTGTGTACGTGCGTACGTGCGCGTGTGTGTCTGTGTGTGTGTGCGTGTGTGTGTATGTACGTGCGTACGTGCGCGTGTGTGTGTGTGTGCGTATGTGTGTTTGTGTGTTTTAATGTGCGTGCGTGTCTGTGTCTGAGTGTGTCTGAGTCGCTGAGTACCAAATACAAAAACAGCCACCGCGTGGCAGAAAAAGGAAAAGGACATTTTTCTGACACCCACATGGCAAATGCCAGATACTAACATTGTGGCAGCGAATAGTAAACCTTTAGCCCTTCACTGCCAGATCATTCATCTGCGCCACTGAACAAAGGGAGGTAATTCGTTTTTCGTTATTTCGTTTTTCGTTATTTCGTTTTCTCGTTTTTCCGGACAATACTGGAGTGTTGGCGCGTGTTTTTAGGGTTTCAATTATTATTTCTGGCCAGAGAAATCCAACTGGCGATATGTACACGCATTCCAACGCTATGCATTCGTTGTCATTCGCTGTGTGCGTTGGGATTTTTGTGCATGCACAAAAATGTGCGCAGAGCTCGACGCATGAATGCACACGCCAGACACGCGCAAACCGCGCTTGACCAACGCTAGACACACGCAGACCACACGCTGTGTATTCGTTGTCAACTCGCTAGCTTCTACAGTGGAACCCCCCTGTTAAGATCTCAAAACATCTGAGAAAATCGGGTCTTAAAAAGGAGAGAGTCTTCAAATGAGGGTAAATCTACAGAGGATTTGAACAGAAAATCTTTAAAACAAAGGTCTTACAAGGGAGGAAGTTTTAAAGGCACAGTGCAGCTCACACAGCCTTCGTTTTGCGTTTTTGTCAGCTGAGTGCATTTACAGTTCAAAAATCCTCCTATGGTAGTAAAACAAACCCAAAACTACCCAACGACGACATCTGTGAAGCTCGACAGTTTCTTGTTCACGCGAGTGCATAAATTAACCTAGTTATTACGTGGTGTTTGGTCGGAGTTCGATTCAACTGAGTGATTCCGGCCTCCATTTTGTTTTACACAAACTCATGATGAATGTCTGACATAGTTTGCTAGTGACGTGTTTTTTTGTGCATGATGTGGTGATCTACCTGATCTAAATTTAGATCCAAAAATAGGTCAAGACCAGCCAGGTCCGAGTACGAAATTAATTCGTAAAAAAATCGCAGTTCTTGACTCTTTGGGTGCAAGTCAATGAAACTTGGTAGTTCTTCTTACGGATAGCTGCCTGAGGTATGACTAAAAGCCCCAGGGGCTCCGTGCACCTGGATTTGACAAGTTCAGTACCTTTAAATTGAGGGGTCTTTACACGGGGGTCGCACTGTACCAAACAGCGACAAAAGTTGGGCGCACAACAACACTCTGATCTTATTTTCCATATGTAATTAGTGTTGAATACACGGGTGGTGCGTCGCGTATGTCTGACCAAACCGCGGCGACAAAAGTTGGGCGCACAACGACGCACTGATCTTATTTTCCATTTTTGATTAATTTTCAATGCGCGGGTCACGCGTCGTGTATGTGTGACTCCCCCCTTACCGATGGTGCCGAGGTATGGGGACCGCTTGCAGACCATATAGGGGTGATCTCTTCGCGTTAAAGCGTTTTTTAAGCGTCAGCATTAAAACACCAAGCGTACTTGTGTACGCACAAGCAGGCAGTACCTACACAAAATGTGTGAAATTGTGGTTAAAACTTGTGAGAATGACGGATGATCGTGTACCATTTAAGTGTTCTAAGATGTTGTATAATTTTCATTGAAATGATAGGAACAACTGGGCTTCATCTGTTTGTTGTATGTTGTACCGTTTTGGGTTTGGACATGTCTGGGAAAAACCAAGGAGTGTTTCATGTATGAGCATTTCTTCGTGTATTCAGACAAAGATTAATTGATTGTTTATGCAAGATTAGAATACTGATTTACTTTCAAAAGATCGGTATGCGTTTTATCGGTCAAAAGCAGGTTCTCGAATTGGCATCGTGTTTTTCTGTAATCAAAAGTACATGGAGCAGAAGAATTTTGACTAGGTTTAGACTCGGTTTGTCCCAGATTAATCAATCAATCAATCAATCAATCAATGAGGCTTATATCGCGCATATTCCGTGGGTACAGTTCTAGGCGCTCTGCAGTGATGCCGTGTGAGATGAAATTTTATACGGCCAGTAGATTGCAGCCATGTCGGCGCATATTTACCGTTCACGGCCTTATTCCAAGTCACACGGGTATGGTAGACAATTATTAACTGTGCCTAAGCAATTTTGCCAGGAAAGACCCTTTTGTCAATCGTGGGATCTTTAACGTGCACACCCAATGTAGTATACACGGGGGGTGGGTTCGGACACCGAAGAGAGTCTGCACACAAAGTTGACTCTGTGAAATAAATTTCCGCCGAACCTGGGATCGAACTCACGCTGACAGCGGCCAACTGAATACAAATCCAGCGCGCTACCAACTGAGCTATAACACATCGCCTTCGTTATTCTAAGAAATTGCAAGGGAATTCTGCATGCCCTTTCTGTACAGACTCTCACGAATCGGAGATTCACTTCTTGTTTGTTTGTCCGAAGTATAAAGATTTGTGAGACTTGTACATTCCTGGTAAGTATCACAGACATCCGTCGGCCTTTAAAATATGTCTTCTTTAGGCTGATGTCGACAGACAAAGTCCCTTGCTGTTTATTTAGCTAAAGCGTTCGCATTGAGAGCGGAGTTTGTGTAACATATGTAATTGGTAAGATGTGAAATGAACTTTGTCCCGGTCATGTTACATACAGTTGTTACATATTTATGTTTGCATGTATATACATTGCATCTTCTTATTTGCTTGTGAATATTTGTTGACATTGTACCGTTTCCTCTTTTGCTTTTCTATTTTATTTATTCATTGTGTTCCTTTTGTGACATGGGCAGAAGGCCTAGCTCAATAAAACTTGCGTTCGTTCGTTCTCTCTCTCTCTCTCTCTCTCTCTCTCTCTCTCTCTCTCTCTCTCTCTCTCTCTCTCTCTCTCTCTCTCTCTCTCAATAAAACTTGCGTTCGTTCGTTCTCTCTCTCTCTCTCTCTCTCTCTCTCTCTCTCTCTCTCTCTCTTTCTCTTTCTCTTTCTCTCTCCATCTCTCTCTCTCTCTCGTGGCAGATGAGAGACTATTCCTGCGCACCTTCAAAGAACGATTAAGTGAAAACTTTTGTCTGAAATGGCTCAACCATACGTCACAAAGTCCTCGCTTTGAACTTTACCACAGTCACAAAAGTCTGATCGGACGAGAACATTATTTAGACTTTATAAAAGTGAATATCTACAGGACAGCTCTCAGCAGGTTCAGACTTGGCGTCTCTCCATTCAGTGCACACAGGCAACGTTTTTCGCATTCGGAAGCAAGCCGGCTATGCCCTTTTTGTACAAATAAAACTGAGGATGAAATGCATGTTGTCTTTGTGTGCCCAGTGTATCAGGCTATTAGAACCAGATATATTAGCATACCGGTTGACTCTCCATGCGAACTCCAACTGTGTGAACTGTTGAAAGGTAGCGACGAAACAAAAGCCGTAAGTTTTGCTAAATATCTATTCCTGGCTTGGAAAGCGAGGCAGAAGAGACTTGATGTTTGATTCGTGACATGGAAAATGTACCCCTCGGTATTACCGTTACCAGAAAGTTTTCATGGTTGATACACTGTTTGCTACGATGTATATATCTATATTGTGAGGTGACTATATTAGCAAGCAACTGCCAAAAATATTTAACACCATGTATATACATTTGATTCGATTACGTGAAATGCTGATTTTGTACATTTTCTCTTTTTTTTACCATTGTAAAAACCAAATCACTGGTTACACAATTAAACAATCCAATCCAATCCAATGGATCTCTCTCTCTCTCTCTCTCTCTCTCTCTCTCGCTCGCTATCTCTCTGTCTCTGTCTCTCTCTCACTCACTCTTTCCCTCTTTCTCTCACTCTCTCTCTCTCACTCTCTCTCTCTCTTTCTCTCTCTCTCTCTGCTCATGTGTCTTTTAAGTTAAAATTTTGCCGAAACGCTGTTGTTGAAACATGGAACACAAACAATTACTCACCGCTTCGTTGAGCAGAACAGGCATGGCTAGGTTTAGAAGAAGAAGAACAGGAACCTTCTCTGCAAAATCAGATGGATCGCTTTGCCCAGACCATCGTCAGTACATGTTTATATAGGACCTGCTTGGCGGTAGGGCGAATGTTTCCAATCTTTGGATTGGTCTGGTCACGTGACATGTCAGTTGCCAAAGCAGCTTTGGTGGAAAATGAGTTGCGTCATTTCAATTCAAACGAAGCCACGCCTTTATCAAACACAGATGAATTATTTTACGGAGAAGGACACGCCAACACTATTCAACCCTCCACAATTCGTTTCAGCTGATAACGTGGCGTGAAGGCTTTTGGTTACCACAGTCGACGTGCTCATTTCTCAAGAAAAGAAGGTTCGTGAATATGTAATAGAAGCAGGCTGTGATTGGTTGTGTTTAATGTAGGCAAAGTGGGCGAACGCGGATCTGCAAATTGTACGAGCCGACAAGCTCTGCCCTCCTCTGACAAAACACAGTAAGTCCAAAAATCACGTTTCGAGAAAAACGCGGTTTTCTGTTCTCAGCTCTATATTTCAAACAAAAGCATTCTCGCTGGACATTTTACTGCAATAAAGCGTCGGGATGATTTCTGAATTTATAGCTTTAGTCTATTTCAAAAATAGTGGTAAGATTAAAGAATTATGAGCCAATTAGTGGACTTACTGTGTTCTGCCAAGTTTTTCTTTGAACTCGGGCTTGTTAAAAACAACGGCAGAACACAGTAAGGGACGTTACTGTCTTCTGCCGGAGTTTTCTTTGAACTCGAGTTTGTTAAAAACAACGGCAGAACACAGTAAGGGAAGTTGCTGTGTTTTGGCGATGTTTTCTTGTTTCTTAATGCTTGTCACAAGTTAAGATAGTGACCGATCAGTTCTTGCTGAGTTCTGCTTTATTAATTGTATGCGAGAAATTAATTTCTTACCGAGTAACCATAAGGAAGATTTATAGCAATATCAAGATCCCCTAGCGGATAATATTGAGCTCCAACCTCAAGAAGAACAGGAGCTGGTGGCCTTAACGACTCACAGGCAACAACATTCATTTTGACTGGTTGTCAAAGCGAAAACCGTTGTGATTCTGGTTTCGGTGTACGCGGTTGAAACCTTGTCGTAACTGAAACTCGCAGTTGCTATGGGAAAGAAATAAACACAGTGGTGCCAAACCTGATCTTACCTGATCCCGAACATGATGGTGCAGTAACCCAAACCTTCCCTGCGTGTAACATAACGCCGCCTTTATCTATACACTTTGTCAACCCTACGCCGTTTGATATGTTTTCGTAGGCAGAGGGACTTTGCTCCTTCTTTATTAACAAAAACATAGTTTGTTGTTGTTGTTGATATCTCGTCATGTCTCAAACACAAAATTTTCAGAAACCAGTTTTGATTGTTATTAATGTTTTCCTTATCAGAATTTTTGTTTTTATCTTGGAGTTTGTTCTTGGAGAAATGCTTTTTT
This sequence comes from Littorina saxatilis, assembly GCF_037325665.1. Classification (NCBI taxonomy): domain Eukaryota; kingdom Metazoa; phylum Mollusca; class Gastropoda; order Littorinimorpha; family Littorinidae; genus Littorina; species Littorina saxatilis. The sequence continues at coordinate 9,748,761 of NC_090253.1, forward strand.
GGAATCTGTTATTGGTTGCATTCACTACTTGCCGTTTTAAATCATAAGCAAGCCAGTAATGTTTCTGCGGAGCCAATCATATGTTAGTTTGTTTTTAAACATGCCGGTCTCATTATTTTGGGGGTACCTCAGGTTCTTGCTTTTTTTTTTAAATGCTGGTGGCATTTAAGCACAGATTTACAAACGAAATTGTATCGACGTCGAAGTTATGTGACGATAGATATGCCCCCAAAAGGGGGAAACATGACGCACATTTGAGGCTACCTTTTGTTACCTCGAATGGTAGTCAATTACGACAGTAAATTGCAACAACAAAAACTCCAACCACACAACCAGAAACAACGGTTCTGCGTGGCATGTCTGACCCACATCGAGTTACCCTATTTTTAGCTATCAATCTGCATGTACCAACATTTGTGTTGTTTCAACATGGGATACTGGGTTGAGGTGCACGAGAAAGTTACCACCCAAGGTTTGTTCTTTCCCGTTTGGGTGGAACCCACTTTCGGTTCGTGCAACTCTCCCCTGGTGTCAACAACTTGGCCCCAGTTTTACTGGGGCCACGTATCACACACATGTGTATACATAACCCATTTCTCAGTTCATGTATTGCTTCTTAGAATCAAGAAATAAAGATGGCAAGTTTATGTCGTAAGCGGTCGACGGAACGGAAGTTATCATCTTTTCAAATCTGGTACCAAATCAATTACATTTACATGTTTATTTGTCACGATCGTTACAGGCCACAAACAAAAACATTAACATGGCATTTTCTGGAGCGTTTCTGAAGTTAGACTCTTGAAACTTCACATGACTTTTACGCAAGTCTGGTACGTTAACCTTATCAACTTTCAACGCCACGGCGGAGTCGAGTTGAGGTAAACAAAACTAAATGGAAAATGTTCAGTTTCTAACAGAAATTCCGAGCTACATTTGTGAAAGTTTTAACACAAATTACATTTAGAATAATCTGTGAGATTGACAATTTCCACAGCAAGAACGACATTCTAAAAACAAAAATGTGTGAATTTCCTGACACTCAAATAAGACCAGAAGCGCACGTACGTTTACAGTAAAATATAGTCTTGACATTCCTATTTTCTTCTTTTCATTTTTTCAGTGTGATTAATTCCTCTCATCTGTGACGCTAATTCTCTTCATATTAGTCAATAAACTTACATTTAGCATAAACAGGTATTCATTTTTGTAATAGCTGTGTATTTAAAGGGATACCTTGCCTTCGATGTAATTCAGTTTTGGACATTTGACATCTAAATGCAGTTATACCATGTTGTGATATGTTGTGGTTTGATGGGTTTATCCAGGAAGGGGTGCATCTTTTACGAGTCTACGGGACAATCGTTGGACCAAACATTCAACGCACTTGTAATGGTTTACAAACAAACACTCCATAAATATGCTAATTAATGAATATCAGATTCTTGACTGCTTCTGGTATCTTTTTTTTCGACGCTATCTGGTCTAGCAGAAAAAAATCTCGTTTGATATCAAATATAACATCCCGCAAATGCGGGCAAATGTCACTACTGCCAGGGGAAATAAAGTAGGACGGATAAAAGTGATGGAGGGTACATGGAGTATTTAAAAGTTACACTTTAGAAAATGATTTTCTTTTAATAGTTGTCTTCAACGTTTTGTCGAGAAACGTACGATCTGTCTTCTCTGTTTTAGATTTTTGTTTATGTAGAATTTTTCTTTTGTTTGTAGAAAACTATGTGTGTGGTCTTCCTGTTAAAATTATAGAGACAGACGAAAGGGAGAGAAAGAGAGAGGCATAGAAAGAGATGCACAAAGAGAGACAGACGAAAGGGAGAGAAAGAGTGAGGCATAGACAGAGATGCACAGAGAGAGAGAGACAGACGAAAGGGAGAGAACGAGTGAGGCATAGACAGAGATATACAGAGAGAGACAGACGAAAGGGAGAGAAAGAAAGAGGCATAGACAGAGATGCAGAGAGAGAGACAGACGAAAGGGAGAGAAAGAGAGAGGCATAGAAAGAGATGCACAGAGAGAGACAGACGAAAGGGGGAGAAAGAGTGAGGCATAGAAAGAGATGCACAGAGAGAGACAGACGAAAGGGAGAGAAAGAGAGAGGCATAGAAAGAGATGCACAGAGAGAGACAGACGAAAGGGAGAGAAAGAGTAAGGCATAGAAAAAGATGCACAGAGAGCGACAGACGAAAGGGCGAGAAAGAGAGAGGCATCGAAAGAGATGCACAGAGAGAGACAGACGAAAGGGAGAGAAAGAGAGAGGCATACACAGAGATGTACAGAGAGAGACAGACGAAAGGGGGAGAAAGAGAGAGGCATAGAAAGAGATGCACAGAGAGAGACAGGCGAAAGGGGGAGAAAGAGAGAGGCATAGAAAGAGATGCACAGAGAGAGACAGACGAAAGGGAAAGAAAGAGATAGGACATGTTTTCCAACTGCCTCGGTTTGCCGAAGTTGCCCCAAAACAAAGTTTTGCGCTTAAAGGCACAGTGCAGCTCACAGCCTTCGTTTTGCGTTTTTGTTGCAGCTGAGTGCATTTACAGTTCAAAAATCCTCCTATGGTAGTAAAACAAACCCAAAACTACCCAACGACGACATCTGTGAAGCTCGACAGTTTCTTGTTCACGCGAGTGCATAAATTAACCTAGTTATTACGTGGTGTTTGGTCGGAGTTCGATTCAACTGAGTGATTCCGGCCTCCATTTTGTTTTACACAAACTCATGATGACGTCTGACATAGTTTGCTAGTGACGTGTCTTTTTGTGCATGATGTGGTGATCTACCTGATCTAAATTTAGATCCAAAAATAGGTCAAGACCAGCCGGGTCCGAGTACGAAATTAATTCGTAAAAAATTCGCAGTTCTTGACTCTTTGGGTGCAAGTCAATGAAACTTGGTAGTTCTTCTAACGGATAGCTGCCTGAGGTATGACTAAAAGCCCCAGGGGCTCCGTGCACCTGGATTTGACAAGTTCAGTACCTTTAAGATCAATGTGCTTTTCACAACTTTGTGGAGTGATCGTGTATAGTCAAATAGCGTTCGAAAACGTGTTTAACCCGTCTACCCCGTCTCAACTTGCCCAGGCCGAGTGAGGGGAGTTGCATGCCTGAAGAACTGGGCGGGAAACGTGATATGTCTATGTCAAGGTATCGACCAACGGGACGTTTAGAAGACGCTGCCGTTGAATGCCTTCTAAGTCCACCATTTGACATCAACTCGGGTCGTTTTACGCGAGGAGACAAGTCAAGTCAAGTCAAGTCAAGTTTTTATTATATTTAGTCAAGTTTTGACTAAATATTTTAACATCGAGGGGGAATCGAAACGAGGGTCGTGGTGTATGTGCGTGCGTGTGTGCGTGCGTGTGTGTGTGTGTGTGTGTAGAGCGATTCAGACGAAACTACTGGACCGATCTTTATGAAATTTGACATGAGAGTTCCTGGGTATGAAATCCCCGAACGTTTTTTTCAGTTTTTGAGTCACTTGAGAAAAAGTGACTATGTAATCGGTCAGTGTTAGTCTGTCCGGCCGGCCGGCCGTCCGTCCGTAGACACCACCTTAACGTTGGACTTTTCTCGGAAACTATCAAAGCGATCGGGCTCATATTTTGTTTAGTCGTGACCTCCAATGACCTCTACACTTTAACGATGGTTTCGTTGACCTTTGACCTTTTTCAAGGTCACAGGTCAGCGTCAAAGGAAAAATTAGACATTTTATATCTTTGACAAAGTTCATCGGATGTGATTGAAACTTTGTAGGATTATTCTTTACATCAAAGTATTTACATCTGTAGCCTTTTACGAACGTTATCAGAAAAACAAGGGAGATAACTAGCCTTTTCTGTTCGGCAACACACAACTTAACGTTGGGCTTTTCTCGGAAACTATAAAAGTGACCGGGCTCAAATTTTATGTGAACGTGACTCCCAGTGACCTCTACACTTTAACGTCTGCTTTGGTGACCTTTGACCTTTTTCAAGGTCACAGGTATGTCTTGAAGGAAAAATTGCCTCATATAATATTCAGAACTGCGAAAGTGACTCGATCGAGCGTTTGCTCTTCTTGTTTGATAAATGTCTTTAATGACGTCATATCCGGCTTTTCGTGAAAGTTGAGGCGGCACTGTCACGCCCTCATTTTTCAACCAAATTGGTTCAAATTTTGGTCAAGTAATCTTCGACGAAGCCCGGGGTTCGGTATTGCATTTCAGCTTGGTGGCTTAAAAATTAATTGATGACTTTGGTCATTAAAAATCGGAAAATTGTAAAAAAAAATAAAAATTTATAAAACGATCCAAATTTACGTTTATCTTATTCTCCATCATTTGCTGATTCCAAAAACATATAAATATGTTATATTCGGATTAAAAACAAGCTCTGAAAATTAAATATATAAAAATTATTATCAAAATTAAATTGTCCAAATCAATTTAAAAACACTTTCATCTTATTCCTTGTCGGTTCCTGATTCCAAAAACATATAGATATGATATGTTTGGATTAAAAACACGCTCAGAAAGTTAAAACAAAGAGAGGTACAGAAAAGCGTGCTATCCGTCTTAGCGCAACTACTACCCCGCTCTTCTTGTCAATTTCACTGCCTTTGCCATGAGCGGTGGCCTGACGATGCTACGAGTAAAATGGCATTGCGTTCAGTTTCATTCTGTGAGTTCGAAAGCTACTTGACTAAATATTGTATTTTCGCCTTACGCGACTTGTTGTTCATTACCCAGGGGCATTATAAACAATATTCGCAAATTCAAAAATGCACAAAGTACCAAACAAAAAGAAAAATAGAAGATAAGAAAAGATGAACAAGTCGCGTAAGGCGAAATTACTACATTTAGTCAAGCTGTGGAACTCACAGAATGAAACTGAACGCACTGCATTTTTTCACAATGACCGAAGTCCGCCGCTAGTGCAAAAGGCAGTGAAAGTGACGAGCCTGTTTAGCGCGGTAGCGGTTGCGCTGTTCTGCATAGCACGCTTTACTGTACCTCTCTTCGTTTTAACTTTCTGAGCGTGTTTTTAATCCAAACATATTATATATATATATATATGTTTTTGGAATCAGGAACTGACAAGGAATAAGATGAAATTGTTTTTAAAACGATTTCGGAAATTTAATTTTAATCATAATTTTTTAATTTTTAATTTTCAGAGCTTGTTTTTAATCCGAATATAACATATTTATATGTTTTTGGAATCAGAACATAATAAAGAATAAAATAAAAGTAATTTTGGATCGTTTTATAAAAAAATAATTTTGATTACAATTTTTAGATTTTTAATGACCAAAGTCATCAATTAATTTTTAAGCCTTCATGCTGAAATGCAATACCAAAGTCTGGCCTTCGTCGAAGATTGATTGGCCAAAATTTCAATCAATTTGATTGAAAAATAAAGATGTGACAGTGCCGCCTCAACTTTTACAAAAAGCCGGATATGACGTCATAAAAGACATTTATTGAAAAAATGAAAAAAACGTCTGGGGATATCATACCCAGAAACTTGCATGTAAAATTTCATAAAGATCGGTCCAGTAGTTTATTCTGAATCGCTCTACACACACACACACACACACACAATCAATCAATCAATCAATCAATGAGGCTTATATCGCGCATATTCCGTGGGTACAGTTCTAGGCGCTCTGCAGTAATGCCGTGTGAGATGAAATTTTATACGGCCAGTAGATTGCAGCCATGTCGGCGCATATTTACCTTTCACGGCCTTATTCCAAGTCACACGGGTATGGTAGACAATTATTAACTGTGCCTAAGCAATTTTGCCAGGAAAGACCCTTTTGTCAATCGTGGGATCTTTAACGTGCACACCCAATGTAGTATACACGGGGGGTGGTTCGGACACCGAAGAGAGTCTGCACACAAAGTTGACTCTGTGAAATAAATTTCCGCCGAACCTGGGATCGAACTCGCGCTGACAGCGGCCAACTGAATACAAATCCAGCGCGCTACCGACTGAGCTATATCCCCGCCCCAGACACAGACACAGACACACACACACACACACACACACACACACACACACACACACACACACACACACATACACACACACATACACCACGACCCTCGTCTCGATTCCCCCCTCTACGTTAAAACATTTAATCAAAACTTGACTAAATGTAAAAGAGCAAAAATGTAGACGACCACCTTTTAAGGCCACCATTTAGCACACAGACGAAGCTTCAATAACACTGAATGCGGTCTTGTAGAGTTTATAACCCCGGTGTTCTCCCACTTTTGGTGAACTTAACTTGCAATGCAATCACGTCCTTTTGACAGTATCTGAATGACATATTAAGAAGACAAAGTGCAGCTTTGATGATATTGACCCGATTTCGTTGCAAAGCGTTTCTTTATCATTCACCTTATTTTTGCATACTTAGTTGTACTACTGCAATAAAAAAGGGATCTGCTGTCCTAAAAAAAAGGCTGTCCCTCCTTTAACATTTGACTTTCTGTTTATACTTTCAAAGAGAAACTACACATGAGTGGAAAATGCATAAAAGATCCACCCGGAGAAGACTCTTTCATTCGATTTTGTGTTTTGCTATATAGTTAAATGGTAAAAACAATTATTGGCGAAATATGAATTCCACAAACTTTTCACAATGACAAAACAACACTTGTATTGTGTTTGTTTGCTTTTTGCAGCGGATAGGCGTATGTCTAGTTTTGTGGAAAATGCATTTACTTGAAACTAAATTTCATTCAATTTACTTTAATACAGGTAGACCCTTTTCTGCCTATCTTTCTGCCTATCTTAGAATATAATCTCAATCCAATCAACATACACATACTTCAATAGTATCATTTTACTAAATTAAACAATAATACAGTAGTCATTTAAGTAATATACACCTAAAGAACAAGAAGGGCACAGAATGCGTATGAAATAAGCATTAGGTTTTCTATTAAACAATGGCGACTGCATGTGAGAGGGAACAATAAAGAGACCAAAAAGCAATGTACTCACGTTAAAATGACGAACACGGAACGAATAACGGCGACGTTTCGACCTAAGGGTCTTCTTCAGGCACAAAAACACAAAAGTACACACACAAAAAAGAAGAAGAAAGACGATAGAACAAATAAAGAGGAGAACAACTGACAAAACAACTGCACTGCACAAACCGACAAATGACAAAGACAGAGAAGCAAGGGAAGCTACTCGAGGAGAATGAAAAGCGGCAGTTTTGAGGTCTGTAGACCAAACAAAATGTGAGGGGGGGGTGCGTGAAAGGGAACGAAAGAGGAGACTCGCGTACCCGTGCGGACACACACACACACACACACACACACACACACACACACATACACACAAGGTGGAACAGCGGGGGGAAGGTTGAGATGAATGAATTAACGGCGAATGTTAATTCCATCGGGGCAGGTAGTGCCGAGGGATGATATGATGTGGGACTCCCTGAGTTTGCGCTCGAAGGAGTCGCCACGTACTTGCCACAGAGCCATGACTGGTCACTCACTTGATCATGTCAGAGTCATGGCTCTGTGGCAAGTACGTGGCGACTCCTTCGAGCGCAAACTCAGGGAGTCCCACATCATATCATCCCTTGGCACTACCTGCCCCGATGGAATTAACATTCGCCGTTAATTCATTCATCTCAACCTTCCCCCCGCTGTTCCACCTTGTGTGTATGTGTGTGTGTGTGTGTGTGTGTGTGTGTGTGTGTGTGTGTGTCCGCACGGGTACGCGAGTCTCCTCTTTCGTTCCCTTTCACGCACCCCCCCCCCCCCACATTTTGTTTGGTCTACAGACCTCAAAACTGCCGCTTTTCATTCTCCTCGAGTAGCTTCCCTTGCTTCTCTGTCTTTGTCATTTGTCGGTTTGTGCAGTGCAGTTGTTTTGTCAGTTGTTCTCCTCTTTATTTGTTCTATCGTCTTTCTTCTTCTTTTTTGTGTGTGTACTTTTGTGTTTTTGTGCCTGAAGAAGACCCTTAGGTCGAAACGTCGCCGTTATTCGTTCCGTGTTCGTCATTTTAACGTGAGTACATTGCTTTTTGGTCTCTTTATTAGGTTTTCTGTTTTGTCCCTTTATACAAGCATAACATATGAATAACTTGAAACTAAAAACTGGTTGTATAATGTCTCAACTTAAAATATATTACCATGCAAATGAATTGTTTGTTGTGGAGGAGAATTAAACAGTGTGTCCCTGTGTTAGGCCTACATAGAACGGCTGAAATGAATCCCTTTTTTAACTTCAGAGTCACTCGGGTCTTGGTAACACAAAGTTCATGTTAAGTTCGTATTTACATACGACTAAGACATAGATCGACATTTGCCTGTTGTAAGTTCTCATTGTGTCGCGTAACTCACACGCAGCGCATGCTTGTTCCTTTTCAACGTTATTTATCTGCCACACTAAAAACGTGCATCGTCACTCCACCGCCCGTGGCAAAGGCAGTGCCAGTGAAATTGACAAGAAGAGCGGGGTAGTAGTTGCGCTTAGAAGGATAGCACGCTTTTCTGTACCTCTCTTCGTTTTAACTTTCTGAGCGTGTTTTTAATCCAAACATATCATATCTATATGTTTTTGGAATCAGGAACCGACAAGGAATAAGATGAAAGTGTTTTTAAATTAATTTTGTTAGAACAATTTTGATAATACTTTTTATATATTTAATTTTCAGAGCTTGTTGTTAATCCAAATATAACATATTTTATATGTTTTTGGAATCAGCAAAGGATGGAGAATAAAATGAACGTAAATTTGGATCGTTTTATAAAAAAATTTTTTTTTTACAATTTTCCGATTTTTAATGACCAAAGTCATTAATTAATTTTTAAGCCACCAAGCTGAAATGCAATACCAAAGTCCGGGCTTCGTCGAAGATTATTTGACCAAAATTTGAACCAATTTGGTTGAAAAATGAGGGCGTGACAGTGCCGCCTCAACTTTCACGAAAAGCCGGATATGACGTCATCAAAGACATTTATAAAAAAAATGGAAAAAAAACATCTGAGGATATCATACCCAGGAACTCTCATGTCAAATTTCATTAAGATCGGTCCGGTAGTTTAGTCTGAATCGTTCTACACACACACACAGACAGACAGACACACACACACACGCACATACACCACGACCCTCGTTTCGATTCCCCCTCGATGTTAAAATATTTAGTCAAAACTTGACTAAATATAAAAATGAAAAAAATATTTGGAAAACAAAAGTACACAAACAGTGAACACAAAATATTATAGTACAGAAAATGCAAACACACACACACACATTGATTCCTGGCAATGGGGGACACAAAACGAAAATACGCTTAACAAATCCCAGCACTATGAAAAATTGCTACTAATTAATTTTATAAATTCCAAGAGTTTCGTCAACAATTTCTTATTTCTTGATACAAACAGTTTTTTGTATTTAAGTGAATTTGGTTTTTTCCAGTAGAATGGTGGAATAAGTTCTGCTCTTTTTTCATTGAAAAAGTCACAAACAAACAAATAATGATACTCATCTCCTATATCTTCTGATGTACATTTTCTGCAAATGCGATTCGCATATTAAGGTATATTAAGGTATCTTTCTTTCTGTACTGGCAGGTTGTTATTTGTAGTTCTAAATTTCATGAGTGTAACGACTTTTTGGAACGACAAGGATTTAATGTAGTCTTCACACACAAAACTATCTTTAAACATTCTATAATTACAAAAAATGTCTTTTATATCCATTTCTGAGAACCAATTGTGAATATACTGGTCATATAAACACCGCTTTACTTTTTCTTTAAACCATATAGATGTTTGGAGACAATGTTTGTCAGTGGCCTGAATCACCTCGGAAAAAAAACAACCCTCTTGTTCATATTCTAAAAGCCTTTTGTCGTGAACACCCTGCTTGCTGATAACGGACGCTAGACGGTTGCATTACCATCTCTCATTTCATACCTGTTGCGAGGGTGGTGTGGTTAACTCGGTGAACAAGGAGGAATGACATTGGCGCCACACGCTAATCGTCTTTTGTAAAATGGCATACTGAGCTCATAGCTTATCCACTACAATATTTGAAAACTCCGACCCCATTACCTACCCATCGATACCCCCACCCCCACCCCAACACCGTCTTGCACACACAGAAGACATAACGGCAGATGATATACGGTACTTGTCATTGCAAGATTGTCAAAACATGTTCGCAAGATAATAACGTTCATACTTGTCTTCGACGTATGTCTTTGCCCTCCCCACCCCCCCACCCCCACCCCCTCACACGCACACACGCACGCACGCACGCACGCACACACACGCGCACACACACACACACACACACACACACACACACACACACACACAATTTAATGTACACGTGTGACTGCAGGTGTGTTGTAAGCCCGTCTTGTGCAGCCTTAACACTGTGTAACATTTTTTTAAATTTCATTTTTGAAAGAAGTTTCTTCAAAGACGAGTTTTTTTCAAATCATGCAAACAGGTCTACTTCATGACTGATTGTGTGCTTGTGCCTAGGAACTTCTCATTACACTCTGTTCGCTAATATGACTGAAATGATTCCGAAACAGAAAATAACTTTGCTGATGTCTTTTGACTCTTTTTCATATGTTTTCCTAGTCTTGGTGTTGCCTGTATAACTTGAAATGGTTACGACTTTCGAGCGATATCCGTAGTATACATAGTGTGCTCCGCATGTTGAGAAGTTGATTGTGTTGTGCTCCAGTAGCAAGTCCATTACATGTGGAATAACGAGCGACGCTTTATGATTAAACGTTTTCTTAAGAACAGTGCCGAGGAGATCCGTGGGTATTGAGGCTTCCCGCTTCACATAATCAGTGTTTTGAAACAGTGGGGATCTTTTGTAGAAGCAGCTTAAATTTGGCACAAAGATATATCCAGTTTTGGTGGGCTAACCTTTCTGAAATAAATGTTGTTGTAACACCACGCTGTGTATTTGTATGCAAATATGAAGTTTGTATAATAGCAAGATCTTTGGGGAACTGCGTTTTAAAGGTATAGAGCGTCATTTTTACATTTAGTCAAGTTTTGACTAAATGTTTTAACATAGAGGGGGTATCGAGACGAGGGTCGTGGTGTATGTGTGTGTGTGTGTGTGTGTGTGTGTGTGTGTGTGTGTGTGTGTGTGTGTTTGTGTGTGTGTGTAGAGCGATTCAGACTAAACTACTGGACCGATCTTTATGAATTTTGACATGAGAGTTCCTGGGAATGATATCCCCGGACATTTTTACATTTAGTCAAGTTTTGACTAAATGTTTTAACATAGAGGGGGGAATCGAGACGAGGGTCGTGGTGTATGTGTGTCTGTCTGTCTGTCTGTCTGTCTGTCTGTCTGTCTGTCTGTCTGTCTGTCTGTCTGTCTGTCTGTGTGTGTAGAGCGATTCAGACTAAACTACTGGACCGATCTTTATGAAATTTGACATGAGAGTTCCTGGGTATGATATCCTCAGACGTTTTTTTCATTTTTTTTATAAATGTCTTTGATGACGTCATATCCGGCTTTTCGTGAAAGTTGAGGCGGCACTGTCACGCTCTCATTTTTCAACCAAATTGGTTGAAATTTTGGTCAAGTAATCTCCGACGAAGCCCGGACTTCGGTATTGCATTTCAGCTTGGTGGCTTAAAAATTAATTAATGACTTTGGTCATTAAAACTCTGAAAATTGTAAAGAAAAAAAAAATTGTAAAACGATCCAAATTTACGTTCATCTTATTCTCCATCATTTTCTGATTCCAAAAACATATAAATATGTTATATTTGGATTAAAAACAAGCTCTGAAAATTAAAAATATAAAAATTATGATCAAAATTAAATTGTCGAAATCAATTTAAAAACACTTTCATCTTATTCCTTGTCGGTTCCTGATTCCAAAAACATATAGATATTATATGTTTGGATTGAAAACACGCTCAGAAAGTTAAAACGAAGAGAGGTACAGAAAAGCGTGCTATCCTTCTCAGCGCAACTACTACCCCGCTCTTCTTGTCAATTTCACTGCCTTTGCCATGAGCGGTGGACTGACGATGCTACGAGTATACGGTCTTGCTGCGTTGCGTTGCGTTCAGTTTCATTCTGTGAGTTCGACAGCTACTTGACTAAATATTGTATTTTCGCCTTACGCGACTTGTTCATTTTTTCGATAGATGTCTTTGATGACGTCATATCCGGCTTTTTGTAAAAGTTGAGGCGGCACTGTCACACCCTCATTTTTTAATCAAATTGATTGAAATTTGTGTAAAGCAATCTTCGACGAAGGCCGGACTTCGGTATTGCATTTCAGCTTGGTGGCTTAAAAATTAATTGATGACTTTGGTCATTAAAAATCTGAAAATTGTAAAAATAAATTTTGTTTATAAAACGATCCAAATTTACGTCCATCTTATTGTTCATCATTTTCTGATTTCAAAAACATATAAATATATGATATTCGGATTAAAAACAAGCTCTGAAAATAAAAAATATAAAAATTTATGATTAAAATTAAATTTCCGAAATCATTTTAAAAACTATTTCATCTTATTCCTTGTCGGTTCCTGATTCCAAAAACATATAGATATGATATGTTTGGATTAAAAACACGCTCAGAAAGTTAAAACGAAGAGAGGTACAGTAAAGCGTGCTATGAAGCACAGCGCAACCGCTGCCGCGCCAAACAGTCTCGTCACTTTCTGAATCACTGCCTTTTGCACTAGCGGCGGACTACGTTCAGTTTCATTCTGTGAGTTCCACAGCTTGACTAAATGTAGTAATTTCGCCTTACGCGACTTGTTCTACATTTGTCATGAAGGCGCTTTCCATTCGTAATCCGTAATCCGTAAACGAAACAGGGCGATACTCCCTTACAAAGCATACACGCGCTCGTAAACATACACTCACAGACACACACCATTCATATGACCACACAAAACACAAACAACCATGTACGCGCATGTGTGTGAAAAGCACACCGGAATTATTGTAATAGGATTATATATAATGAGTAGGATGTTCTTGTTTTTGTTTACTATGTGCATTTGTATGCTGATGCATGTGCTCATCTCCGTGAAAAGGGCCCAAGGCCTACTCATTAAAACATTCAGACTTCAGACTTTTCTCTCTCTCTCTCTCTCTCTCTCTCTCTCTCTCTCTCTCTCTCTCTCTCTCTCTCTCTCTCTCTCTTTCTCTCTCTCTCTCTCTCTCTCTCTCTCTCTCTCTCTCTCTCTCTCTCTTTTTCTCTCTCTCTCGCTCGGAGACCACGACATCAAGTAAAAAATCAAAAAAACAATAAGGCATCCACTGACGGAAGTATCACTGTGTTCTGCCGATGTTTTCTTTGAACTCGGGTTTGTTAAAAACAACGGCAGAACACAGTAAGGGAAGTTGCTGTGTTCTGCCGTTGTTTTTTGAGAACTTAAATCGGTTTAAATGGACTTACTTTATGAAATCTCAGGAACCAAACGTAATCATTTAAGACTTTACGTTTACTGACAAAATGCGCGCTGATATGCTTATAATGATGACATAAAAATCTCAATTTTGACAAAAATGGACTTGCTGTGTTTTGTCAGAGGAGGGCAGATATAGCCTCATGACTTTGAAGAAATAACAAGTCGCGTAAGGCGAAAATACAACATTTAGTCAAGTAGCTGTCGAACTCACAGAATGAAACTGAACGCAATGCCATTTTTCAGCAAGACCGTATACTCGTAGCATCGTCAGTCCACCGCTCATGGCAAAGGCAGTGAAATTGACAAGAAGAGCGGGGTAGTAGTTGCGCTAAGAAGGGTAGCACGCTTTTCTGTACCTCTCTTTGTTTTAACTTTCTGAGCGTGTTTTTAATCCAAACATATCATATCTATATGTTTTTTGGAATCAGGAACCGACAAGGAATCAGATGAAAGTGTTTTTAAATTGATTTCGACAATTTAATTTTGATAATAATTTTTATATATTTAATTTTCAGAGCTTGTTTTTAATCCAAATATAACATATTTATATGTTTTTGGAATCAGAAAATGATGGAGAATAAGATGAACGTAAATTTGGATCGTTTTATAAATTTTTATTTTTTTTACAATTTTCAGATTTTTAATGACCAAAGTCATCAATTAATTGTTAAGCCACCAAGCTGAAATGCAATACCGAAGTCCGGGCTTCGTCGAAGATTGCTTGACCAAAATTTCAATCAATTTGGTTGAAAAATGAGGGCGTGACAGTGCCGCCTCAACTTTCACGAAAAGCCGGATATGACGTCATCAAAGACATTTATCAAAAAAATGAAAAAAACGTTCGGGGATTTCATACCCAGGAACTCTCATGTCAAATTTCATAAAGATCGGTCCAGTAGTTTAGTCTGAATCGCTCTACACACACACACACACACACACACACACGCACAGACACACACACATACACCACGACCCTCGTCTCGATTCCCCCCTCGATGTTAAAACATTTAGTCATAACTTGACTAAATGTAAAAAGTAAAATCTCACCCCACAGCACTGTTCTATTTTTAGACGATGACGTCTGCAAAACTCATATCAAGGTGGCTGAGTGATCAGGACACCCACTTTACACTATCAAAGTTAATTGCACAAAGCTCAGCGATTGAAACCTTTTTCCTCTATATAAAATCTGCTGTTGTTTTTGAAATTTGTCTTTGGCATGGTGTTTTGGTGTGCAAGCGCGTGAGTTTATGCATCTGTCTGTCTGTGACTATACGTGCGGTGTGTTTGTAGGGGAAGGGAGGACAAGTCGACCCCCTCGGGTATGTCGTCCCCCCTTGATTTTGAGAACATGACACTGCAGGGGTGATTATCATCGATTTCATAAGCCAGAGTTACCCAACCTGAATCAGTTGAAGAAAAAAAAATGTCGAAAAAAACGGGCCCAGCAAAGCAGTAAATCTTTGTCAATTTTGATGGTTTCCACTCTAAAATTGTGTCACGAAAAAAAAAACACAGTCAGTGCATGGGAGCCGCTGATTCGTACAATGCACCAGATCTGCAAAAAAGCTATGGCTTTCATAACAACTAGTCGAAAGTTTATCTCAGGCTATCTCAGGAACAATGGTAAATAGCAATGTTCAGCAATGTACCATGATCGGGTAATTCGTCCCCCCCTTTGTCGTGTAACTCGACCCGGGTCACAATACCCGACTATGGGTCCATATCAATCTCTCGTCTGTGTAGACTCTTTCATCTCAAAGATGGACTGTTATAATGCACACTCTTTTATGTTATTATTTATTTTTAACAGCCAAATTGACGTATTGTTGATTTAAATTATGTGCACGCGCGTGTGTAGGTGTAAGCTTATCACTATGCGGTGTGTGTGTGTGTGCGAGTGGGTGTGTGTGTGTGTGTGAGTGCATGAGAGAGAGAGAGACAGAGACAGAGAGAGAGAGAGAGGGGGGGGGGGGGGGGGGGGATGCGCTTTCCCGTCATTGGAAGTGCGCGTATACTAGTAGGCCTATTAAACTATTTCATGTTCACGCAACCTGAAATGGGCGACACAAATCAATTACAAGTCCAATTTGTAAATATATTTTCCCATTTGCTTCGCTTTGAACCAGAGCAACTAATAAGTATAGATGTTTGAACATCTATCCCTTCAAATACTCACCCTCCCTGCATAGCCAAGACGTCGATCGACTTCTGACGAAGGCCGACTCATTATGACGTCATTCTCACTTCCGATTAACAAAACTGACACAGAAAAGTTACTACAGTCAATTTCATATGTCGAGGTGATGCTATTGGGTAATATGAACAACCTTTTCCACCTGGACGAATTACCCGCCCCCCATGGACGAGTTGCCCTCCATGGAGGGCAAGTCGTCCATGCTTCAGGATTTTTTTCTTTTATATTTTATTTAAAAACCGTGCCAGTTGGATCGTTCATATTCTACACAACGCTTACACGAAAGAGAACACACCAGGTTTTACAACAAAAACAATATTTTTTTTTAAAAAGACGAGAGGTATAAGCTGCATTCGTTAGAGGGGTCGACTTGCCCTCCCTTCCCCTATGTAGTCCAGGCATCTTAGCCACTTTAGTGAAGGGAACGTTGAAGTGACAATGACTAGGTTTAAAATGTCTCTTATCAGAAAGTTCAACCTCAGTCCTTTGATGTTTATTAAACACATTTTCATATAAAGTTGGCGCTTCATATGGAAAAGTGGCTTTGAAATTGACCCTAATCCTTCTTTGGGCTCTGTAAATGTCGTTTGGGGCTATGGTTGTAAAACGGTATCTACTGGTCACCCCAATGTATAAACTGAAAACTCTTTCTGCACCAGAACACGCAGAAAGGATTGTATCTGCCTGATGTCTGATGCTTTTCAAAATCCCCAACCACTAACACCTTCAAAACGGACATTAACTGACACTGTTGTTTTTCCCTATAATTCTAATCCTTACTATTTTTCCCAGACGTCGTCGTGTTGTGAATTTAGCTTGCCACAACCTCATACATGGTCCTAAAAGTTAAAGTTGAAGAAAATACTAAAGATAAATGAACAAGCTGACGCAGTGTCATTCGCACCGTGAATCCCCCCATGGGAACATACTAAAGTCTGGTTCCAAATAGGCTCAATTTCCTTCTATTTCTTTGTATTTCTGCCTCGTAGGGGTAGGGGTGTTCAAACCAAAGGCACCTTTAAACCAAAATTCAAATCACACATCTTACAATACTAAGACACTCAGTAGTGAAAGGGTGTCTGCTGGTAAAAAATTCCAAACAATCCTAAAAGTACTTCACTACTAAACGTGCTTTTAAAAAGAGCCGTTATTTTTCCCTCTATAATCAGTATTGTGTTTTCTGCGAACATGTAGTCTATTTAGATGGTTGTCATGTGCACATGAGTTGCTAAAGCGTTTTCAGTTGGGCATATGTCGAAAAGCAAAGAATTAGCCCTTTGAAAACCATCAGAACTGTCACACAAAAATAACATTTACCTATCTCACCAACTGACCAAACATAGGGCTTTTCCTTATGTATTATGTATTGTCGTGTTTTTTGTAGCATACTTGTGAAAACAGCCATCACTGTTGTAAATGATACTTTAAAGAGCATTATTTCATTTTTACAGTTGAAGGACAACCTGGACTGCCGTATATTACAGCTGTTTTACAATCAGCCAAACTTTTTTTAACAAATGTATGTTAAGAACAACTCCCATAGTGAAATTGAAGGAAAACAAAGTGAAAATCCCCCAGCCATAGAGGAGCTAAAGAATCAACAATAAACGACTGCATGGATAGCTTGATGCGCACGAATGCATTGCGGACATGTTTGTCTCCAACCAAGAGAAAGTTCCAAAAAATCCCTTTTGTGCTTCGTATTATACAGTGACGTCAAAGACAGCCTTTTCTGCTGTTCATACATTCAGGGGTTATGGTTACACTAAACGACGTAGTTGTAGCCATACTGCCATCCAGATTTATTTTTTCCTTGCGAGCAGTCACAGGGTGTTTGTGCTGTCTGCCAACCGTTAGATGACCCCGCCCAAGTCTGTTAAGGGACCGTTTGACCGTTATAGAACGCGTCTTTTTGATTTTTTGGCACAGTTGGAAACGGTTGATTTTTATCCCTACCATTGTTTCCAAACATTATATAGGAATGTTTTGTGAACAACGGATAATAGCCGCTACTCGCATGTGTAGCAAAAGTGAGCGTACATACTCACCCTGGTCGTCCAGCCGTTGTCCGTTGCCCGTCTTTATTGAGCTGGCAGTAATCGCCTGTGTAGTAATAACCAACGTCTACGACATTTGGTTCTTGTGACGATAGCTTAAATCTTTTTACGTCATGTTCGCAGAAAACACAATACTGATTATAGAGGGAAAAATAACGGCTCTTTTTAAAAGCACGTTTAGTAGTGAAGTACTTTTAGGATTGTTTGGAATTTTTTACCAGCAGACACCCTTTCACTGCTGAGTGTCTTAGTATTGTAAGATGTGTGATTTGAATTTTGGTTTAAAGGTGCCTTTGGTTTGAACACCCCTACCCCTACGAGGCAGAAATACAAAGAAATAGAAGGAAATTGAGCCTATTTGGAACCAGACTTTAGTATGTTCCCATGGGGGGATTCACGGTGCGAATGACACTGCGTCAGCTTGTTCATTTATCTTTAGTATTTTCTTCAACTTTAACTTTTAGGACCATGTATGAGGTTGTGGCAAGCTAAATACACAACACGACGACGTCTCGGAAAAATAGTAAGGATTATATAGGGAAAAACAACAGTGTCAGTTAATGTCCGTTTTGAAGGTGTTAGTGGTTGGGGATTTTGAAAAGCATCAGACATCAGGCAGATACAATCCTTTCTGCGTGTTCTGGTGCAGAAAGAGTTTTCAGTTTATACATTGGGGTGACCAGTAGATACCGTTTTACAACCATAGCCCCAAACGACATTTACAGAGCCCAAAGAAGGATTAGGGTCAATTTCAAAGCCACTTTTCCATATGAAGCGCCAACTTTATATGAAAATGTGTTTAATAAACATCAAAGGACTGAGGTTGAACTTTCTGATAAGGGACATTTTAAACCTAGTCATTGTCACTTCAACGTTGTTCTCTTATTTGCTTGGACTAATGTGTGCATGATAAAAAGAAGTGCAATGCCAAGGCACTGCATATCCCCAGCGAAGGACACATCGTCTCTCTCTCTCTCTCTCTCTCTCTCTCTCTCTCTCTCTCTCTCTCTCTCTCTCTCTCTCTCTCTCTCTCTCTCTCTCTCTCTCTCTCTCACACACATACGCACACACACATCCCAAGTCACACACGCACAGACACACACATTCACTCACACAAACTCACTCACTCTCTCACACAAACTTCATACACACAAAACACACGGACGGACACACACATCTTTACAATCAAACATACACACATACATACACACATCTTTACAATCAAACACACACATACATACACACACACATACACATACACACACACACACCTACACACAAACTTACGCACACGTACAAACATACACACACACACACACACACACACATCAAAACACATTAAAAAGAAACCACTCATCTATCTATATATATGGTTACAACACGAGTGGTTTTTTATATGGCTTGTATTTCAGTCAAGACCCAGCGGATGAATATCATCGGGAGACACGAGCCTCTGGCGAGTGGCTCTCGATTGATATTCCCGCTGGGTCTTGACTGAAATACAAGCCATATAAAAAACCACGAGTGTTGTAATCTGTATATCCCATTCTACCATCAAACACAAAGTGTAGACTACTAGCGGCACTGTTGCGATCTGTGGACTGTAAAACTGTGGTGCCAGCGAGACTTAGCCCTTTTGCAACCTTAAACTAAGTGACCGTCGCTGAAAAAATAAAACGAATGAGTGCATCGATAAGTACGCGGTAACACTACTTTAAAAGCTTTAAGTAAAGGTTCATAAGATGCAAGAAAGTAATGAAGTCGTATAGAAATTAATTTAGTTGAAGCGCACAATTCTTTTTTTTTTGCGTTTCAGGTCGGCAGAACGGGCGAAACGGGTTTGGGACCCATTTGGCTTACTCGATTCAGAATCGATTCCACGTTGTTTTTCTCGAACGTGTGTAATTAGGCTTATTGACAGAGAAGCAAATTTTAGGGAACAAATATGTAGGTTTAGATTTAACCATTTGCTCCCTATTTGAAATGTATCTACGTGATAAACTGTTTTGCGAGTGTGTTTGCATGGATGAACTTAAACTGGTATGGGTGTTTGGAAAACGCGACCGACACGTCTGTCACCGCCGATTGATTGCATTTTGAAGGAATATGACTGGATTACGGAAAAATACACACATGTTAAGTTCTCGGATACCTTCATCGCCAATGTGGACTTACTGCAGAGCCAGACAAAAGAGTAGACTTGCTCGCAAAACACGTGAAACAGCTGATAATTGATAGCGAAGCCCAACCGTGCCAGGTAAGGACGGTCTGACAGATTCTCAAAAGTCGTCTGCTAACGAAGCAAGGGGAGGGTACTCGTGTTTTGTTTTGGTTCGCTAGCATCTGGTTATCTTGTAAGTTGAATGTTCGTTTTTTTCGACCTGCATTGCTTTCATAATGAAAGAAACGTTTGCTTATTGCATCTCATACATTTTTGCGTGCAACTGATATGGTTTTCTGAGCCGTGCAATACGATTTTGGAACTTCATACAAATGTGTCACATTGTTCGGCGCGAGGTCAAAGGTCGGGAGCAAAGTAGTTCTTCGCCCAAATCGGAATCTGCACTATCATATATTTTTTTGAGTCCATGATGTATTTATTGAGCTATAAAAATACAACATATATACCCATACTGAAGTAACAGAGACAAAGAAGGGAGGTCATGGGATATATATATATATACGACTTGTGTCTGTGTGTCTGTGTGTGTGTGTGTGTGTGTGTGTGTGTGATTGATCGCCATGCACGGCCAAAGTTCTCGATGGATCTGCTTCAAATTTGGTGTCCATATTCAGATACACCCTGCACAAAATCTGGTCGATGAGATATTTCAATACGTGCTCTCAGCGCGCAGCGCTGAACCGATTTTGGTTCCACCTGAGCTACCCGGGCCCCCATACCGACACACCAAAGCCAAAGTTCTCGGTGGATCTTTTTCACCAAGCCTACCGTTTACAAACGCATGCGCACTAATTGGGATTCCCCCAATTTTTTCGACCTGTGTGTTCGACGGTGTGTGTGTGTTCGACGGTGTGTGTGTGTGTGTGTGTGTGTTTGTGTGTGTGTGTGTGTGTGTGTGTGTGTGTGTGTTCGACGTTATGTGTGTGTTCGACGGTGTGTGTGTGTGTGTATATATGTGTGTGTGTGTGTGTGTGTACCCACTCCCCACACTATGATGAGCTGATTATATTTGCTCCTTGATATTTTATTCATGTTCTTACGTTTTATACTGTTTGTTGTGATTCACCACACCCGAGTTTATCGTAATTGAGATAATAAAGTGTTCTATGTCTATGTATTATGTCTAATACACATGCACACTCGCACGTAGGCTACAAAAATCCAATCTTGACTTTGAACTTTATATAAACATACATCCTCTTTACAATTAACGAGGACAAACGTAATTTACAAACACCTAAGTACAACAATTTTTGCTGTTTTAAAAATTCGGACACACATTTTCTCAAATAATATGAAATTCGCTGAACTTATCTTCTTTTCACTACACCTTATATCTTGATTCCCCCAAAATGGAGTTCTGCCTTTTTAAATTTGCCAGTAACACAAACATTCGCTCTGACCAAACTGTTTTTGTCCAGCAGTTTTACCGATACACAATCATTAAAAAAAACACTACAAAAAGAGTTTTAAGTTAACCGACTTCGCTACCACATAAACAACCTTTTTTTTATTGTCCCCAACATTCTGGTCAACGAAATCATTATTATAGACAGTCATTCTATTTAAGGACAATCATCACAGCTTTCGTTCAACCAGTTAAAAACAACTATTATAGTAAAAGCTACAGCGCGATCAACGTTTGCCCATTTACGAACTCGCGATGAGATTTGTTTCTTCTGGTCACCAAGCCTACCGTTTACAAACGCATGCGCACTAATTGGGATTCCCCCAATTTTCTCGACCTTGACCTCAGAACTCTCGAAGCCACTACTTCGGCGTTCAATTTAGCTCGTGCATACCGAGTAGCTGGCAACTTTGCTTTCGAAGTTCCCACTTCCAATGTCAAGGGCCTCTCGCTTGACATAATTATACGACGATATCGCATCTCAAGGGTCCTTACCCATCCAAAAGAAACCTCCAGCGCATACTACAATTGCAGGACATTCCGTTTTTAAAGGCAGCTCATTGGGAAATGATCTCAGACACAATATCGAAGACGTGAAATGCGTCAATCGAGCAACTGTCGTAACTTGGCTACAATGAGACGGTCTCCTACCTTGCACCATAGACACGGACTGTGACATTCTTGTTTAATTTAGGTGAAATGCTTAAAACAGAGTGACTCAAAAGCGACAGTTCGATCAGTTACTGACCGAAAAAAACGTGCTCGAGTCATTCGGCGAAGGTGGCGAGCTTTCAAACCAGCACGACTGAATAACTCAGAATGCCTTTTTTCATCATGCCTCTATTCTACACGAGTAACATAGTGCAGTGGTAACGGTTCCGGACTCTCGTTCATTCGCTCCGGGTTCAAGTTCCGCCGGGAGCTATATATTTTTTTTATTAATCTTTTCCTTTTTAAGCCTCCGCAATTGCATTCCGGCTGCAAAAACCGGGTTTTGCCTCTGTGTTAATTTTATTCATTTGCAAAAGAAACCTTCCTATGCTTTGAAAAAATCATATCATGTCTTGACTTTCAACTGTACGCGCGTGTGTCACTACGGTGAGTAGTGTGTGTGTGTGTGTATGTGTGTGTGTGTGTGTGTGTGTGTGTGTGTGTGTGGGTGTGTGTGTGTGTGTGTGTGTGTGACGTGTCACTTGTGTCATCATATAGTTTCAGTGTGTGTATGAGTGTAGATTGAGAGAGAATGAGAGAACGTGAGAGAGAGTGAGTGTGTGGTTATTTGTTTGTGACTGTGTGCGGTCGTGTATGGGTGCGTGTGTGTGTGTATATGTGTGCGCGCGAGCGCGCGTGTGTGTGTGTGTGCAGTGTGTGGTGTGTGTGTGTGTTTATGTGTGCCGTCAGTGTCACTTGTGTCATAGTGTCAGTATGTGCATGAGTGTATGTTTGTCTGTGTGTGCATGTGTCGTCAGAGAGAGAGAGAGAGAGAGAGAGAGAGAGAGAGAGAGAGAGAGAGAGAGAGAGAGAGAGAGAGAGAGAGAGAGAGAGCGACACTTCTTTGGCAATTTTGGACCAGACAGCGTCTTTATGTTTAACAGTTAGACTGTTCTGTAAACTTGGTGTTTACTGTGTTTTTTTCTAATTAACTGTTCTGAAATTTGGACAGAATAACCGTTCTTTCGTAAAACACTTCTGTCAAGAGTACAGCAATTTCACCATCTGAAAAAGGTGCAGAACGCCCCTCCGTGTCTACTTTCTTTTTGAGCGGCACACGTGCCTTGCCATTTTCGTTGACTGCCATGTTGATAGAAACGTGCGCATGCGTATTAGTAGGGATTCCCCCAATTTCCCCGACCTTGACCTTAATACTCTCGCTGTCACTACTTTGGCGTTCAAGTCAGTTCATGCATTGTGAACAGTTAGAAAGTTGACTTCGGGAGTTCCCACTTCGAAAAGAGGCCTCTACTTCCAGTGTTTCTTACTTCTAGTTCATGCATACGGGCCCTGGTATTCGGCTCTACTTTTTCCTGGCGAAGCGGGTAATCATCTAGTATACATATATATGTCTGTGTGTTCGCGATGCCCGGCCAAAGTTCTCCATGGATCTGCTTCCAATTTGGAGGGAATATTCCGGTAGACCCCGGACACAACCTGATCGATGAGAATTTTCAATACGTGCTCTCAGCGCGCAGCGCTGAACCGATTTTGGTTTTTCTCTTCATCTTCCCAGATCCATTCCCAGTAACTCTTCCTTATCTTCTCCAGTGCTTTGCATTTATCTCCCTTCCTTCGTGTGGCGTCAATCCATATTCCCGTTACTATTTTTAGAAGGTCACTGTCCACAACGCTCAATCCATATTCCCGTTATTATTTTTAGAAGTTTTCCTTCGTGTGGCGTCAATCGGGTACGGTGCGCTACTTCTTCCCGGCGAAGCCGGCTACCCGGCGAAGCGGGTATTCATCTAGTACCATATATAGACAGACGGACACACACACATTTTAAGCCTGTCCTTATCTGGGCGGAGTCGACTACGCTTCGCGCAACTGGCCGAACGAAGCGTCAGCACTGAGTTTTCAGTAAAAAGACTTTGCGTAGTCTTCGCGAAGTCGACTTCGAGCTCAATTAAGTACCGCCTTTACAAACAAACACACATACACACACAAACAAACACACATACACACACAAACAAACACACATACACACAGACACACACACAAACTCAAGCACACGCACATAAACACACACTTTCTCTCTCTTACACAGACACAGAAACACACACACGCACGCATGCACGCACACACACACTTACACATAATATAACCACATTCATTCTCTCTCTCTCTCTCTCTCTCTCTCTCTCTCTCTCCCTCCCCTCTCTCTCTCTCTCTCCCTCACTCTCTCTCTCTCAGAAATGACTCTGAGTCTGTCCCTAAACTTGATGAGCACTCCATTGAGCAAGTAGCTGAGCACCGTTTACTGGGACTTACTGTTGATAATAATCTCAAATGGCAGACTCACATCAATGGAATCTGCAAAAAAATTGCTAAAAACCTGTTTCTTTTGTCAAAGTTACAAAGCATGATTAATCTAGACACAAGAAAACTATTTTACAATGCCCACATATTGATTATGCTTCCATAGTATGGGACGGGTGTAGTGAAGTTCACTTGAAGAAGCTGAACTCGCTCCAGCGTAGATCTGTTAAACTAGTTCTGCCCAGTCCATCTCTTTCTACAAAGGAAAGATGAAAAGTATTGGGATGTTAAGATTAAACAAGTCGCGTAAGGCGAAAATACAATATTTAGTCAAGTAGCTGTCGAACTCACAGAATGAAACTGAACGCAACGCAACGCAGCAAGACCGTATACTCGTAGCATCGTCACTCCACCGCCCGTGACAAAGGCACTGCCCGTGGAATTGACAAGAAGAGCGGGATATTCGTTGCGCTGAGAAGGATAGC
This sequence comes from Littorina saxatilis, assembly GCF_037325665.1. Classification (NCBI taxonomy): domain Eukaryota; kingdom Metazoa; phylum Mollusca; class Gastropoda; order Littorinimorpha; family Littorinidae; genus Littorina; species Littorina saxatilis. The sequence goes on from NC_090253.1 coordinate 9,773,524, forward strand.
ACGCTTTTCTGTACCTCTCTTCGTTTTAACTTTCTGAGCGTGTTTTTAATCCAAACATATCATATCTACATATTTTTGGAATCAGGAACCGACAAGGAATAAAATGAAAGTGTTTTTGAATTGATTTCGAAAAAAAAAAATGTTGATAATAATTTTTTATATATTTAATCCGAATATAACATATTTATATGTTTTTGGAATCAGCAAATGATGGAGAATACGATAAACGTAAATTTGGATCGTTTTATAAATTTTTATTTTTTTTTACAATTTTCAGATTTTTAATGACCTAAGTCATTAATTAATTTTTAAGCCACCAAGCTGAAATGCAATACCGAACCCCGGGCTTCGTCGAAGATTACTTGACCAAAATGTCAACCAATTTGGTTGACAAATGAGGGCGTGACAGTGCCGCCTCAACTTTCACGAAAAGCCGGATATGACGTCATCAAGGACATTTATTAAAAAAATGAAAAAAATATTCGGGGATTTCATACCCAGGAACTCTCATGTCAAATTTCATAAAGATCGGTCCAGTAGTTTAGTCTGAATCGCTCTACACACACACACACACACACACACGCACACACATACACCATACCCTCGTTTCGATTCCCCCTCGATGTTAAAATATTTAGTCAAAACTTGACTAAATATAAAAAGCAGCTTTTGTATAATAAATGTCTGCCATTTGAGATTATTATCAACAGTAAGTCCCAGTAAACGGTGCTCAGCTACTTGCTCAATGGAGTGCTCATTTAGGGACACACTCAGAGAGAGAGAGAGAGAGAGAGAGAGAAAGAGAGAGAGAGAGAGAGAGAGAGAGAGAGAGAGAGAGAGAGAGAGAGAGAGAGAGAGAGAGAGAGAGAGAGAGAGAGAGAGAATGAATGTGGTTATATTATGTGTAAGTGTGTGTGTGCATGCGTGCGTGTGTGTGTTTCTGTGTCTGTGTAAGAGAGAGAAAGTGTGTGTTTATGTGCGTGTGCTTGAGTTTGTGTGTCAAAATTAATAATGCATTGCAACTTTGACAAGAGAAATTTGATAACACATAATTAGCAATTTCCTTGCAAATTTCATTGATGTGAGTATGCCATCTCAGATTATTATCAACAATTAGTCCCAATAAACGGTGCTTAGCTACTTGCTCAATGGGGTGCTCATTTAGGGACAGACTCGAAGTTATTTCTAAAAGTTGATGTTTTTGGCGAGTGCAGATTATCATGGTATTTATCTATCATTGAGAGAGAGAGAGAGAGAGAGAGAGAGAGAGAGAGAGAGAGAGAGAGAGAGAGAGAGAGAGAGAGAGAGAGAGAGAGAGAGAGAGAGAGAAAGAGAGAGAGAGAGAGAGAGAGAGAGAGAGAGAGAGAGAGAGAGTTATAATGATTGATTTGATTAAAACAAAAAAATTCTATAACAAAAGACTGTACATATGTTACTGATCAAAACAAATTATGAATCTGCTGTCCCATAATTTTGCGGTCGGCAGCCCTGCATACGCTCATCTCTCACATGTGACCGCCTCTCGTCTACAGGGTCACTCGATATGTTCTACCCCCGAAATAGCACTTGTTTGCATCTTCAATGACTCCATCGTCCATTAAAATCCCAAACCGATGTCAAATACGAGCTGATTTTGTGAAATAAAAGCACATTTCTACTTCCAAAACCCATCGAACAGCCATTTCCGGCGCTCGATCGAAGACATGTTCAGCCGTTTGAGGGTAATTTACAGACATGGATTACAGGCTCTTTTCCGTGCGCACTTGGTCTTGTGCTCGACGCCACACGCAGGAACACTTCTGAAAATAGTAACGGGAATATGGATTGAGCGTTGTGGACAGTGACCTTCTAAAAATAGTAACGGGAATATGGATTGACGCCACACGAAGGAAGGGAGATAAACGCAAAACACTGGAGAAGATAAGGAAGAGTTACTGGGAATGGATCTGGGAAGATGAACAGAAAAACCAAAATCGGTTCAGCGCTGCGCGCTGAGAGCACGTATTGAAAATTCTCATCGACCAGGTTGTGTCCGGGGTCTACCGGAATATTCCCTCCAAATTGGAAGCAGATCCATGGAGAACTTTGGCCGGGCATCGCGAACACACAGACATATATATGTATACTAGATGATTACCCGCTTCGCCGGGAAGAAGTAGACACGTAGGGAGGCAAAAGATCCTAAAAATTGTGTATCAATCTACTGGGCCATTGCTAAAATACAGCACTTTTTGACAAAATTGACGCCAAAACCTCCTTTTATGTTTACTGCTCATACGATCGACACTTGCATCAGTAGGAACGGCATAACCAAAAAAATAAACTTGAGTGTTCAGGGTGTTGATTAGTCGTTAGAATGAATTTGTAATCAGTTAAAGGTTGCTAATACTGCCTTCTATGATAATAATCTTATGCATTTTGACGGTAAATATCAAGTCGAGAGATGACATTTTCAATATTGGAATTTGCGTAGCAGAAAAAACCCTTTGACACTGATGCTTAAAAAAAAAGTTTGTTTCTTTCGTTTTTTAAAAACTTTGTTTGTGGTAGATCTTTCTCACAGTTACAATAAAGGGCGGTAATCTATTAAGAATATTAAATAGACGCAAGCAGCGGGAGTCTTTTATATCAGTGTACAATATATCTGGGCAAGAAACCGGATATATGCTGAAATTTGATCTTAGAATATAGTTAAAGGCATACTAACGCACTCCCGTGTTTACAAAGTGTAGTTTGCCCACAATCGATGTCAAACGCACCATAAGACCATATAATGACGATATGTCACCATGCGCGGACCATAATACATGCATTACAGCTTGTTCTAGCCTCTGAAAAAGTGAGGATGTCAACAAAGCCGCGGTGTTAGCTCCCTTGCATCAACGTTACATGTGTTGCCAAATCTATAAATAGGACCATCTAGATCAAAATAAAAATTCAAATATCTCAACATTTAAGGGCTCCTAGACCACAATATTTTGCAGGGAACTTAATTTAGTCTGTCTCCAGCTCTGGGTAAAGCAATTAGCGTGTATATTCATCAGCTTTCTATGCCTTTAAAGCAAAAACGTTCCCATGAATCTACATAATTCAATCTGCTCGCACCATCGCACCTTCAGAGTCAACAACAAAGCAGGCACTGGCCATATAATCTGCTGACGTGCAGCTATCTCACCGAGATCCTAAAGTCTTGCACTCTTTGTGCAACTTTTTGTCTCTGTCACATCCCGCCAATACCGCCTTCCCCCTCTTCCTGGCCCTCTACCCCACACTTCGTACCATACGTCCTCGTTCTCTCTTTCGACCTCTAAAGAATGCTATCGTTTAATAATAATAATAATAATAATAAAGTGTATTTATATTGCGCCTATCCCTTACAAAAAACAAAAATATTTGGCTCTAAGCGCATTACAACATGTGAAGGACTTGGTACAATCAAGTCTGACAAGTACAACAGCACAATATACAGTCGGTCTCTTAGGTAAAAGCAGCTTCGACAGTTAAACACTTCTACTAAAAGATCCTCTAACAATTTACAAACATAGTTAAAGAACATCGAGTTAATAGGAATTAAAAAAAAAGGTTCTTATAATAAAACTATCTAGCGAACGACGAAGAAGAAGAAGAATAAAACTATCAATGTCAATGTATAACAAGTCATTCAACGTAAATGGCCAAAGAACAACAATAAAACAATGGTGATAAAACAGTTATACTCAATGGCTAATAACGAGGCAGAGTTAAATAGTATCGACACAAGATTAAAACAAAACATATTTCTGGAGACGAATTAACAACAATAAAGCAATGGTGATAAAACAGTTTTACTCAATGGCTAATAGCGAGGCAGAATTAAATAGTATCGACACAAGATTTAAACTAAACATATTCCTGGAGACGCATTTAATAATTATACATGTATCAAATAATCAATGTACAAAATACAGCCCTCGCAAGCAACCCGCCCCCAGCCGGCCCACAGCGCGCTACGATGGCAAGCGACCCCTCTCCTTAATGTGGCAAATACTGAACAGTGCACACAACCAATTACTCGCATATACTCGTGTCGCTCACTCGCACACACACACAAACACACACACGGACAACATCGAATCACTCGCACAGGCTAGGGGTTGAAGTATTCCCGGAAGAGGTGTGTTTTTAGAGAGGACTTGAAGGAAGGGAGAGAGGTAGAAAGGCGGACAGACATGGGCAGAGAGTTCCAAATAGAGGGAGCTGTGTAGGTAAAGGCGCGCTTGCCGAAAGCGTTCAGTTTGACGCGTGGGACAACAAGGTGCCCTGCGTCAGCGGATCTGAGGTTGCGTGTGGGGACGTGTGGCTTTAAGAGCGAAGACAGGTAAGAAGGGGCAGAGTCTTGAAGGCTACGGTAACACAGGGTAGCTATTTTATATGTAATGCGTGCTTTGATTGGTAGCCAGTGAAGGGTCATGAGGAGAGGGGTGACATGGTCGCGCTTGCGCTTGCGCAGCACAAGACGTGCTGCATTGTTCATGATGCGCTGTAGGCGGTCTAGCTTGGCGTCTGGGAGGCCGGCTAGGAGCGAGTTGCAGTAATCCAGTCTCGACAAAATAAAAGCCGAAACCAGTGTCTTGGTTGCGTCGAGGGAAAGAAGGTGTCTGATTTGGCTAATCCTCCGCATTTCAAGAAAGGCGGTTCTGCAGAGTGAGTTGATGTGGGCGTCCATTGACAGGTTACTGTCAAGGTGGACACCCAGGTTTTTTACTTTGGTGCTGAATGTGACTGTGGTATCAGAAAGGGTAAGACTGGATGTTTCTGAAAGAAGCTTTAACTTTGATTGTTTGCCAACTGGCATGATCTCTGTCTTATCATCATTCATCTTGAGCTTGTTGACTGTCATCCACTGTTTGATGGAATCGCTGCATGATTCTATTGACTGCACTAACTCTGTAAACTGTTTGGTGTGTGCGGATTTTTGTAGTTGAGTGTCGTCTGCGAACATGTGGTACAGGACATTGTGGTGCTTTATGACTTTGCTTAACGGCTGCATGTACATAGTGAATAACACTGGGCCTAACACAGATCCTTGTGGGACACCATACTTTAATATGGTGTCCTCGGAGTGCTTATTCTGGATCACAACAGCCTGAGTGCGTCCAGTCAGGTAGGAGCAGAACCACCCCAGAGCCGTGCCTGTTATGCCGAATGTGGTGTTCAACCTTGCCAGCAGTATATCGTGGTCAAGGGTGTCGAACGCTGCGGATAGGTCCAACAGGGCCAGAAGCGAAACAGAGCCGCTGTCACAAGCAGTGAGAAGATCATTCGCTACCTTAAGTAGGGCTGTTTCAGTGCTGTGATCTGCGCGGTAGGCGGACTGTAATGGTTCAACCATACCTGTCTTAGCGAGATGCTCTGACAATTGGGCCAAAACAACTTTTTCAAGGACTTTCGAAACAAAAGGCAAATTGGAGACAGGGCGGTAGTTCTTGAAAGTGTTGATGTCAAGGTTAGCTTTTTTCAGGAGGGGAGTGACTACTGCATGCTTAAAAGAAGGGGGTACTTGACCGGATGTGAGGGATTGATTTATGATGTCAGTAATGACAGGGAGTAATTCCTCTAGACACTCATTTAATAGCTCTGAAGGAATTGGGTCGAGAATACAGGATTTGGGTGGAGCTTTTTCAATGATCTTCTTCACTTGTTCTTTAGTGACAGGAGAAAAATCGGTGAGGTGGGCGCCGTGAAATGGCGCATGCTCTGGATGCCCAGGAGCAGCATCAAGCTCGACTCGGATCTTCTCGATTTTTTCGGCAAAAAAGTCCCCAAACTTATCTGGAAGGTCATCAAGAGGGACGGAGTTTGGTAGCTTTTTATTTTGAACTTTACCGAGGAGCTGCCCTGTGATCAGAAAGAGTTCTTTGCTGGAGGTGCTGTTCTCGATTTTCTGAGAAATAAACTGGTGTCTGTTCTTATCCACCATCTCTTTGACGGCCTCTCGGTGAAAAGTAAAGATTTGCCTGTGGACCGTGAGAGCCGATTTCCTCCACTCTCTCTCAGCACGACGCCGATCTTGCTTGGCTGTGGAGACCTCCGGCGTAAGCCAAGGTGCCGAGGGTCTGTCGGTGACTGTGCGTGTGGTGAGAGGGGCGTGCTTGTCCAGAATCCGGCGCAGGTCGCTGTTGTAGCTGGACACGAGGTCATGTCTGTCTAACTGGAGTGCTCTGACGTCATCCTTCAGTGCTGCCATGTCGATCCGCTTCATGTTGCGCGAGGTGACGACTCGTCTGGCAGGGCCTGGCTTCTGAAGGTCGAAGCTGAAAGAAATGACGAAGTGGTCGGAGATCAGCATGTCCTGCACAATCAGGTCTGAGACGCCGACGTCCCCGCCGACCACCACCCAGTCAAGGGTGTGTCCACGACGATGCGTCGGCCTGTCTACCAGCTGGGACAAGTTGAGAGTGGGGAGCAGTGTTTTCAGCGTGTTAGCGTTCAAGTCCGACTGTGAATCATAATGAAGGTTGATGTCTCCGACAACTACAAGATTACAGTGCAAATTGGCGTATTCGTCTAAAAGCTCTGTGAACTCAGCCAAAAACTGCGGAGTAGATAGTTTGTTCTTTTTATTGGGGGGAGGGCGGTATACACAAAGAAATGTGAGGTCTTGATTGCAATGACGGATTTTAGTCTTGCACAGTTCAAACGAAAGAAAATCAAACCGTTCAAGCGAAATGTCTACGCAGTCGCGCAATGAAGTGCGATAGAGCACGGTTGTTCTTGCGCTGCTCTTAGGGGTTCTCAGAATGATTATATATATATATATCCCATGACCTCCCTTCTTTGTCTCTGTTACTTCAGTATGGGTATATATGTTGTATTTTTATAGCTCAATAAATACATCATGGACTCAAAAAAATATATGATAGTGCAGATTCCGATTTGGGCGAAGAACTACTTTGCTCCCGACCTTTGACCTCGCGCCGAACAATGTGACACATTTGTATGAAGTTCCAAAATCGTATTGCACGGCTCAGAAAACCATATCAGTTGCACGCAAAAATGAATCTCAGAACTGATCTGATGTATGAGATGCAATAAGCAAACGTTTCTTTCATTATGAAAGCAATGCAGGTGGGAAAAAACGAACATTCAACTTACAAGATAACCAGATGCTAGCGAACCAAAACAAAAACACGAGTACCCTCCCCTTGCTTCGTTAGCAGACGACTTTTGAGAATCTGTCAGACCGTCCTTACCTGGCACGGTTGGGCTTCGCTATCATCAGCTGTTTCACGTGTTTTGCGAGCAAGTCTACTCTTTTGCCTGGCTCTGCAGTAAGTCCACATTGGCGATGAAGGTATCTAAGAACTTAACATGTGTGTATTTTTCCGTAATCCAGTCATATTCTTTCAAAATGCAATCAAGCGGCGGTGACAGACTTGGGTCCTGTTTTCCTCGCACCCATACCAGTTTAGGTTCATGCAAACACACTCGCAAAACAGTTTATCATGTAGATACATTTCAAATAGGGAGCAAATGGTTAAATCTACATATGTGTTCCCTAAAATTTGCTTCTCTGTCAATAAGACTAATTGTATAATAATGCGTTCGAAAAAAACAACGTGGAATCGATTCTGAATCGAGTCGAGTAAGCCAAATGGGGGCCAAACCGGTTTCCACGTTCCGCCGACCTGAAACGCAAAAGAATTGTGCGCTTCAACTAAATGGATTTCTATACGACTTCATTACTTTCTTGCAACTTATGAACCTTTACTTAAAGCTTTTAAACGGTCTGAAAGTAGTGTTACCGCGTACTTATAGATGCACTCATTCGTTTTATTTTTTCAGCGACGGTCACTTAGTTTAAGGTTGCAAAAAGGCCAAGTCTCGCTGAAAACACTGTTTCACACTCCACAGATCGCAACAGTGCCGCTAGTAGTCTACACTTTGTGTTTGATGGTAGAATGGGATATACAGATTACAACACTCGTGGTTTTTTATATGGCTTGTATTTCAGTCAAGACCCAGCGGGAATATCAATCGAGAGCCACTCGCCAAAGGCTCGTGTCTCCCGATGATATTCATCCGCTGGGTCTTGACTGAAATACAAGCCATATAAAAAACCACTCGTGTTGTAACCTATACATATATATATATATATATAAAACATCAGAAATTGTGAAAGAAACAATTGAAAGTCAGCAGAGACTTTCTTCCGAGATTTGTTAAAATCTCTTAGCAGAGATAGAGAGAGAAGTAAGTATCCCTTCGCAGACAGCCTATTGGGAGCATCAGACCCTCCTCAAGGGGGACCGAGATTTACAGAGCAAAGTCCCTTTGTGGGGGACGTATCGCAAGGTAATCTAGTCCTGAGGAGGACCATTGTATTTGTACCTGGACCAGACACGTGTTTCGACACTATTGTGTCTCATCAGTGGTCAGGTGGTACTGATGGCGAGAGTTGTCAACCCATGGTATCCAACTAAGAAGCAAACCATTCTCTGAATGGTAGCTTCTGTTGGCATGGGAGACTACCCTCATCTGACAACCCCAAGAGGATATCTGTGAAGGGAAACACTTTGATATAAGGCCAAAGTGTAGAATTGATATTTATTAAGAAAGAATTTAGAAATTTAGACAAGTTTTAACCAAGAAATTAGGTTAAAACGAGGGAAATTTGAAAAAGCCTAAAGGGAGGTAACTCTGTACCAGCCTGCAGATCCAGAAATGGATACGCGAACAAGTTAGATCTAATTTTGAAAAGGTTAAACAGGAAAAGCGGTCAACTTTTCACTGCTGTTCAACACAGGACTTGGTAAAGAAGGAGTTTTCTGCTTTCTTCAATTGGATCGCTTTAAAGGCGATGCAACTTTCACGGTGACCACATTATAAAACATCAGAAATTGTGAAAGAAACAATTGAAAGTCAGCAGAGACTTTCTTCCGAGATTTGTTAAAATCTCTTAGCAGAGATAGAGAGAGAAGTAAGTATCCCTTCGCAGACAGCCTATTGGGAGCATCAGACCCTCCTCAAGGGGGACCGAGATTTACAGAGCAAAGTCCCTTTGTGGGGGACGTATCGCAAGGTAATCTAGTCCTGAGGAGGACCATTGTATTTGTACCTGGACCAGACACGTGTTTCGACACTATTGTGTCTCATCAGTGGTCAGGTGGTACTGATGGCGAGAGTTGTCAACCCATGGTATCCAACTAAGAAGCAAACCATTCTCTGAATGGTAGCTTCTGTTGGCATGGGAGACTACCCTCATCTGACAACCCCAAGAGGATATCTGTGAAGGGAAACACTTTGATATAAGGCCAAAGTGTAGAATTGATATTTATTAAGAAAGAATTTAGAAATTTAGACAAGTTTTAAGCTAGAAATTAGGTTATAACGAGGGAAATTTGAAAAATCTTAAAGGAAGATAACTCTGTACCAGCCTGCAGATCCAGAAATGGATACGCGAACAAGTTAGATCTAATTTTGAAAAGGTTAAACAGGAAAAGCGGTCAACTTTTCACTGCTGTTCAACACAGGACTTGGTAAAGAAGGAGTTTTCTGCTTTCTTCAATTGGATCGCTTTAAAGGCGATGCAACTTTCACGGTGACCACATTATAAAACATCAGAAATTGTGAAAGAAACAATTGAAAGTCAGCAGAGACTTTCTTCCGAGATTTGTTAAAATCTCTTAGCAGAGATAGAGAGAGAAGTAAGTATCCCTTCGCAGACAGCCTATTGGGAGCATCAGACCCTCCTCAAGGGGGACCGAGATTTACAGAGCAAAGTCCCTTTGTGGGGGACGTATCGCAAGGTAATCTAGTCCTGAGGAGGACCATTGTATTTGTACCTGGACCAGACACGTGTTTCGACACTATTGTGTCTCATCAGTGGTCAGGTGGTACTGATGGCGAGAGTTGTCAACCCATGGTATCCAACTAAGAAGCAAACCATTCTCTGAATGGTAGCTTCTGTTGGCATGGGAGACTACCCTCATCTGACAACCCCAAGAGGATATCTGTGAAGGGAAACACTTTGATATAAGGCCAAAGTGTAGAATTGATATTTATTAAGAAAGAATTTAGAAATTTAGACAAGTTTTAACCAAGAAATTAGGTTAAAACGAGGGAAATTTGAAAAAGCCTAAAGGGAGGTAACTCTGTACCAGCCTGCAGATCCAGAAATGGATACGCGAACAAGTTAGATCTAATTTTGAAAAGGTTAAACAGGAAAAGCGGTCAACTTTTCACTGCTGTTCAACACAGGACTTGGTAAAGAAGGAGTTTTCTGCTTTCTTCAATTGGATCGCTTTAAAGGCGATGCAACTTTCACGGTGACCACATTATAAAACATCAGAAATTGTGAAAGAAACAATTGAAAGTCAGCAGAGACTTTCTTCCGAGATTTGTTAAAATCTCTTAGCAGAGATAGATATATATATATATATTAAAATTGTTCATTCACTTTGACACAGTTGAGGTTGACAACGCTGCATTTCTTTCGCGGTTCACCGCTTAAAGGTACATTCCTTACCCCGAAAACGATTCGCCTCACCGTCTCAGATCTAGCCAGGATACATTCTCCACTTGGAGACATACCAAACATCAACGGCCTGGGTGCAGGGTACGGCTTCTTTTTAAATGAATTTATTTCTCAACCGACACTTGCCACCCAACGTCTTTGTTAACATTTAAAAGGTATCTTAATTGTTCATATTTTGAGGTATTTGACAGGGGAAAGGTATTTCTGTTTGAGATTATGAAATGTGTAAGGGGTCTTCGTGGAAGATCGTGAAGGCGTCATACCAGTCAGCGTGCACGAGGTTGAAGAGGTCTGAATGTTTGAAGTAAAGCTGCATCCACATGGTCTGATCGTCGTCCACCACACCATTCTGCAGCCAGTCCACCACGTGCTGCTGTTGGAGCGTGTACAGGCGTTCAAAAGCCGCGTCGCCCCCGCCCACAAAGCCCCCAGGAATGATGTTGATGCTCAATTAAGTTCATTGTGGACTGTGACATCACTGAGACATCGGCGGGTTAAGAAAGAGATAATGAGAGAGAGAGAGAGAGAGTCAGAGAGAAAGAGAGAGAGGGGTGAGAGAAAGAGAGAGAGAGAGAGAGAGTCAGAGAGAAAGAGAGAGAGGGGTGAGAGAAAGAGAGAGAGAGAGAGAAATAGAGGCAGAAAGAGACAGCTAATGACAGAGATATACGGAGAGAGAGACACACACACTGGGAGAGGCAGAGACGGATACAGAGAGAGACACATAAAGACACAGAGAGAGAACATAAGAGGAAGAAAAACACCGACAGTAAGATAGAGAGATACAGAGACAAGGAGATAAACAGAGGGAGAGAGAGAGAGAGAAAACATTGGCTATTATACCAAAATAGGATTCAGCACAAACAAAAATTATAAATTGTAATAGTAAGTCTTACTTGAAACAACGAAACGCTGTTGTATGTCTTGCAGGAATATCCGACATGGATGTTTCAGGGTAACCGTGGCTCATAATCACTTATTGTTTATTTTGATATTGTCTGCAGGATTACCATCAGTTTATCTTCTGATCTGAACCTGACACAAGATGCTTGCCTCAGCATCGCAGCGAGGCCTTCAAAGCATGTGATTGCGCTGAACTCAATGAAAAACGGCGTGTGGGGTAAAGAGCAAATCCAAAAGTGGGAAAACATGTTTAATCCAGGATTTGGATTCAAGATCCGAATTAAGGCGATGGCCGAATCTTATGAGGTTTGTATAAAAATAATCCCTGAAATAGACTAAAACATTATGCTGGATTCTTTAATACATGCAAAACAAGATAAACAATTATCTCAAGGTAGGCAGATTAAAACATACAAAAAGATACAGAAGCAACACACACACGCACACATACACACACACACACGCACACTGACACTGGCACGCACGCACAGGCACGCACGCACACACAAACACACACTGACACACACACACACACACACACACACACACACACACACACACACATACAATGACACGCACACACAGGCACCCAGCAAACACACAACGTAAATACGACGTTGCGAAAATGTGAATTTTTCGTGTCATTAGCAACGTTGCGAACTTTACGTGAAATTTACGTTGACCCAACCAAAAAACGCAACGTAAAACCAACGTTGTGTCATTGTGAGATTTTGGTGTTCTTTCGACGTTGTAATACAACGTAAATTTTACGTTAATTTCACGTTGCATTTTGGTGTCTTACAAATGTTGCGAAGATTACGTGAAATTTACGTGGATCCAACCAAAAAACACAACGTGAAAGCAACGTTGCGTTACAGTTGTGTTTTTTTGTTTTTTACACGTTGGTACATAACGTAAATTTCACGTGGATTCCACCTTAAAAAGCAACATAAAATCGACGTTGTATTATTGTGATTTTCTGGTGTTCGAACAACGTTGGTATACTCACGTGATTTTCACGTGAAATTCACGTGATTTAAAAACAAAAGTTAGTTTGATACAACAAACGTTCCTACAACGTAGTTTCAACGTAAACACACAACGTTGGGGTTTGATTGATCGCCAACGTGCCCTCAACGTGAAATCCACAACGTAAATCCTACGTCAGTCATTACCAATTTTTCACCTGCACGGTTTCGTATCGTTTATCAAAGAAATGTATATATATATAAAGCCTTTGAAAATTACGTAAGGTGAACAGATTTTCAAATACAGGAGATAGATATGTGCGAAACTATCACCGAATAACAAATGACTCAGTCAGACGTTATGAAATTAAGCGCCGATGTACCGCGCAATGTATTTGATTGCTTTGGCGTTCCAAATGCGTCCGGTTACATTTTCTGGCATCATTAATGCATCAACGAGAACTGAAAAGTAATGCTAAAAATATCATTGTGTACGTTTAAAGTTGATCTACTGTGCTCATCAAACCTCTTGTTGTATTTTGTAAATTGGCGAGAGGGGGGCAGAATACATGAACCTAATCTCTGTGATTGTCTATACGTGCGTGTGTGTGTGTCAGTGTGTGTGTGTGTGTGTGTGTGTGTGTGTGTGTGATTACACGTACGTGTTAGTGTGTGTGTGCGTGTGTGTGTACACGTGTTATAGTGTGTGTGTGTGTGTACGTGTGTGTGACATCTGTTTGTGTATGTGTGTGTCACATCAGTTTGTGTATGTGTGTTTGTGGGTGGCTGTGTGTGTATGTGTGTGTGTGTGTGTGTGTGTGTGTGTGTGCGTGCGTGCGTGCGTGCGTGTGTGTGTGTGTGTGTGTGAGTGTGTTTGTGTCCCTCGGCGCGTGACAATATATCTGCCAATAAGTTGAACTAAAACAGGGTTCAAGTGGGAATTACACCTGAAAAAGCAGGAAGGGAGCAGAATACATGTTATGAACTCCGTTATTTATTGTTTGAAATGTTATAACCTGGGAGAAGTCACCCTCGCACCCCGTCCTTAGTTTCTCTTGACCTACCTTTGAAGTATTCTTGAGGACATGACTAGACTACCCGATTGCGCCCATTGTACGGCATAAGAGAGCGCCGTTCCACCCGGCCGATTCCGCTATAGACGTCACGCGTCCAAGGGAGGTAATTTTAGAGCCAGCTGCATTGACTCGGCCAAGAACGCAAACTTTCTTCGATTAAAGGCATTGTAGCATGTCTAAAATCATGGGACTTGTGTTATCAAGCTTTTAAAATCACCAAGTAACTTTTAAGAATAGTTTCAGTTACATGCGAACTCATTCTGCTGAACGGATTTTGAGAGCCAGTACCCAACAGCCTTTAAATGCACCTCTTTCCTTTTTTCATGTTCTTTTATGGTTTGCCGATTTTGTTAACATTTTTGCATTCATGATGAAGATTTTATGGTGACTGTACAGAAATGTACGTCCTCTAGTTTCTAACCTTCCAAAAATTGGGGCTGGGGGTCGGGGGAGAGAGAGAGAGAGAAAGAGAGAGAGAGAGACAGAGAGAGAGACAGAGAGAGAGAGACAGAGAGACAGACAGACAGAGAGACAGACAGACAGAGAGACAGACAGACAGAGAGACAGACAGACAGAGAGACAGACAGAGACAGAGAGGGAGAGAGAGAGATAGAGAGGGACAGAGAGGGAGACAGAGAGAGTCAGAGAGAGACAGAGAGAGACAACGTCGAAATTTTGTCAATCATTTCGGTTTTTTCACCTGCATTTTTAGTTTCGTAATATTCTATTCAATTAATCTTCGGTCAAACATAGAGGTTCACTAATTGTGTAAGACGAAAAGAATATAACATAAATGCATATTGTTTCAAGGAATTTGCTGAGTTAAATGGATTTGCGAGTGCGAAACTTTCCCTCCCAAAAAAAGACGCGTTACTAACCGACAGTGTTCTGCGGTGATGGCCACGGTCGACTTTGTGTATCCCAAATTTGGTTTTCAACTTTGATGAACACTTTCAGGACTAAAATATTCATCGTAATCAACTCGAAGGTAAGTTGTTTTCACATGAGACGTTATCACTTATTGTACTCCATGTACACATGCACAGATTACTTGATTGTCGAGACCATGATTGGAAACGGACCGGCCAAAGATGGCGGGTCTTTCCAATAGTCACAATGTCAGCCCTAACTCAGTTCAAGGGATACACATTTTTTCAGACTCAACTTTTGAGTCAGTATAGCGAAACAATGGGTCACAAGCAGTGGAACACAAAGGAAAAACACGTTTCACATAGACGGACGCAACCTTTAGAAAGCTGTTTAATCAGACTAGCTCAGTGCATGAGACTGAAAGCGGGGGCGGCCATTGTTATCTCAAGTACTTAATTGGGCATTTTACGATCTTGAGGGAGGACGATGTATCCAGACAAGCTGCTTCAAGTTCAAGTGAATCTGCCCAGCGGACAGTGGTATGAGAAGAATTCAGAACTTGACACATTGGCTCATTACCTACTTGACTGTCTTTTGTCGACCTGTTCTGTTATTCACTCAAGTAGGCAGCCGAGATACCCTGCCGGTGTCACGATTTCATCTTTCGTCTGTGTACATATTTCCCCCTCGACATATACTCAAGACTGAAATGTTGTTTCCTGGTAAAATTAAGAAGTGAAATTATTTAAGGACGAAAATCATGTCAGTTTCTTGCATGTGAAGAAAATTGGTGGTAAAATGTAATAGATTTCAACCCCAAAATCGAATTCTTCGAAAACGTGTACTGAGTGGTTAATTACGTCCCTTGAGTAAGAAGGAAACATTTTTAGGATGAATCAAATTTCTAAGTTAATTAAAACAAATTGGTTGGACAAATTTGGCCCCATGAATGTAAGGTACACAAGGTCGCTCATCAGTACTATCGAAGGGTGTTTTTTTGTTCAGTGTAGAGTTTATACTAAATCAACGAGGCCGAGAAGCGAAATATCAACACAGCGAAAGATGAAAACGTCACACCGGGGGAGAGAGCGAGACAAAGAGGAGCTATCGGGTGGAGAATGGGGAGGTGATTCGGGGAGGGGGGTGGATTAAAGATGAACGTATCAAATTGTTTATTGTAAGGAGGAGAGAGTGAGGCAAAGAGGAGCTATCGTGTGGAGAATGGGGGAGGGGATTCGGGAGGGGGGATTATAATGTGTGGGTGTGTGTGTGTGTGGGCGGCAGGTTGGGACGGCATTTTATCAACGAACGTACGAAATAACAAAACAAAATAAAGAAAGAACAAACAAACAAAAATTAAAACCTGACACATGCAGGTTTGTGTTGTCATTCGTTAGACTGATTTTAACCTGTCTTAGACGACTACCCATAGTCTTTTCACATTCACTGATTTAATCAATCAATCAATATGAGGCTTATATCGCGCGTATTCCGTGGGTCCAGTTCTAAGCGCAGGGATTTATTTATTTATTTTTGTATTTTTATTTTGTGCAATTTATATCGCGCACATATTCAAGGCGCAGGGATTTTTATCTATGCCGTGTGAGATGGAATTTTTTTACAAAATGCATCACGCATTCACATCGGCCAGCAGATCGCAGCCATTTCGGCGCATATCCTACTTTTCACGGCCTATTATTCCAAGTCACACGGGTATTTTGGTGGACATTTTTATCTATGCCAATACAATTTTGCCAGGAAAGACCCTTTTGTCAATCGTGGGATCTTTAACGTGCACACCCCATTCAAGTAATGACACACTCGGACTGTGTGTGTGTGTGTGTGTGTGTGTGCGTTGAGAGCACCCTGTGTTTTTCTATCACGGTCTGGTATGGCAGCACCACTGAGAAAGAGAAACAGCTACTGGAGAGCATTGTGCGGACAGCCTCCAAAATCGCGGGCTGTGACTTCCCTTCCGTTGCCTCTATCTTTGAGTTGCGCTCAGGTCGAAAAGCAGGAAAGATTGTTCGCGACCCCTCCCACCCGGCAAACCACTTCTTCGAGCCTCTTCCATCTGGTAGGCGCTACAGAGCTTTGAAAGCCAGAACTAGTCGCTTTCGCTCTAGCTTCATCCCCCATGCTGTACTGACAACTCCTGTAGTGAAGACGTTGTAATATACTGTAGTTATAGGATTGGGGGGCGGGGGGTTCTTTTGTTACTTAGTCCTTTCACTGCATTCCATTACTGTTCTCATAACTTGTGATAGTGGAAATATGTGCAATGTGGAATGGTCCTTATTTTTTTAGGTGCTGGAGTAGTTCTGTGATGGTAGTAGTTTTGTGCAATGCGACTCTAGGTTCAGGTGCTTGAGTAGATCTGTGATAGTCTGTTAATACTGTTGTTTTAAACTGTCTAACTGGCTAGATCATGAATATATAATTTTATGTGATGATCTGACTAAATGATAATAATTACGTGTACTACTTACTTTTAAATGGATTATAAATTTTAGGTATTGTTCTAGTATTCACTAATGTTGTATTGATATTACTGGCACCCCTTTTAAACTGATATGGTTTTTACCTTTACAAGGCGACGATGTGAATTTGTGATGTAGATATGTGGCTGGTTATGTGTGAGAATGTAAATAATTGTGTGTGTGTGTGTGTGTGTGTGTGTGAGTTGTGTCTGTGTGTGCATGACAGTGTAATGTACGTATGTATGCATGCATGGTGATGTGTGTCTGCATATATGTGTCTGGTTGGTTTTTATTTTATTTTTACCGTGCCGTGCCAAGATGAAATCCTTTTGCAAAATTGGTGAATAAATATCTTGTATCTTGTATCTTGTATCTTGTATCTTGTATGTGTGTGTGTGTGCGTGTGTGCGTGTGTGTGTGTGTGTGTGTGTGTGTGTGTGTGTGTGTGCTACCTGACGGATTTTGATGAACATTGGTTTACATATTCTTGAGAGCATTCGCTTGTGTGGCTGTTCTCCGATATTTGATAGCGTTATTTGATGTCATATTTTCCCGTTTGTAAAAGTTGAGCCCGCACTGTCAGAGAGAAGAACACATGAATATAATATGTAGAAATCGCAAACCCGGCCAGAAGGCAGACACGGACAAAATGTAGGATGCTGATACATGTAAAATATGTGTCTGATGCGAGTATAGGCATACTATGTTTACAAAAATTGTGAATAATATCTAGCCGAGATGAATCGCAACCTTTGTACCTCTCCCTTATTTAAGATTTTTTCCCATTCTTCTTCGTGTTAGTTGGACGGTATTCTTTCTTTTTCTTTTTTCTTCCAGCCACAACACAGATAGCGTAATAGCGGCTGTTTTATTCATTCTTCTGTCTCGTTCCCTCATATTCGCATGTGATATTATGTCACTCCTTATGAGATTACACCCCCCAAACTTTGTTGCTAGACCTTTGTTGAGGAGAGAAGAGGCGAGGAAAACTGGTATGAAGTACAAGTCAAAAATCGCACCTTGATCTTACCTGACTCATTTACGGCACTTGGCAGTCTTTTGTCGGGCTTTTGTCGATCGCTTGTCCACTTGGATAATAAAATTACGGACATGCCCCCCCCCCCCCCCCCTCCCCCCCCCCCTCCTCTAAACTTTGCCAAAATGGGTCCTCTTGAGACATCTCGCGTATGAGAACAAAAGAAAACCGAACGGGCAAATCATATGGACAACACATGTTGGATTTCTTCTTAGGGTACGCTCACCAGGAAAAGAAAAGTGCAGCCAATGTTTTCTCGAAAAGTTGTGTTTGTGTGTGTGTGCGCGTGCGCAGGTTTTTTAATGTACTGTTTCGTTGAGAGGATCGTGGGTAGTGTTTTTCCTCTTCATTTTAAAATGTTCATTACAGACATATAAGACAAAATAAAGAAAAAGAGAGAAAAATACAGCAAAAAACAAGTCGCGTAAGGCGAAAATACAACATTTAGTCAAGCTGTCGAACTCACAGAATGTCCATAGAGGGGGAATCGAGACGAGGGTCGTGGTGTATGTGTGTGTGTGTGTGTGTGTGGTGTGTGTGTGTGTGTGTGTGTGTGTGTGTGTGTGTGTGTGCGCGTGTGTCTGTGTGTGTCTGTGTGTGTCTGTGCGTGTGTGTGTGTAGAGCGATTCAGACCAAACTACTGGACCGATCTTTATGAAATTTGACGTGAGAGTTCCTGGGTATGATATCCCCGGACTTTTTGTTTTCCTTTTTTCGATTAATACCTTTGATGACGTTATATCCGGCTTTTTGTACAAGTTGAGGCGGCACTGTCACACCCTCATTTTTCAATCAAATTGATTGAAATTTTGGCAACGCAATCTTCGACAAAGGCCAGACTTCGGTATTGCATTTCAGCTCGGTGGCTTAAAAACTAATGAGTGAGTTTGGTCGTTAAAAATCGGAAACTTGTAATTAACATTATTTTTTTATCAAACGTTCCAAAAACAATTCCATCTTATTTTTCGTCATTTTCTGATTCCAAAAACGTATACATATGTTATATTTGGATTACAAACAAGCTCTAAACATTAAAAATATAAAAATTATGATTAAAATTAATTTTCCGAAATCGATCTAAAAACAATTTCATCTTATTCCCTGTCGATTCCTGATTCCAAAAACATATACATGTAGATATGATATGTTTGGATTAAAAATACGCTCAGAAAGTTAAAACGAAGAGAGGTACAGAAAAGCGTGCTATGCAACAGAGCGCAACCACTTCCGCGCTAAACAGGGTCGTTAATTTCACCGCCATTTGAACAAGCGGCGGACTACGGTCTGACCGTCATTGGGAAAAAATGCAGTGCGTTCAGTTTCATTTTGTGAGTTCCACAGCTTGACTAAATGTAGTACAGTGGACGCCGCTTAATAAAACCGCGGTTAATAGAGCCAGCCGCTTATAAAAGCCGATTTCAGACGGTCCGGATTTATCACTATATCTTATGTATTAGAAAAAGCCGGTTAATAAAACCAACCCGCCGCTTATTAAAGCCAGTTTTCTCAGAGAAATCACGTAGTTTGTGACTAAAACTCACATTATCTTGTGGAAGACGACCAACAAACAAACACTCATAAAATCGTTCTTCTCTGCCGAGTAATGATTCGTGACGGTGACAGGGAAATTATTGATGTACCGAAGTGATCAAAGTACACGTACATGTACATATTTAAAACAAAAGTTCAACATCCTTCGTGAAGTTTTGTTTAGATTCAAACCAGTGTAAATGACGAAAGAAAGTGACTGAGTGACGTAAACAAAAGAGATTTTTTTTTCTTTCGAAAATGACGTATTCCTGGACTGCCGGTTAATAAATCCGCCACTTATTAAAGCCATTTTTCGTCGGTCCAGAAGTGGCTTTATTAAGCGGCGACCACTGTAATTTCGCCTTACGCGACTTGATCTTTTTCCCACACACTTTGGACACGTGCGAGTACCAGCAATAGAAAATTAACATAACACCTTCCTCCCCCTCTTCGGTGAAATGAAAGCGGACGTTTTCAGCGTGCATTCCCTTGAATTGACTGAATGGTTAATCATGCTTCCGTGATCTTGGGAGTTGTGGGTTTTTTCTGTGACATTCACAAACATACAAATGACAGAGTCCGACTAAAGTCTTACTGGAATTTACTGTTGAGTAATAAGTGTGTCATCTTAGGACCATGCCGGGGGATATCTTGGATACAGGGCGGACAGGCTTGCAAGCAATATATAACTCTGACTGTTGACCGTCGTTGTAATTTCCCACTTTGTAGTTGTCAAGGTATTTTAACATGTGGGCTTTATATTTTATAAGATTGTACAAGAGCATTGTTAGTAATAACGCGCGCTATTTTTAGTTAAAAAAGGGATCAACTTGGAATGTGCACCCGACATTCCAATTTGTTTTCCCCTTTCTAATAATGGGTGAATTTGTTTTATTATAACTGAATTGCTTACAACCGAAATACCTACATGCCGAAATAACTGAAATAAAAAAAATAAAAAAATAGACGAATAGGGAAATGATACATCTTTCTTTCTTTATTTGGTGTTTAACGTCGTTTTCAACCATTCAAGGTTATATCGCGACAGGAAATGATACATAAATAAGTTCATAAATGAATGAGTTAATAAATGCGTTATGGCGAAATTTAGATAACAAATTAGGAACTTTAACATTAATTTCAAATTAACTAACCAAATAACAAGATCAATAGGTAAAATGTTGTATGGGGGATGTAACAAAATGAGGAACTTGAAAACCACCATGTAGGTGTCTGACATTTGCTGGTGTCTTGTTTTCAATGATTTCAATTTGGTTCCAACATTTTGTTGTCGTCGTCGTCGCTCTTGCTGTCTTTGTTGTAGTTGTTGTTATTTGGGGGTTAAACGGGAAAAGGGGCAGACATATGTTGGACTATTGAACGATCGTTTTCACACTAGGTGTCGGACTTCAAGTACAACGCGGGGTAAAAGTACTTAATGGAAATCCATGAGCTATGAGTTTGATAGATAATCGTTATTTCGAGCAATTTCCATGTCTGAACATCCCACGGATATCCGCGTGCCACCCATCATTTCCTTTTACACGACAAAGTCGTGTCGTAACAATTCCCTTCCACCCTCCCCCTACCCCTCCCTATACACTTGATAGTCCTCAACTTCGACCTACGGCGATAGGGGGATAATTGAGACAGCACTCTAAGTAGCTTTCCAGGTTACTGAAAGACTTTGATTTTGATCACAAGTTTTGGAAACTGTGAGCCCTTTCATCCTCAGGGAGACAGACGGACACCGCTCCTGTGTACAACGTGGGATTTAGAGCGGGTCAAAGTTGAATCAAACTTGCCACATTCATTTCTTGCCTCATGATTAGCATATGCATCGTTCACTGCTTATTGTTGTTGTTGTTTAGAAATCAGTGCGCGCGCGCGCAAGTTTGTATGAATGTGTTCGTGCGTGAGTGTGTGAGTGTGAGTGTGTGTGTGTGGTGTCGGTGTGTGGTGTCAGTGTGTGTGTGTGTGGTGTGCCAGTGTGTTTGTTTGAGTTCGTGCCTGTGTTTGTGTGTGTGTGTGTGTGTCATAGTGTCAGTTATTCTTTCTTTTGTCCCGAATCCTTGCTTTCCAGAAACCTGTGATGTCATTCTTCCTTGAAAATTTCTTCCAAAACTTGGTTGTCCAACTTTTGTCCGAGAGATGAGGTCGGAACGGTGGTATGAGAAGAATTCAGAACTTGACACCTTGATGTCATCTGCCTGATTGGCTAATTACACACTTGACTGTCTTTTGTCCCCTGGATCATAAAATTGGACCAGGACCATGTTGATTTACCCACCCCCTTATGAACGCGAGTCTACTTGAGACATCAGCGTAGCCAACACACACCAAACCCAAAGTCGGACCGTAACAAGTTTTCATTATTTTATGCCTGTCACTCCACCCTTTTACCTCCCGCCCCCACCGCTTACCCTTTCTCAGTTCACAGTTAATTGTCTGCAGCCTCAACCCCCCCGTGGGTAATAAATCACTCGACTATCGTCGCCTGCTTCTGATGACCGCTCTAAATAATTTGTCAGATAGCAGTGTGCAAAAGACACCGTTGAGCGTACATGTATTACCTTTCCTATATGCTTGGGACACGTGCCTTTTCAAGTCATTGTCAATTACAAAATGTAGGTCTTACAACACAGCCACTGATTTTCAGGTGACGGTATCAATGCCAGGTCCCTGCTCTGCGAAAAAAAAAGTGTTTGCATTAATCGGAAGAAACATACTGCATAAGCGTAATTTATGCAGAGGTATGATGTTCTTAAGTTGTGAGATTTTTTAATGATCACGATGCCTTCAGTGCTTACTAAATTAATTGATTAGATTGATTTTATATAATGAAGTTAGAATTCTGCTGCTCTGATTAGTGAAATATTCAAAAATGCTATCATGCTATTTTGGCACCGTCATGGCTTTGTAGACTTATAATATATCTGCGTAATTGATTTCAACTCTTAGAAATCAAAAGTATAACAAATTGTATTGTGTCTCCTCTTGTCGTTAAATAATCACAACAACTGTAAAACAAATTTGCTTTGATAAAGCTCCCGTTTTTCTCTCAGAATTTTGCTCATTTTTGTTTTGTTTACATGCCCCAGACACAAAAACTACAAAACGATTCATAAAAGTTCCGTTCCATGCATTCCGTCTCCTCTCAATCTAAGATCCCCCCCCCCCCCCCCTCCATAGACCCTCCCCCCAAAATTTTCCGCTAGCCTCTTCGACTTTTCCCAACGAAGCGTACAGGAGCGGGGCAATCAGGAGCCTTTGCAATTTTATGACCCGTCTGAAAGAAGTGATTGACTGGACACTGTCAAGTGCTCTTAAAGAAGCAATCAGATACGTGAGAATCACAGTGTGACATTTGACAAGAGGTTGACGGAAGTCTGGCAACCAGATGTTAGAGGGAAAAAATAACTCACTGAAAAAGTGAGATCGCACGTGTCGGACAGATGAAGGTTAGAAAACAAGTCGCGTAAGGCGAAAATACAACATTTAGTCAAGCTCAGTCGAACTCACAGAATGAAACTGAACGCACTGCATTTTTTCACAATGACCGTAGTCCGCCGCTTGTGCAAAACGGAGTGAAACTGACGAGCCTGTTCAGCGCTGTAGTGGTTTCGCTGTGCTGCATAGCACGCTTTTCTGTACCTCTCTTCGTTTTAACTTTCTGAGCGTGTTTTTAATCCAAACATATCATATCTATATGTTTTTGGAATCAGGAACCGACAAGAAATAAGATGAAATTAGTTTTAGATCGATTTCGGAAATTTAATTTTGATCATGATTTTTATATTTTTAATTTTCAGAGCTTGTTTTTAATTCAAATATAACATATTTATATGTTTTTGGAATCAGAAAATGACGAAGAATAAGATGAAATTGTTTTTGGATCGTTTAATAAAAAAATAATTTTAATTACAAGTTTCCGATTTTTAATGACCAAACTCACTCATTAGTTTTTAAGCCACCAAGCTGAAATGCAATACCAAACCCCGGCCTTAGTCGAAGATTGCTTTTCCAAAATTTCAATCAATTTGATTGAAAAATGAGGGTATGACAGTGCCGCCTCAACTTTTACAAAAAGCCGGATATGACGTTATCAAAGGTATTTATCGAAAAAAAGAAAAAACGTCCGGGGATATAATTCCCAGGAACTCTCACGTCAAATTTCATAAAGATCGGTCCAGTAGTTTAGTCTGAATTGCTCTACACACACACACACGCACAGACAGACAGACAGACACACACACACACACATACACCACGACCCTCGTCTCGATTCCCCCTCTATGTTAAAATATTTAGTCAAAACTTGACTAAATGTAAAAAGGAACCTTCTTGGTATGGATAACACTGGAAATATAACGTGGAAAACTTGTAATTATAGGTGCTGGACTTTCAAATTCAACTTGATCGCACATGTCGCCCTTAATTGTCTCTCTCACTGCTTTCTTATTACCCTTGCAAGTTGAAACCACCCATCCCTCTCTTGCTTGATGGCAACTTTAAAGTTCTCCTTTTTCCCAACCGTTTTGTCCCAGCATATAACCACTTCATGTCCCTAATTGGCACTAGTTTCTGTGAGGACGTTAAGCTTAGGTTAACCAACCATGTATCATGTATGTTTCTGAACATTTTGATTTTATTTGGTATTGCTTCATTTTGCTTTTTTTCATTTACAATGTATAATGTGTAAAAAAGGCCAAAACCAAATAACGTTTAGTTTCCGATGACAAGGAGTAGTATATTTAACAAACAAAGTTTGATTGTAATGATTGCTTCCATTTTCTGTGCACCTTCCACCTCTACAACATGCATACACTTGATAGTCTTCAACTTCGACCTACGGCGATCGGTGGATAATTGAGACAGTACTAGCTCCGAGGAGCTTTCCAGGTTACCGAAAGACTTTGATTTTGATAACAATGTTGAAAAGGCTGTGAGCCCTTTTATCCTCAAGGAGAGAGACGGACACCGGCCCCTATAATGGGCTTTGGAGCGTGTCAAAGTTCATTGCATCCTGATCAGCATATGAAACGTTTATCGCTTATTGTAGTTGTGTATAAACTATAACTCATAGTAGTGGGAATAAGGTGACGCGCTAGTGTGAGTTTGTGTGTGAGTGTGTGTGAGTGTGTGTGATTCGTATATATATATATATATATATATATATATATATAAATCCTAAAGCCTCCTTAGGTCGACCAATTGTCGACCTAAGGCCCCCATTTTACAACACTTTCGATTTAGGTCGACCGAAAATCGGTCGACCTAAGGTTTGGCCCCTTTTCTGCAATCCCATTGGACTGACAGCATCGACCCTATCGCTATCGAGAAGACAGTGCCCAAAGTGTCTTGTCTGTAAATGGCATCAATTTGGGATTTACCGTTTAGGAAAAAAATCAAAAAGTAATTTTGAGACTTATGTTGACCTTTGGAAAATGGGGTCTTTAGGGCAACTATGATAAATTGTCAAATATATTTTTATCTGAGAGTGTTCCTTGTAAAAAAAATGAGATTTGTGGGAATTTTGTTTTACTCGAAATAATGAAATACGTATCCCATTCGTGCTTCTTCTCGTTTTGCGAAACTTGTCTTTTGTGAAAAGATACACAATTCACACTATGAGCCATCACGGATCCATTGATCTTCAAATGGTTCGACCACAGTCAGACGAAATTTGACCTGCCGCCCTCATCGGAGATGTGAAAGGACGCCATTTTTTCTGATGTGCTCTGCTGGTAAACAACTTTTGATGACTTTATTTGATTGTTTTGCAATGTAAAATATATACGTAAGTAATTTGAAATACAATGCTGATCATAAGCCTGATTTTTACTTTCCACATCGCTCTCTCCACAACTCAGTCGAGTCAGTGCTGAGTGCTCTGATTCTGAACATTGTCGAAGCGACGAAGGTGAACTTTCTGCGCATCGATTTCTTTCGATGTAAGCTTAATTGTAAGCGTTTAGTCTACCAACCCGAAGAACACATTTGCAAATTCGAGTAAAATATGTCGTGTGAAAACGTTCAGAGTGCTGTGTTTCATTTGGGTCTATAGAGTATAGTTTCTCACTCTCAGGTCACAGTGCAGCGAGTGCTGAGCTGCATGCTGACTTGTCAGTGACACTGACTGTCACTATAATGTCAGTGTTACAGAAGTTCAGCCACTGGTCATGGAAAATTAAAGTGTATTTATTGGTAAGGGAATTTGATAAACTTTTATGGGTTGATCTATGAACACTCCAGATGAAAGTCTTTAAACCGAGTCAAAATTGATGTGAACAAAAACATTCATTACTACAAAATTCTTCAAGTTCAACCGAATAAAACAAAAACCAGCACCCCTTTGTCACATTTGTGTTGGGAACACACTGACCACTAGCAATATCTGCAACTTGATAAGATGGTCACATGGGGGGGGGGGGGGGTGGACATGCACGTCTAGGCAACACAAAATCAGGGTTCCACACAGGCTCTGAGGTCAAGGGTATTCATACCCTTTCACCATAAAAGTAAAGGGTTTTCATACCCTTTCCTGATTGATCAAAGGGTATGGCATGTTGTCGGCGACTCTGTGTATTGCTTTGCTGTTTTACCAGGTTCTTGCATGTGCATGATGTCAATGTGTGCAGATTGCATTGTCAATTTGAGAGTGCTTTGAATAAAGGAAATAATTTATGACCATTGGGAAATGTCATATGTGTAAATTCTTGCTTGTAGCATTACAATAAGTGAATAACACCATTTATCTAATACAGGTCTATGATAACACTTAAACATTTACAGCAATTACCGCGGTATCAAAACACTAGTCAGAGGCTGAGAGCTTTCACAAAACGAACAAGTAAACTGGCTTGAAATTCTGAACAGTAAACTTTTATTAATAACCCAGAACCCAGCCACCAACTGACAATTATGAGTTTACCAGTGCAGTGCCACAGTTATTTTAAGAGTAGGTTGAAGACTCAGTTCTTCCCGTAGCTGGCTGCGACTTTCATGCTCGACGTGATGTGCTGTGCCCCAAAAGACATTCTTGTGCTGTGCTCTGTGAGAGGTGTTTTCTTTGTGCTTAATATTATTTTGTTCGACCTAGCTATTGATGTGTACATTGTTGTTAAACAGTTGTTTGTTTACCAGGGTTTGCTAGTGTGTGATAGGGTTCGTGTCCGTCTGAAGATGTTAGTTTCTTTGTTAGTCCTGTGTTGACAACTCTTCGACAAGCGCTTAGAACTGTACCCACGGAATACGCGCTATATAAGCTTCATATTGATTGATTGATTGATTTTCCCCCAAAATTCAGGGTAATGCTATGAAAAGTCAGTTCAGTTCCACAACAACAAGAATATTATTATGAGTATCAATAAGTTTGAAATTATTTGCCTGTTCAGTTGTTGGTTACAAATTAACAACACACCTATCAAGTGCCTGTTGAAATTCACATCTGCAACACACTTGTGACTGTGTCTCTCCACAACAACAGTTCAATCTAAGTTTCAACACACTAAAGCGTGGCATCATTGAAAGGGCGTTGCAACTGTATGGCTCTAATAATTATTACTCTGTAACTCAGTCTTTGGGTGAAGTCTTGGTGTTTTGTTTTGCAAGTCACAGCCACTGTCAACAGATTTCCTTAGTTTTCCTCATGGCTCCGTGCACTTGCAATGCCGCCCTTCCAGTGATGTCACGCTTTAGGTCAGTGCCTACGTGTTTAATCATCATTTTGTTAGGCCAGTCTCTCCACTGAGAGTCGGTTCCTTAGCTTTGACTTCCCCCGGTTCTGTTGACTAAAGCCTCTCTCACAGGGTACAGAAGTGATTGGAATGGTCAAGAGAATGTCACCAAGCATGCTAAAATCAGGTATCGCAAAAATGCAAACGTCAAAGTTCGTTGTTTTGGATCAACTGCAACAGGCTTTCTTGGTCGTGGCCTTTTCAAACACAAAGTCAGTGACAAAACTGATCGTCTGCAAACTTGCACGCTCGCGGTCTTCGCGGAACCAACAGAACCGAAAATAGCGGAGGGGAAGTAACTCTGGTCACGCTGACAGCGCCGACTTCCCGGAGACAGTAAAACATGTGTCGAGATCGCCGGTGAAGCTTTCCGAAATTAGTCTCCCGCGAAAAAAAACAAAAAACAAACCTCAAGCGTTACATAACCAGTCGTACCGTTTGTAAAACGATCAAAGTCATACCCTTTTGCCTTTCAAGTCGTACGTTATTATACCTCTTGGCAAAATAATTGTTACTTACCGACACCCTTTCAAAGAGCGTCTCGTACGTGATTTGGGGGGGTCAGAGGGTATAATACCTCCAATTTTACGTGATGTGGAACCCTGCAAAATATGTTATTGTGTATGATTTTTTTTATCCAGATACTTGCGGCAAAAATGGACTACTACCCTCATTACACCAGAGGTAGGAGGATGTGTGGTCCTCATGGCTTTACGCAATAATTCAGGTAAGAAAAGCTAAGACAAAAACTTGCATGAATTATTTCCAGTTAATCAAAGTGACTACCTTAACCTTTAGCCTGCCCTTCAGAGCCAAAATGAAGTATTGCCAGTCATAGTATCATAATTATGACTGGCAATACTTCATTTTGGCTTTATTATGAGTGGACTTACTGCTGTTTGACTTTGGAGGGCAGAGCTAGAATGGACACTTTCCTTCGTCGCTTTGATGCGGATGTAATGCCTTCACTACGGTTCTTGCCAGACACAGCTTTTTGATCTGATGAGGCCCCCACCTGTTCAGTTACACATTAAGTGATTAACATGCTTCCATTTGAAACTTCGAAGTCTTCATCGGGGATTGACGCCCGACAAAAGCTAATTGAAGCCCGACGGAGCGAAGCGACGGAGGGCTTCAATTACTTTAGACTTTGGGAGAGCGTCAATCCACGATGAAGACCGAGAAGTTTCAAATGGAAGCATGTTAATGTTATTGTAATTGAATGTCAGTGTTACAGAAGTTCAGCCACTGGTCATGGAAAATTAAAGTGTATTTATTGGTAAGGGAATTTGATAAACTTTTATGGGTTGATCTATGAACATTCCAGATGAAAGTCTTTAAACCGAGTCAAAATTGATGTGAACAAAAACATTCATTACTACAAAATTCTTCAAGTTCAACCTAATAAAACAAAAACCAGCACCCCTTTGTCACATTTGTGTTGGGAACACACTGACCACTAGCAATATCTGCAACTTGATAAGATGGTCACATGGGGGGGGGGGGGTGGGGGGGGGGGGTGGACATGCACGTTGAGGCAACACAAAATATTTTTTTGTGTATGCTTTTTTTTATCCAGATACTTGCGGCAAAAATGGACTACTACCCTCATTACACCAGAGGTAGGAGGATGAGTGGTCCTCATGGCTTTACGCAATAATTCAGGTAAGAAAAGCTAAGACAAAAACTTGCATGAATTATTTCCAGTTAATCAAAGTGACTACCTTTAGCCTGCCCTTCAAAGCCAAAAACCGGCACGGTTGGCCTAGTGGTAAGGCGTCCGCCCCGTGATCGGGAGGTCGTGGGTTCGAACCCCGGCCGGGTCATACCTAAGACTTTAAAATTGGCAATCTAGTGGCTGCTCCGCCTGGCGTCTGGCATTATGGGGTTAGTGCTAAGCCTGGTTGGTCCGGTGTCAGAATAATGTGACAGGGTGAGACATGAAGCCTGTGCTGCGACTTCTGTCTTGTGTGTGGCGCACGTTATATGTCAAAGCAGCACCGCCTTGATATGGCCCTTCGTGGTCGGCTGGGCGTTAAGCAAACAAACAAACAAAAATCAAAGCCAAAATGAAGTATTGCCAGTCATATTATCATAATTATGACTGGCAATACTTCATTTTGGCTTTATTATGAGTGGACTTACTGCTGTTTGACTTTGGAGGGCAGAGCTAGAATGGACACTTTCCTTCGTCGCTTTGATGCGGATGTAATGCCTTCACTACGGTTCTTGCCAGACACAGCTTTTTGATCTGATGAGGCCCCCACCTGTTCAGTTACACATTAAGTGATTAACATGCTTCCATTTGAAACTTCGAAGTCTTCATCGGGGACTGACGCCCGACAAAAGCTAATTGAAGCCCGACAGAGCGAAGCGACGGAGGGCTTCAATTACTATAGACTTTGGGAGGGCGTCAATCCACGATGAAGACCGAGAAGTTTCAAATGGAAGCATGTTAATGTTATTGTAATTGAATGTCAGTGTTACAGAAGTTCAGCCACTGGTCATGGAAAATTAAAGTGTATTTATTGGTAAGGGAATTTGATAAACTTTTATGGGTTGATCTATGAACATTCCAGATGAAAGTCTTTAAACCGAGTCAAAATTGATGTGAACAAAAAACATTCATTACTACAAAATTCTTCAAGTTCAACCTAATAAAACAAAAACCAGCACCCCTTTGTCACATTTGTGTTGGGAACACACTGACCACTAGCAATATCTGCAACTTGATAAGATGGTCACATGGGGGAGGGGGGGGGGGGTGGACATGCACGTTGAGGCAACACAAAATATTTTATTGTGTATGCTTTTTTTTATCCAGGTACTTGCGGCAAAAATGGACTACTACCCTCATTACACCAGAGGTAGGAGGATGAGTGGTCCTCATGGCTTTACGCAATAATTCAGGTAAGAAAAGCTAAGACAAAAACTTGCATGAATTATTTCCAGTTAATCAAAGTGACTACCTTTAGCCTGCCCTTCAAAGCCAAAAACCGGCACGGTTGGCCTAGTGGTAAGGCGTCCGCCCCGTGATCGGGAGGTCGTGGGTTCGAACCTCGGCCGGGTCATACCTAAGACTTTAAAATTGGCAATCTAGTGGCTGCTCCGCCTGGCGTCTGGCATTATGGGGTTAGTGCTAGGCCTGGTTGGTCCGGTGTCAGAATAATGTGACTGGGTGAGACATGAAGCCTGTGCTGCAACTTCTGTCTTGTGTGTGGCGCACGTTATATGTCAAAGCAGCACCGCCCTGATATGGCCCTTCGTGGTCGGCTGGGCGTTAAGCAAACATACAAACAAAAATCAAAGCCAAAATGAAGTATTGCCAGTCATATTATCATAATTATGACTGGCAATACTTCATTTTGGCTTTATTATGAGTGGACTTACTGCTGTTTGACTTTAGAGGGCAGAGCTAGAATGGACACTTTCCTTCGTCGCTTTGATGCGGATGTAATGCCTTCACTACGGTTCTTGCCAGACACAGCTTTTTGATCTGATGAGGCCCCCACCTGTTCAGTTACACATTAAGTGATTAACATGCTTCCATTTGAAACTTCGAAGTCTTCATCGGGGATTGACGCCCGACAAAAGCTAATTGAAGCCCGACGGAGCGAAGCGACGGAGGGCTTCAATTAGACTTTGGGAGGGCGTCAATCCACGATGAAGACCGAGAAGTTTCAAATGGAAGCATGTTAATGTTATTGTAATTGAATCTGACGACAATCTCTTTCCTGCTTTCATGCGGTTGTAAACAGACAGAATTGGTTCTGTTCTGTTCACACACTACTTTCAGTCCACCTACCTGCAAGGGTCAAGTCCCAAGAAATGTCTCTGTATTCCTATCGTATCACTCTGCTCCTGTTTTGTTTTCTTTCACACACATTTTCCCTTCTTTTTTGACGGGTTTCTGGACAGCAAACTCTAAAACAAATTCTTTTCATCACAAAAGCGATCTTTGGAATTGACTGACGTAGTCCGGAAGAATTCATGCATTAACTTACGTCACGTACTCAACGTCATCACTTCGCATACCTTATGGTCTCGGTATTTCGTTGGCCTTCATATTTCCTACTTGTAAAATGACCCTCAAAGCTAACCGAGACTAGTTGAGGCTGTATCAATACGCCTCGCCAGCAGGTTGTTAATGGATTTTTTAGCGAGTGGTTATCGACAATTGTAATACAATCAAGTTTGCGTTTTAATGAAACAGATCCTGTGATTGGTCAGAATGTCCCAACTCATTACAAATTACCGGTGACTAATTGTCGATAGCCACTAGCTAAAAAATTCATTAACAACCTGCTCCGCACACTCGTGAATTACCAAGAGGCTGCAAATACCCACTCGTGGTTTATTTTCCACTAATCAACTCGTGGTCATTGTTTAAGCTCTATTTAATGACCGGTAATTTTTAATGAGTTGGGGCATTCTGACCAATCACAGGATCTGTTTCATTAAAACGCAAACTTGATTGAATTACAATTAACATTAACCAGAAAAGCCTTTTAACAGATGATAATTATAAGAATAACTTTGAATGTAATTAGAAAATTGTTTGCCATTTGAAGAATATTCATACCATAAGACTAAATTGTTGAAAAGTGTCAAATGTACTGAAAGTAGATGGCTTTGTCAACTGACCATAAATACAATTGGTTCTTGTGCCTGTTGTATAGGAGCACCTGAAAGAGAAGGAACAATGGAACAGAAAGTACCAGCAGGAGGTCGACAGTCTGTCATTCCGCAACTAGCAGCTGTTCAAACGAGTTGTGGTACTGCAAGAGGAGCTGGAGGCCGTCGAGTCACAGAAGAAAAAACACAAGGTTGGCACATTTCTTTAAAGCAGTAAAGCGGTAATCAAGACACCAGCATTGACTTGACAGATACAGATTTCCTCTTCGTTGAATAGGGTTGAAGGCATGGCTATCATATTCCTTGGTGGTGGCAATTCCGTTCAATATGTTTTTGTAACGTCGTGAAATATATACTTTTCCCATAAAACTGAAAGCTTAGTGTTACTGCGACTTCATTTTATCATACTTATTTTCATAGTGTGGCATTTTTCGGTTCTCGTCTTTGTTTTGCCAATACATTAACCTTTACTTTAATTGTTTAAAGTTTTAACAAAAACTTACAATGGTAGGAACCCAAGAAAAAGTCCACCCCTCTGCTTTTTGAATGTAATCTATACCTGACTAAGTTTCAAATGTACATTAGTATTAGATAGGCCATGAAGCCTGTAAATGCCCCTTCTTGATCTTGTGATCATTTTATTGCTATTTATAGTACAGAAAAGGGAACCCGTAAGATTTTGCCATATTTTGTACTCTTGATTTTCTAAATTACGATTGATACGGTCTGTGGAAAAAAAGAGAAATAATTCCTAGACTTCTTGAGTTTCTACTTTCGGTTCACTCAGTTAGTGTAAAAAAACAACCTGTTACTATGGCCATTTTGAATCTCGTATGAAGTGACTAAACGAGATCAGTTGCGTTGATCAGCTCAAAGCGTGGAAAGCTCAATTTTTATCATGCAAAAACAACAACAAAGAGGTGGATCCTCAGCAGGAGCAAAGAAAAAGGCTGTTCGGGAACAGGAATTCCTTTCAACGTATGTTTTCCAAGTTTGACATCGATAGACACTGCATGTCAAAGCTAGACTCATAGGGATCCTGAAATTGACAACACCAAGAAAAGCCGCTGCCAGCATGAGGAGCATCACAGACTTTGTCTTTTGCAAAAGATCTACCCGAGGAACAGGGTGCAGTACATGCCAAAGCGATGTTATCCGAGCTGATAGTGAAAATGAATTTGTCATTGAGCACAGCAGATGTGATTTTACAAGCTGTCAAAAGTGTGTTTCCTGTCTTAAACATCGCGCAGAAGTCTAAGTGTTCCTGCAAGAAGGCTACAGCAATGATGAAACAGATGTCTAATGACATTAGGTCTTCTCTTAAAGAAAAAATCAACAAAGATTTCCATCTTTTTTTTTTTATCAATGACGGTGTGTGCAGCATGTTTGAAATGAATGATTAAAAGTTATGTGGAGTACTCTCATTTTTCTGAAAATGCACGTAGCTTTTTTTTTGTTAAACTCCATGGCAAAATTGAGGTCCCAAGGTCTGTATTACAATATATATATATATGCAACACATGCTTCTGTCAGTTAAAAGATATGATTTGTTTTTTATCAGCCTCATCTGGAGATGTACTGGTACCTCAGGCCTCATCTGGAGATGTACCAGTATTGCCAGCCTCATTTGGAGATGTACAAGTATTGCCAGCCTCGTCTGGAGATGTACTAGTATCACAAGCCTTATCTGGAGATGTACCAGTATCACCAGCCTCATCTGGAGATGTACCGCCATCACCAGCCTCATCTGGAGATTTACCAGTATCACCAGCCTTATCTGGATATGTACCAGTTTCACCAGTCTTATCTGGACATGTACCAGTATCACCAGCCTCATCTGGAGATGTACCGCTATCACCAGCCTTATCTGGAGATGTACTGATACCACCAACCTCATCTGGAGATGTACCGCTATCACCAGCCTTATCTGGAAATGTACCGATACCACCAGCCTCATCTGGAGATGTACCGCTATCACCAGCCTCATCTGGAGATGTACCGCTATCATCAGCCTCATCTGGAGATGTACCGCTATCACCAGTCTTATCTGGAAATGTACCGATACCACCAGCCTCATCTGGAAATGTACCGATACCACCAGCCTTATCTGGAGATGTACTGATACCACCAGCCTCATCTGGAGATGTACCGCTACCAAAAGCCTCATCTGGAAATGTACCGATACCACCAGCCTCATTTGGAGATGAACAGGTACGAAAAGCATTGTGATTTTGAACTTACTCACGGGTTTCCTCCATAATGAAATTGACCGTTTTTGTTTGTTTATTTGTTGCTTAACGTCCAGCCGACTACGCAGAGCCATATCAGGACGAAAATTGACCGCTTTTATTTTTTAAACTTTCCAGGAAATGGGATTTAGCCACCTCTAGGTCGATGTTGTCAGTCTAATGAAATTGGAGAAAAGGCACCAATGGGTGGCCGAGTGGTAACGCACTTGCGCTCGGAAGTGAGTTCGACCCTGTGTCGGGGCGTTAGCAATTTTCTCCCCCCTTTCCTAACCTAGGTGGTGGGTTCAAGTGCTAGTCTTTCGGATGAGACGAAAAACCGAGGTCCCTTCGTGTACACTACATTGGGGTGTGCACGTTAAAGATCCCACGATTGACAAAAGGGTCTTTCCTGGCAAAATTGTATAGCCATAGATTAAAAAAATGTCCACCAAAATACCCGTGTGACTTTGAATAATAGGCCGTGAACAGTAGGATATGCGCCGAAATGGCTGCGATCTGCTGGTCGATGTGAATGCGTGATGTATTGTGTAAAAAAATCCATCTCACACGGCGCCTTGAGTCCGAGTCTGGAGATACGCGCGCGATATAAGACTTCATATAACCCATACTTGTCGGTCGCCCTATGCCTAAGTGGAATGTTTTGTATAATGGGAGCTTTAGGGCAACATTTGGCTTTAACACACACACACGTACATATATAGATTGGTTGAATTTAGAATAAAAAGAAAGTATGTAAAAGTCACAACATTCTTACACGTACTCGCATTCACTACCAAGAAACTGTTAATTTTTAGGATAGTTGGACATTAACTACAGTACC
This sequence comes from Littorina saxatilis, assembly GCF_037325665.1. Lineage (NCBI taxonomy): Eukaryota > Metazoa > Mollusca > Gastropoda > Littorinimorpha > Littorinidae > Littorina > Littorina saxatilis. Next base: position 9,808,343 of record NC_090253.1, read on the forward strand.
TGTGTAATCCAGAAAAACACACAAGATAAGCACATAATTGAGGCAAGTCAGGACCATTATGATGATCTGTGTCAAAAGCATCACATTTATTTTAACACGAATATTTATTGGACCATAGTGGCCGAGTGGGCTGCTTGCAGTCTCACTCAATGACAAAGTTAAGCAATGCCGAGCCTAGCCAAGTACTTGGATAAGTGACTGTCTGAGTTGTACACTGCTGTTAACTTGACCCCTCATGGAGGGCGGTGTCTCACTACTCTTTGGGATGAGATTTTAAAGGGAGGTCTATTCAGTATTCTGAGTACATATATGCACTCAAAATCAAGCTTGGACTTGATCCTGACGCCAATGTCCAACTCGGGTCAATGCAACCTGCAGAAACACACCCAGCATGCATCATAGTCTCAGAATAATCAAAATGATGATTGTGGAGACTCAACGAAAGGCAGGTGTGCTAAGCTGCCATAGTATTATGGGAAATGATTCTATTGTTATTGCAAATTTGTCTGGAAGCATGTGTCGACATAAGCTTGTATGTCTGCTTGATAGAGAATGGGATCTGGGTTGTCAGTAAAATGAAATTTGAGATTTTAAAAGAATCACCAAACCTTAGGGCGACAAAATATAAGTTGAAAGTATTGTACAATTGGAGCTTTACCTTTAGGACGACATTTGGTTGACCTAACTCCCCTATAGGATTTAACACAATATATATATATATGTTATAATTTTGGTTGCCCTAATCAAAAGTATTGTATAATGGGAGCTTTAGGGCGACATTTGGCGAATTGGATCTGGGTTGTTACTAAAATGACATTTTACTTTTTTGAGATTTTTTTTTTATACACGTTTTTATTGAGTCACTTGAGAAAAAGTGACTCTATGTAATCGGTCAGTGTTAGTCTGTCCGGCCGGCCGTCCGGCCGGCCGTCCGTAGACACCACCTTAACGTTGGACTTTTCTCGGAAACTATCAAAGCGATCGGGCTCATATTTTGTTTAGTCGTGACCTCCAATGACCTCTACACTTTAACGATGGTTTCGTTGACCTTTGACCTTTTTCAAGGTCACAGGTCAGCGTCAAAGGAAAAATTAGACATTTTATATCTTTGACAAAGTTCATCGGATGTGATTGAAACTTTGTAGGATTATTCTTTACATCAAAGTATTTACATCTGTAGCCTTTTACGAACGTTATCAGAAAAACAAGGGAGATAACTAGCCTTTTCTGTTCGGCAACACACAACTTAACGTTGGGCTTTTCTCGGAAACTATAAAAGTGACCGGGCTCAAATTTTATGTGAACGTGACTCATTGTGTTGTGAATAGCAATTTCTTCCTGTCCATCTGATGCCTCATATAATATTCAGAACTGCGAAAGTGACTCGATCGAGCGTTTGCTCTTCTTGTTTCTTCTTGGTACACGACATCAACATCAGACAGCAACACTTTTTTTTAGATTTGAAAGGAAGCACCAAACCTTAGGGCGAAAAAAATATGTGAAAGTATTGTACAATAGGAGCTTTAGGATGACATTTGGTCGACCTAGCTCCCCTGTGGGATTTAACACACATGCATATATATATATATATATATGTTATAATTTTGGTCGCCCTAATCAAAAGTATTGTATAATGGGAGCGTTAGGGCGACATTTGGCGAATTGGATCTGGGTTGTTACTAAAAAAAAATGACATATTACTTTTTTGAGAATTTTATTTTTTCAGGTTTTTTTTTTTTTATACACGTTTTTATTTCTTTTTGGTACACGACATCAACATCAGACAACAACACTTTTTTGAGATTTGAAAGGAAGTACCAAACCTTAGGGCGAAAGAAAATACGTTGAAAGTATTGTACAATAGGAGCTTTAGGATGACATTTGGTCGATCGACCTAGCTCCCCTGTGGGATTTAACACACACGCATGTATATATATATGTCAAAAATGGTGTGAATGTGATCATACTTTCTCCAAGTCCTTTTTCAAAAATTGACCCGATATTCCGATCTACTTACAAATACCTTTTGGGGTTTAAATTGTGATGTTTTAGTTTAAATAAAAGTTCCACATGATTCTATGCTCCGCCTTGCAAGAGACATCACATTAACTTAACTGTGAATATTTTGTTTTAGGATGAAGACTACTGTCAGGAGAGTGATTTTGATTCTGATAGCACACCTTCTTCCTGCGATTACCCTATGCTGTCACCACCTGCACAAAGGAAGAAAACTTGCCAAGGTAAAAGTCAATGAAAGAAACTGTGAGAAGTAGTAACTCACTGACTGCGACAATTCATGGTTGACCAATTTACTTAAAATTCAGCTTTCCTGAGCCAGAAACCACAACTTGGTCTATAGTTCAGGACATTTCCTAGTCGAGTTGCAATCAATTATTGTACTATCAAGGAAACAGTTTCTTGTGTAAAGAATTTAACATGCTATACGGTGTTGTTGCCAGGCCTCGGTCTTTTGTCTGTGACGCATTCCTTTCTGATTTGACGCATTGGACCTAGCCTTGTCCGGTCGATGGACCGATAGTTTTTACGTTTTGGTGGTCAACTGACCGATACATATTCGTACAAGGCGGACAAGGTCTGCAATGAATGGAATGGGAGTTGCAAAGTCGGAAAACAAACCCCGATCGAAATGCTCATGTTTGCTACGAGTGAAAAATGCACTCGGTGCCGACTCTGTGTTTGTCGTCATTGACTCTGTGTTTGTCGTCTTTGACACTCGAGGCTGCGTTTACGGAAATACCCGTTCCAGCCGGTGTACCTAATTATCGAAAACGGCGCAAACAGCGGAAATTTCATCAATATAATATTACGGCATGGTAATTTGGACCTATTGTTTTTTTAAAGTCAGGACATTTGGACTTATTGGTTTTTTTTAGGGAGGTCCAAATGACCTATTGTCTTCTTAGGCTGGCAACAACACTGGCTATACTTTTTCCCACATAAAAAAGACTTGTGCCCATTGTGATATGTACATTGTACTTGTTTGACAGGCATGGTTACAACAAGTCAGCAAAGTCTGGTTTTCTCGATGGCTGGTTGGCACCCCGTTGCCTTGGCACCTCAAGCAATGATGTTGCCAGCGCAGTCTGTGTCTCGTCTTACGTCTCCCAACAATGTCCAGCTTCCCACCGACCTTACTGTCCTTCAGCAGCAGCTCAGGACTACAGGTATGTTATTCTTCAGCGTGTGGCATCACCGTATTTGATCTTTTACCCTTGTTAAATGCTTCTCATTCAAGTCACTGCACAGCAGAACATGCATGAACTTTTAAAACCAGCTCGCTGCACAATTGTTAAGTACCTATTTTATGAAGCAACTGCTTGTTTGCGAAAATGAGTGTGCCTGCATCAATACTACGTGTTTATCACTAAATCAGTGACTGATTAGACCGTCCTTCCGGAGGGTGAAATGAATAGGCTAAAGTTGCTGATGCGACCCCCATTCATATTTCACACTGTCAGACTGTACGGTAGGCTACGGTTCATGTTGGTTGATAAATATTGGCTTCAAATTGGTACCCTTGAAAATGACAGAAGGCCGCCTTACAATTCTTAAACTTCTTGAGTTTCTACTTTTGTGACATGACGTGACCGAGTTTTGTATGAAGTGAAGAAACGAGATCAGTTGTATTGATCTGTTCAAAGCGTGGAAAGCTCAATTTCCATCAGGCAAAAACAACAACAAAGAGGTGGATCCTCAGCTGGGCCAAAGAAAAAGGCGGTTCGGGAACAGGAATTCCTTTCAAAGTATGTGTCAGTAAAAAGATGACCTGATTTTTTTTCATCAGCCTCATCTGGAGATGTACCGCTACCACCAGCCTCATCTGGAGATGTACCGCTACCACCAGCCTCATCTGGAGATGTACCGATAAAACCAGCCTCTTCTGGAGATGAACAGGTACGAAAAGCCTTGCGATTTGAACTAACTCACGGGTTACCTACTTCCTGAATTTGACTCTCCGGATGACTTTTTTAACTTTTCACAGGAAATGGGAATTGGGCCCCGCCACACCCCCCCCCCCCCCCCCCCGGGGGTAATTATTGTCAGTCCAATGGAAGCACAAATACTATGGTCATCCTAAGTGGAAAGTAGTGTATAATGGGATCTTTAGGGCGACATTTGGTCGACTTAACTCCCCTGTAAGCTTTAACACATACACATGTATATTGGTTGAATTTAGAATAAAAAGAAAGTATGTAAAAGGCACAACATTCTTACACGTACTTGCATTCACCACCAAGAAACTGTTAATTTTTAGGATAGTTGGACATTAACTACGGTACCTGTGTAATCCAGAAAAACACACAAGATAAGCACATAAATGAGGCAAGTCAGGACCATTATGATGATCTGTGTCAAAAGCATCACATTTATTTTAACACGAATATTTATTGGACCATAGTGGCCGAGTGGGCGGCTTGCAGTCTCACTCAATGACAAAGTTAAGCAATGCCGAGCCTAGGCAGTACTTGGATAAGTGACTGTCTGAGTTGTACACTGCTGTTAACTTGACCCCACATGGAGGGCGGTGTCTCACTACTCTTTGGGATGAGATTTTAAACTGAGGTCTATTCAGTATTCTGAGTACATATGCCCTCAAAATCATGCTTGGACTTGATCCTGACGCCAATGTCCAACTCGGGTCAATGCAACCCGCAGAAACACACCCAGCATGCATCATAGTCTCAGAATAATCAGAATGATGATTGTGGAGACTCAAGGAAAGGCAGGTGTACTAAGCTGCCATGGTATTATGGGAAAAGGTTCTATTGTTATTGCAAATTTGTCTGGAAGCATGTGTCGACATTAGCTTGTATGTCTGCTTGATAGGCAATGTGATCTGGGTTGTCAGTAAAAATGAAATTTGAGATTTGAAAAGAATCACCAAACCTTAGGGCGACAGAATATAAGTTGAAAGTATTGTACAATTGGAGCTTTAGGACGACATTTGGTCGACCTAGCTCCCCTGTAGGATTTAGCACAATATATGTTATATTTTTGGTCGCCCTAATCAAAAGTATTGTATAATGGGAGCTTTAGGGCGACATTTGGTGAATTGGATCTGGGTTGTCACTAAAATGACATTTGAGATTTGAAAGGAAGCACCAAACCTTAGGGCGAAAGAAAATACATTGAAAGTATTGTACAATTGCTGAATTGGAGCTTTAGGATGACATATGTTCGACCTAGCTCCCCTGTGGAATTTGACACACACGCATATTATATATACTGTTCAAAAAAAGAAACGCATAGTTGCTACTTGCCAAATTTGTTTTATTTTTCGAAAAAAATAACAGAAAATCCAATATTTAGATTATTTGTTTGAATTTTGGTATGGACACAGTTGAATGCACACACAGTTCATTTGCATCTTCAAATCAATCAGTCAATCAATACGATTGGGTGCCGAGGCTGTCAAGTCAGTAGGGGGTGTGACTGCCTTGAGCAGCAACAACTGCCCGGCACCTTCTGGGCATGGACTGGATCAGATGCCGGATATCTTGCTGTGGGATGGTGTCCCACTCCTCCTGAAGTGCCTGCAATAGATCGCGGTGATTTGCTGGCGCTTCTTCTTGCCTGCGCACACGTCTGTCCAATTCATCCCAGAGGTGTTCTATCGGGTTCATGTCTGGCGACATGGATGGCCAGGGAAGCACCTGGACATGGTGGTCGGTGAGGAACTGGGTGGTGAGTCGTGCTGTGTGCGGGCGAGCGTTGTCCTGCTGGAATATGGCATCCTGGTCAGCCAGAAGAGGAAGGGCGTGTGGGCGCAGAATTTCCTCCACGTATCGCTGGGCAGTTATGCGCCCTTGGACGTGCACCAGGGTGCTCCTTCCAGCGGTATTGATCGCCCCCACACCATGACGCCTCCACCACCATGAATGGGTGCCTCATCCACACAGTTGGGCGCGTAACGTTCGTTTACTCTCCGGTAGACCCTCCTCCGACCATCATGTCGCTGGAGCAGGAAGTAGGACTCGTCGCTGAACCACACGTGTCTCCAGTGATTCCGGACGGTCCAGCGAAGGTGCTGGTTGCCCCACTGCACTCGGTTCTGGCGATGGCGGCGGGTGAGGACAGCTCCTCTGTGAGGTCTGCGAGCTCTCAAACCAGCTTTATGCAGGCGGTACTGCACGGTCTGGTCCGATAATCGGTGTGGCCCGGGGAGAGCCTGGACAGAAGATGAGGCCGACAGGAAACGATTCCGGAGGTGGCGGAGCCGTATGAAACGGTCCTGAGCAGCAGTTGTCGCCCTTGGTCTTCCCGCTCGTGGCAAGTCAGCAACGGAGCCAGTGGCTTGAAACCTGACCCACAGTCTACTGATGGTGCCCTGGGACACGTGGAAGTGCCTGGCGATTGCACTTTGACTTTGGCCTGCTTGTAAACGACCCAATGCAATTTGGCGGTCTTCTCTGCTCAATCGGGCCATCTTTCGTCGCTGAATTGTCGTCTGATTTCTTTGTGGCGAACAATCCGCTTTTATGGGTTTTGGAAGACATGGTGAGAGCTCAATATTCCCCGAGTTTCACGAGATTACACTGAAGCATGACGAGTGGTCATGCCAAATGAGCAATTTTGACATTGTAGCCACTGATAACGCATGCGTCACGTGCAGAGCTCACTTGTGGCAATGGACGAAAGGTCGACGACCAGATAAACATTTTCTGCAGTTTGGTGGATATCCTTGTAGCCATATAACTAAATTAACCAAATATTACAAGCTATGCGTTTCTTTTTTTGAACAGTATATATATGATAATGTCAAAAATGGTGTGAATGTGTTCATACTTTCTCCAAGTCCTTTTACTGAAAAGGACCTTTGACTCGATATTCCGATCTACTTACGCATACTCTTTGGGGTTTACATTGTGATGTTTAAATAAAAGTTCCACATGATTCTATGCTCCGCCTTGCAAGAGACATCACATTAACTTAACTGTGAATATTTTGTTTTAGGATGAAGACTTATACCGTCCGGAGAGTGATTTTGATTCTGATAGCACACCTTCTTCCTGCGATTACCCTATGCTGTCACCACCTGCACAAAGGAAGAAAACTTGCCAAGGTAAAAGTCAATGAAAGAAACTGTGAGAAGTAGTAACTCACTCACTGCGACAACTCATGGATGACCAATTTACTTAACTCATGGATGACCAATTTACTTAAGATTCAACTCTCCTGAGCCAGAAACCACAACTTGGTCTATAGTTCAGGACATTTCCTAGTCAAGTTGCAATCATTTATTGTACTATCAAGGAAACAGTTTCTTGTGTAAAGAATTTAACATGCTATACAGTGTTCTTGCCAGGCCTTGGTCTTCGGTCTCTGACGCATTCCTTTCTGATTTGACGCATTGGACCTAGCCTTGTCCGGTCGATGGACCGATAGTTTTTACGTTTTGGTGGTCAACTGACCGATACATATTCGTACAAGGCGGACAAGGTCTGCAATGAATGGAATGGGAGTTGCAAAGTCGGAAAACAAACCCCGATCGAAATGCTCATGTTTGCTACGAGTGAAAAATGCACTCGGTGCCGACTCTGTGTTTGTCGTCATTGACTCTGTGTTTGTCGTCATTGACACTCGAGGCTGCGTTTACGGAAATACCCGTTCCAGCCGGTGTACCTAATTATCGAAAACGGCGCAAACAGCGGAAATTTCATCAATATAATACTACGGCATGGTAATTTGGACCTATTGTTTTTTTAAAGCCAGGACATTTGGACTTATTGGTTTTTTTTTAGGGAGGTCCAAATGACCTATTGTCTTCTTAGGCTGGCAACAACACTGGCTATACTTTTTCCCACATAAAACAGACTTGTGCCCATTGTGATATACATTGTACTTGTTTGACAGGCATGGTTACAACAAGTCAGCAAAGTCTGGTTTTCTCGATGGCTGGTTGGCACCCCGTTGCCTTGGCACCTCAAGCAATGATGTTGCCAGCGCAGTCTGTGTCTCGTCTTACGTCTCCCAACAATGTCCAGCTTCCCACCGACCTTACTGTCCTTCAGCAGCAGCTCAGGACTCCAGGTATGTTATTCTTCAGCGTGTGGCATCACCGTATTTGATCTTTTACCCTTGTTAAATGCTTCTCATTCAAGTCACTGCACAGCAGAACATGCATGCACTTTTAAAACCAGCTTGCTGCACAATTGTTAAGTACCTATTTTATGAAGCAACTGCTTGTTTGCGAAAATGAGTGTGCCTGCATCGATACTACGTGTTTATCACTAAATCAGTGTCTGATAAGACCGTCCATCCGGAGGGTGAAATGAATAGGCTAAAGTTGCTGATGCGACCCTCATTCACATTTCACACTGTTAGACTGTACGGTAGGCTACGGTTCATGTTGGTTAATAAATATTGGCTTCAAATTGGTACCCTTGAAAATGACAGAAGGCCGCCTTACAATTCTTAAACTTCTTGAGTTTCTACTTTTGTGACATGACGTGGCGAGTCTCGTATGAAGTGACGAAACGAGATCAGTTGTATTGATCTGTTCAAAGCGTGGAAAGCTCAATTTCCATCATGTAAAAACAACAACAAAGAAAAAGGCGGTTCGTGAACAGGAATTCCTTTCAAAGTTTGTGTCAGTAAAAAGATGACCTGATTTATTTCTCATCAGCCTCATCTGGAGATGTACCGCTACCACCAGCCTCATCTGGAGATGTACCGCTACCACCAGCCTCATCTGGAGATGTACCGCTACCACCAGCCTCATTTGGAGATGTACCGATAAAACCAGCCTCATCTGGAGATGACAGGTACGAAAAGCCTCGCGATTTGAACTAACTCACGGGTTACCTACTTCCTGAATTTGACTCTCCGGATGACTTTTTAACTTTATAAGCCTGTGATTAAGGTGACCCACAAACTGTTACCAGACACTCCCTGGACTTATATTAAGCCTAGTGCAGAACCGCGCGAGGTGACATGTGACTCATTTCGTGGTGGAGGGTCACATTTTAAGGATTTTTTGCATTTTACTTCAGTATCTGTGTAATCCAGAAAAGACACAAGATAAGCGCATAATTGAGGAGAGTCGGGACCATTATGATGATCTGTGTCAAAAGCACATTGAACACGACTATTAATGGGACCATAGTGGCCGAGTGGGCGACTTGCAGTCTCACTCTATGACAAAGTTAAGCAATTTGAGATTTAAATAGAAGCACCAAACCTTAGGGCGACTGAAAATAAGAAAAGTATTGCATGATTAGAGCTTTAGGACGACATTTGATCAACCTAGGTCCCCTGTTGAATTTAAAGGCACACGCAGCTTCCCGTAAACCATCACAGACACTGTCAGGCTTTTACACACAGTACAAACACCCTTGCATTTCAACACTCACCACTTGAGAACATCGTAGGTGCCCTCCGAAAAGAGCGAGCACTTATGAACGAATTTATTTTTGCGTGGCCAGCCGGATTGTCTGATCAGACAATGGGATGGCTCGTTTTGGCGCTAGACCTAACTTATACTAATAAATTGACAGCTTGTTACACAAATATTCTTAAATAATTCTTTTTTCATTAAGACAAAATCAGTAAAACTCGAAGATTTTAAAGTTTAAAAACTAGCCCTGAAGCGTGTCCTGCAAAACGTGTTTCTCGTAGCAGACGAATGTTCAGCATGTCGCCAGTTTCTTTGAACGGTCAGCCGACACCATTCACTTCGTGTGACTCGCAGCCATTTGTTGCGTTTTAGATAACGAGCCATGGCAGATACAGCGAGTCGCATTGAAATCAAGGACTGACTACTAAATTGTGAGAGAAAAAGGGAAAGTAGATCACATGGGTTCACGATGGCTCAGGGGTTAGATTAACCACGAAAACAGGTGTGTGGTTTACTCGAGCTAAACAAAAAAACTGTGTCATTTAATGCTATTCACTAAATGCTATTGCAAGTGTGTTCGATAAGGTTAGAACTGCTTTTTCATGAAAAGATTTGAATCGTTCTGTAAACCATTTGGGACGGACTGGGGCTTTAACACACACGCATTACAAGTCAAATAGTGTGAATGTGATAATTTTTTCTCCTTCCTCCAAGTACTTTTAGTTTTACTCAAAAGGACCTATGACCAGATTTCCAGATCTACTGACAAATACGTTTTGAGCTTTCATTTGTGATGTTTAGATAAAAAATAAAAAAAAGAGTTTCACATGATGGCATGTTCCGCCTTGCCAGAGACATCACTATAACTTAACTGTGAATATTTTGTTTTAGGATGAAGACTACAGTTACGATCCGGAGAGTGATTCTGATTCTGATGGCACACCTTTTTCAAGCTACATGTACTACTACTCAATGCTGTCACCACCTGCAAAAAGGAAGAAAACATGCCAAGGTAAAAGTCCGTGAAAGAAACTGAGAAGTAGTGACTCTATGACTGCAACCTTTCATGATTTGCCAATTTACCTAAAATTCAGCTTTCCTGAGCCAGAAGCAAGACTTGTCTATAGACTATAGTTCAGGACATTTGCATATGCAGTTGCAATCAACTAGTGTACTATCAAGAAAACAGTTTCGTGTGGACAGAATTGTACATGCTCTACATTTTCCCATCTTTGTTAAAACATTAAGTCAAAATTTGACTAAATGTAAAAAACATCAATTTTGAAAACAACACTGGACAGCAATTAAAAATAGCATTCACCAAAACTGGCAACATGGTCTCAAAAGCTTCCTCACCTCATGTCTGACACATGCATGCACACACACACACACACAAACACACACACACACACACACACATACACACACACATACACACACACACACACACACACGCATCTCTGCCTTATGCAGCTTCATTTGTTTCTAAGGAAAATGCTGGGAGTCCATGGTTTCCAGGGAAATTGTATATTTGTGAAACACGTTATTCACCAGTCTTGCAAAGACCAGGCAAAAGTTACTAAATGTTCAGTTAAGCTGCTGCAACATTCCCCCATTTTGAAATTTTTACCATGCTCCTTTTTGTTGTGAACATAAAGATCTGAACCTGGGCTTTTATTTCCAGGAAGCGATCACTTTTCATAATCGTTGATATTGGTTTTGGTTATGCCTAATATGATCACATGGTTATTCTTCAAGAAGCGTTGTTCAGTTTTCATTTTTTTCTTGGGTAGAGCTGCTTTGATCTTTGAAAACTTTGTAATAGGATTTTTTGCATATTTTGTTTTTTTCAGAAATACCAGACAAACACGATGTACTGCCACCTGCCTCAAACGGACTGCCACCTGCCTCAGATGAGCTGCCACCTGCCTCAAATGGACTGCCACCTGCCTCAGACGGACTGCCAAACATTTCTTCCAAGAAACCGAAACGACCTTGCCTATATTGTGGCCAATTTCAAAGTGTGCTCATCAGACACTTACAAAGAAAACATTCTAATGAAGTAAGGGTTGCTGCAGCCATGAAGCTGCCTGCTTGTTCTAATGCGCAACTTGATTGTGGGCAGGCTTACCCTTTTTAAAATCAAAAAACAAGAAAGGTAGGTTGTTGGAACGTTTGTTATTGGATTTACATTAACATAAAACGTTTTAAGAGAACAGCCTTCCTTCTGTATGTTTTTGCTCATTGAACACCTTTGATTTCACCAACTCTTTTTTCTTCTTGTCACTGAGCTCTGACCGGTACGGTTGGCCTAGTGGTAAGGCGTCCGCCCCGTGATCGGGAGGTCGTGGGTTCGAACCCCGGCCGGGTCATACCTAAGACTTTAAAATTGGCAATCTAGTGGCTGCTCCGCCTGTCGTCTGGCATTATGGGGTTAGTGCTACGACTGGTTGGTCCGGTGTCAGAATAATCAGAATAATGTGACTGGGTGAGACATGAAGCCTGTTCTGCGACTTCTGTCTTGCGTGTGGCGCATGTTATATGTCAAAGCAGCACCGCCCTGATATGGCCCTTCGTGGTAAAACGCTGGCAGTTTCTTTGTTTTTGGATTTACCCTTTTTAACGCAAGAATGGATGGTGAACCAGCCAGACTGACACTGTGTGAATGGCAAGAAGCAGAAAGCAATCATTGGGTGGTACTGGTTCAATCTCGGCAGCTAAACTAAAGAGTATGTGTGTATGTAAAATCACCCATGACAGATGTGTACTGGTTCAATCTCGGCAGCTAAACTAAAGAATATCAAGTATGTGTTTTGAAAATCGTTGTCAGTATCGGATAAAGGAGAATTTCACTTGAGACTCGACCGAGGCCTGGTTTGTGTTATTATGCAAGGTCCGGTACTATGAACAAATTTGGTCAAATCCACTACAAATGTATGCGTGTTTGGCTTATTTCATAGAGTAAAAAGTTCACGCACTAAACATTTTATGTTGACCGACAAAAGTGTGCCTCGTACACTCTAAATATTTGGACGCCAGATACCTCTGCAATGACCGGAACAGAGCTGAGCAGAAAATGCAATCAGGTGTTCTATCTCAGACTAATCAAAGCAGTCTGACACAAGCCTGATCACTTGGATCGTCACTAATCTATTCAAGAGTTCTGCATTGCCCATTATCTCCCATTCAAACCCTCTTTTGTACTGTGAGTTAGTAATCGCTGAACGATCGCTGTTAATGTTATAGCGATACTGGTGAAAACGAAATGTAATATTTTGAGTGCATGCAGTAATTGAAGGGCGCACAAAGCATGTGACTACCCTCCAGTGACTGCACTCATAACCTTTTGAGATGAGTGGTTGTAAGGTATTATAATAAGACTTCCTCTCCACAATACAAGTGCCTGTTGTTGTTATTCATGTTCAATTGATGGGAAGCTAATTCTGGAGGATAAATAGAAAACAATTAAGCTTTTTTGAGTCACTTGAGAAAAAGTGACTCTATGTAATCGGTCAGTGTTAGTCTGTCCGGCCGGCCGGCCGTCCGGCCGGCCGTCCGTAGACACCACCTTAACGTTGGACTTTTCTCGGAAACTATCAAAGCGATCCGGCTCATATTTTGTTTAGTCGTGACCTCCAATGACCTCTACACTTTAACGATGGTTTCGTTGACCTTTGACCTTTTTCAAGGTCACAGGTCAGCGTCAAAGGAAAAATTAGACATTTTATATCTTTGACAAAGTTCATCGGATGTGATTGAAACTTTGTAGGATTATTCTTTACATCAAAGTATTTACATCTGTAGCCTTTTACGAACGTTATCAGAAAAACAAGGGAGATAACTAGCCTTTTCTGTTCGGCAACACACAACTTAACGTTGGGCTTTTCTCGGAAACTATAAAAGTGACCGGGCTCAAATTTTATGTGAACGTGACTCCCAGTGACCTCCACACTTTGACGTCTGCTTTGGTGACCTTTGACCTTTTTCAAGGTCACAGGTATGTCTTGAAGGAAAAAAATTGAAATATCATATCTCTGAAACTATTCATCGGATTTGATTCAAACTTTATAGGATTATTCTTTACATCAAATTATTTACATCTGTATTGTGTTGTGAATAGCAATTTCTTCCTGTCCATCTGATGCCTCATATAATATTCAGAACTGCGAAAGTGACTCGATCGAGCGTTTGCTCTTCTTGTTAATAGGTTACAATAATGTCATCATTTATTTCTCATTGAAAATTTCAAATCATTTTATATCATTTTGCTTTAAAAGTTGTCAGTCGTGTCTTGAAATCGATGACATTTGTTTTATGTTTTGCTTCTAATACTGAGTTCTAATGACAGAGTAAATATAGCATTGTAATTTGTAATACCATGCACAGTTCAAACTGTCAATCACGCTCCTTCCCAGTTTGTGATATGTATGTACATGAATTCTGTAAGTGGTCAATTTGTGTGTGGCATTGATCAACATTGCAAACAACACAGTTAATCTATGCAATCATGTACATCAAAATAATTTCAAAGAACTGTTCTCTGTTTTAATCTGTATTTGTTTCACTTCTCTGGGGTAAATTAGTTCCCCAATAAATCCTGTTGCATTGTAAATGCATGCCATTTATTTTCTTCTGTCTTGACTTTATTTTGCCAAAAATGTTATGCTTGGAAGAGGGCTTAGTAACTCTCTCCAAAAGGCCACTGGTTCTGATTCTACTCAATTACGATTGTTTTCTTGATAGTGTACATTTGATTGAAATTTTAACTAAAATTTGTTGTTTCTGTGCTTCATTAATCTTCTTCAATTTGAGGTATCTTGGTGTAGCTTGTGTGTTTATGACATCATTTCTGCCCTAACATTTACAATGATTTCAACATAAAAGATAACTTAAACATACTAAATATGGATCTCTATGTTGTTAATGATTAGGTGAAATGTAAGACTACCAAAATATGTGTGCCATAATTCTGCACACGATATTTTTTCTTTCAAACAGATCATTGGTAATCTGAACCGTACACTTGCAAGTGGTCAAATTACTTTTTTGTGTTCTCAAATTGTTTCATGGCAGAGATTTAAAAAGACCTCAATTAGTGTACTGTAAACTATAGAGCATTTATTGTGATCTTAGCAGACTTTCACTGTGCTGTTCTGGAAAGAACGTCGGCAAGACTATTGAAAGCGTTCTGCATTTAGAACATTGACAGATCATGCAGAACACACTGAGAGCCCATAACAGCTTACTTTTTCAGTTCATTCAGCACACAAAAGATGATCACAGCAGCTAACTCTCAAAACAGAACATTTGAATGCCGTTCTCAAACTGTTTCAAATAAGTGAGTGTGTGCAATTCCCATCATGTTCATTTAGAGTGTAGTAGGGCCCCAGATCAATCCAGCATTGAGTGCATTTCTGCCATTACCTGAAAACAATAGACCTTTTGCAAGTGTATTCTTTGCAAGAACTTTATTCTTGTACATACTTGTAAGTTGTCTTTTTTTCCCGTTTTTGTTACCCTCTACAGAGAGGTCCCACTCGCAACTCTGTACAACATCCCTTTTGTCAAATCTCCCTTACTGAACAAAGTATAGTAGGTTTTGGACTCGAACAATATGGTAAGTGTAGGGAAGCGATTTAAGAACAAGTGCGCACATTAAAACATCATTGCTGAAGGTGTATGTGTATAATTTTATTCTTGTTTTTGACAAATAAATGAGCTGTTGAACAAATACACATTCGTTGACTTATCGCAGTTTGCATTGTATGTGTTAATGTGTGTATATGTACATCCTGTTATATGTTTTTCTTCTGTGATGTACTTTGCTTACATCTGCCTGTTAACATTACAACAAGGCATTCCTATTGATATGTTTAAATTTTGCAAACAGTGACCTTTTATTTCTGACTTGGGAACAACACTGATGAAAGCATCTATCATTTTTTCTGTCACAACTCATACACAAAATCTATTGCACGTTTTGAACTGTTTATTAAAACTGCCAACAGAATAATTAGTGATGAAACAGCCATGATTACACTCAACACAAAGCATCAGGAACCTTAAATAATAACGATTTCGAAAGCGCGAACTGCAGAGTTTGAGCACATAACTAAATGACAATTAAAATGACGGGCGCAGTGGCGTGGTGGTAAGACGTCGGCCTCCTAATCGGGAGGTCGTGAGTTCGAATCCCGGTCGCTGCCGCCTGGTGGGTTAAGAGTGGAGATTTTTCCGATCTCCCAGGTCAACTTATGTGCAGACCTGCTAGTGACTTAACCCCCTTCGTGTGTACACGCAAGCACAAGACCAAGTGCGCACGGAAAAGATCCTGTAATCCATGTCAGAGTTCGGTGGGTTGTAGAAACACGAAAATACCCAGCATGCTTCCTCCGAAAGCGGCGTATGGCTGCCTAAATGGCGGGGTAAAAACGGTCATACACGTAAAATTCCACTCGTGCAAAAACACGCGTGTACGTGGGAGTTTCAGCCCACGAACGCAGAAGAAGACAATTAAAATTGTTAAAATAATAATAATAACTGGACATTTTTAAGTGCATAACCTATGGCTCTAGGCCCTTTACAAAACTTTGTGAACAACAAAATATACAAATACTGGTCGCCTTAATATACCTTATAAATTGGTTGCCCTAAGCTACCCGAAAAGGCGTGTCGCCGTAACCCCCACTCTTGCATTATTTTCATTAAGGCGACCATGCAAAACACCTATATCTTAATCTTGACAGATTTTCACGTTCAATTCATGACAGTCGGGTGTAGGTCAATTAGCAAATGTAATTACAAAATTTTATTAATATTGCTTTAAAAACAACGGATATAGCACCGGTAGCTATAAAACCCCTTTTTACAATGGTCGTCCTAAAGGCGGATTTATACTTATATATATATATATATATATATATAGCAGTAACGGATGTTATTTGTGTTTGAACAATTACAAACATTTAATTCTTGTACACAGATTAAAGACAGTTTCCCTTCCAGGTCAAATGTCTTAATTATTATTATTATTATTATTGTGATCATTTTTATGCGCCTAATCTAGATATAGCCCTAGGCGCTTACATATTAATTTCTGCCGTTTGAAATGGAATTTTTTACAGACAGACAGACAAACAGACATTTTTTTACACACAATATATAACGCATTCACATCGGCCAGTAAAGCTCAGTAGCCTATTAGGCGAGCATTCACCTTTCACGGCCTTTATTCCAAGTCAAACGGGTATTTGGTGGACATTTTTATCTATGCCTATACAATTTTGCCAGGAAAGACCCTTTTGTCAATCGTGGGATCTTTAACGTGCACACCCCAACGTAGTGTACACGAAGGGACCTCGGTTTTTCGCCTCATCCGAAAGACTAGCACTTGAACCCACCACCTAGGTTAGGAAAGGGGGGAGAAAATTGCGGCCTGACCCAGGGTCGAACACGCAACCTCTCGCTTCCGAGCGCAAGTGCATTACCACTCGGCAAATACAAATAAAATACCCCCAAACTGTTCTGAAACGATCAATTTTCGTTTGAAATACTTCATTTCTTATGGAAGGAATACACACTGGCACACAGTCTTTTGTTGTCTTGGCTTGCGGCCTAAATCTGACACAACAAGGCTCGAAGAAGGGACATAATGCTTTATTTCATATATTAAAAAGAAATACATGTAGTGTCAACACTCAGTTGGCAGTAGGCCAGAGACATAGTAGGCAGTGGAAAGTTACTAAAAAGTGACCTAAGTTGAAAAGATGTATGTTTCTACTCCAGACATTATGGACGCTCTGGT
Organism: Littorina saxatilis; assembly: GCF_037325665.1. Classification (NCBI taxonomy): domain Eukaryota; kingdom Metazoa; phylum Mollusca; class Gastropoda; order Littorinimorpha; family Littorinidae; genus Littorina; species Littorina saxatilis. The sequence goes on from NC_090253.1 coordinate 9,825,505, forward strand.
GTCACTAATATCAATGTGCTGTCTTTGCTTTGTTTAGCGACCAGCATCAAAGAGGCGCATAGAGGACTGCCTGGGAGAAGAGGACCACCAGGACAAAGAATGAAATCGATTGAATATGCTGTGCTGTTGCCCTGCAAAGCTGCGTGCATTTTTAGTTTCTCCGCAACATAATATGCATGTTTTTGTTATGAAATAAAATTGTTGATCGTATCTTGAGTTTATGGTGTTACATGTAATAGTCCTTATGATCTGTGACTGAGTGTGAACGTTGGTGTGTGTGCGTGTATACATTTACCAAAACCTACATTCACTCTCAACGTTGCATTCACGTCGAAATCAAACCAAACCACAACCACAACCAAAAATTCACGTTGTGTCGACGTGTAATTCACGTCAATTTTATCAGGAAAAATGCACCAAAACACAACTTTTACGTTGTGTCAACGTAGAATTCACGTAATTTTTCATCTAAATTTTGACCTAAAATTTACGTTCCATTCACGTGGACATTACGTAAAAATGCAACGCAATTTCAACCAAACCACAACCACAACCAAAAATTCACGTTGTGACAACGTAAAATTCACGTAATGTTTTTACTAACAATCCACCTCCACCAATAATTCACGTTGCATTCACGTTGGTGTCACGTAAAACACAACGTTGTTTTCCAACGTTATTCCCGCGTGATTTCGTCCATACAAATCTACGTAAAAAAACGTTGAAACGCAACGTAAATCCAACGAAACTCAAAGTGAATATAACGTGAATACAACGTAAAATTGTTTGCTGGGCACACACACACACACACACATATATATATACACATACACACACATAACGCCGATGGGTGTTACACTTTATAAGTCCAAATCCCAGAACCATTGACGACTTTTTTAAAGGCACAGTGCAGCTCACAGCCTTCGTTTTGCGTTTTTGTTGCAGCTGAGTGCATTTACAATTCAAAAATCCTCCTATGGTAGTAAAACAAACCCAAAACTACCCAACGACGACAGTCTGTGAAGCTCGACAGTTTCTTGTTCACGCGAGTGCATTACTAATTAACCTAGTCATTACGTGGTGTTTGGTCGGAGTTCGATTCAACTGAGTGATTCCGGCCTCCATTTTGTTTTACACAAACTCATGATGACGTCTGACATAGTTTGCTAAAGTGACTGTCTTTTTGTGCATGATGTGGTGATCTACCTGATCTAAATTTAGATCCAAAAATAGGTCAAGACCAGCCGGGTCCGAGTACGAAATTAATTCGTAAAAAAATCGCAGTTCTTGACTCTTTGGGTGCAAGTCAATGAAACTTGGTAGTTCTTCTAACGGATAGCTGCCTGAGGCACCTGGATTTGACAAGTTCAGTACCTTTAACCAAATAATAAGCCTAAAATTTAATAACGACACAATCGCAGTTGGGACATCATGTAAAATAACGACACAAAAGAGTGTCCAGTTTGAAAAACTGTCGAAATGAATAGCTGAAACTCTTTTATTTCAGATCCTTGACACAAGTGGCCGTGACGACGTGCCGATTGGAACCTTCACCTATCGCCAGGATATCAGCGAGACGGATTGCACCTATCTTGTGTTCAAAACTGATGGTGCCACCATCACGTCCGTTACCATGAATGATAAATGTACGTATCTTTTCCGCCTTTGCACACGCGTGACCATAAACGCTAACATACAGTTTGTTTCTCTCTCTGTCTCTCTCATGTTTTTGCACGAGTTTGGTTTTAACGTGTATGGCCGTTTTAACCCCGCCATTCAGGCAGACATACATCGCTTTGGGGAGGTGTGACATCAAAAATGGACAAACATGTTGAAACTCAAGTTATGTCTTGGAAGTTTGCTTTTTGTCCCCAAATGATGTAGTGCTTATAGTAACATCAGGTCCGTAAAAAGAAAATAATAACGTATAGCACAGGTTTGGAGTAATTTGCCTTTGAACGCTGAGACAGGGCAGAGAGTGTCGTGCGTCATTATTACCACCAATATTGATACACACAGAGAAGAATAAAAAAGATTAAAAAGTTGTAAAAACAAGTGTATACTAACTTGACTACTTGATCTTCATGGGAATTAGCGATGTTAATGCAGAATTTCAAAAAGTGTCGAACGTCAAACCAAGCGTCAAAACACATGTTGCACGTCAAATCTTACAAGATTACCAAAGATAGTCTCATCTGCCAGTATTACCTGAAACACACTAAGTCGAATCAAAACAACAACAACAACAACAACAACCAAGGTTTCAAAACTTCGTTTACTAACTCGGCTTCATAAAAAAATTATTTGCTGTTTTATCTTCATGGAAATTAGCTATGTTTATGCTGATTTTCGCTTTCATAAGTGCCCAAACTTTCCATCGTCAATAAAAGTGTCTGACCACATGTTTTATTTTTCTTACCCAAACTTGACCCATTGATGATCTTGAAACTGAAGACAGGTCGCCGAGATTTAGTCTTTGAAAAACTAGTTGAATTGAATGATAATTTTCAAATGTTTTACCCAAATTTGATCCCACCTTGACCTTGACATTTCAGTAGCGTCAACCAGACTTGGAAGTGACTGACATTTCAAAGAACTAGCTTTAACAGAAATATTCAAGAAATTGATAATCATCCATTTTGATCTCAACATGACTTCGGTGTGACCTTGCATTTGATGAGGGTCATATGTCTTGAGTCATGTCGGGAGGTCATCCAAACCTGGAAGTGTGTACATTTTTGAAACCTCAAGTTTAAAAATTGTTCAATAAATAAGTTCGCATTTCATTACCCACTCCAAACTGAAGTGCTCCACTTCTGAACACACGTGCACGTACATTTTGTAACCAGTCGTGAACATCATGATGCTATATATATTTACCAGAAAAAGTAGCACACATAGTAAACGTTAGATAATGTTCACCATATGTTGTACTTTTAGTAGTAGAATTATACAGTATTACACAAGGTGTTCACGAATGGTTACAAAAAGCGTGTTCAAAAGTGGAACACTTCAGTTTGCAGTATATGAGCCCCGTGTCAACCAGACTTGGGTAATGTTGAGAGGTAATCAAAATCTAAAAGTGTTTCAAAGCTTTGAATTTTGTAAACATACGAGAAAACCGCAATTGTAAGTTTTATAAACCCCATTATGACCCTCATGTGACCTTGAAGTTTGATTGTTTCGAATAACCGAGAGAAATCAACGCGTTCTTTTGGCCCACTGAAGCAGTCAGCTCCTGTGAGAAAACAGCGGACTACGAATAATTACCCCAAACAGATATCTATGAGAACGGACACAAGTAGTTTTATTGCGAAAGAACTTGAACTCAAATTAGCACCTCATCCGGAGATTGTAGAACTGGAAGTCAAAACTTTGTTTTAATGTTGTTGTTGTTGTTGTTGTTAATGTTGTTTGTTGTTGTTGTAGTTGATGTGTTTGTTTTTTCTCCCCAGGATCGGCTTTGGACAGTCGCCAATCACAACTGTTTACAACCTGTACGTTTCAAGTGTCTCTTTTCGCCTCCAGTAGTTTGTTTATTATATAGGAAGAAATTGTAGAAACCATACTTATTAAGAACATCTTAGCAACATATTGACAAATAATTCATTTGCATCGATAATACCAGTAAGAGCTGCGCATTTTTGATAGCGTTTTAGTACTGAGTACACCTAATTGCACATACTATATTATTGTGTGCGCTATGAGTATGAGTCATATATGACAGTTATAACAGGATTTTTCATTTGTATGGCAGAGTTTGTTTTGAATAATGTGTGCCATCTTATGAATCATCTAACCAAATGAACGCTACAACTTACACTCCACAACTATACCGTAATTACAAGAAATACACATAATTATATTAGGCCTAAAAAAAAAATAGGTGTGGTTACTGTAACCCGACCTACCCTATTTTTAGGGGCCGATCCTATAACTTTTTATTACATTTGTCACAAAAAAAACAAAAAAAAACAACAACTTGAAACGAGTGCAAAAAACGCAATGAAAGCGAAAGCGCCCGAGTCGCACACTTATTTCCCTGTCAAGTAGGTTTAATTTGTACACATTAGAAAAAAAAGTAAAAAAAAAAAAAAGTGATTGCCTACCTACCTACCCTATTTTTTTTGGCTATGTTACCGTAACCACATCTATTATTTTTTTTGGCCTTAAGCAAACTTTCGTTTTGAGAACATCTCTCTTCCCCAAAACATGTATAACCAATATATTGTCTGTGCAAAGCCCTTGTCGTATCTTCTTCGTATGGTCATGCTTTCGTAACGATTCATAACAGATAATGGTAACTGTTTACTATGAAGCAAAATCATGTCCTAGCTGGGATACAGGACACTCAGGTGATTACAAAGAATCTTATCTTGAAATCATGTTGGGACGATTTTAGAAAGACGAATGTATTGCCACGCACACATGCACAAAACACGCACGCAGTCTGTCATCCACGACTCAAAACAATCTTACTCTTTCGACTACAAAACACAAGTTGACACGAACAGTAGATTAAGGACGTTTCTTGCAAAAAAAATCAATTATACATAACATAAATACACATACCACTCATTAACAAACCATACAACTCTTTCTTACGATAACTTTGACAACGACAACAACAAGATCAAACAGTAATAAAGTCAATAACAACAAAGAATAATTATTTTCCTTTTAAAGCATCTTTCACACCTCTCACTTTCGCTCAGTTCACAATGACGTTATGGTTCCTGCACTTTTAGCTGTTAGGACGGCTTAGGCTAATGTTACCATGAATGCGAATCCGAAATCGTCCATGAACTTGGGTTAACGAGGCCGTAGTGCGAAGCGACAGGAGCCATCGGTGACGTCAAGTCCTTGCCAGGCGAGCAGTGCCGTCGTCAAAAGCAGGACATCTCTTTAGTTGTAGGCCATTTTATAGCCTCCGCATGGTGAAAAACAACCTGGAATGGTGAACGCAAGACTTAGTTCACAGTAACAGTAACATCGCCCACCCGTCCTTATAATTTAACAACTAAGTGCAGGATTAAATGGACATAACTCTTTACTCTCACTCTCATGCATCTCGAACACACATACCAACGGACTTATACATTTAATTCTGCTAAGTATGAAGTCCAACCAATAATACCAAATTCATTCTAAAAACACAACTGTCAACCACTCTCCTTTCAACCACAACATGTTCATTCAATAATATACCAAACCATTTTCCAAAACAAACTCACAAATTCATACCGTTCAAGTACAAAGTTACAAACACGCACGTGCACACTGTACATTCCGCCATCTTGGACTCACCGGTTTTCACAACCCAATAAAGAAATCTAAGCCTGAGAATAATTTAACTGTAACCCACACAACATAATATTTAATGATTACATACCGCATCCTGGTTGCATTGAAGTAGCCATAACAATATCCCCTGCCATTGATAGCAGTTTTCCGGCGTCTGCTCTACGTAAACAGACCCTACGTTCAACGAAGAACGGATTCGCTTGGAACGCAAGCTTTCTTTCCTCGGCTAAAGGCAAAGAACGAATGAATAAAAAGGAGTATCTACGAGCTCAAATTTAACTCTGAGTTCACCTTACAAAATACAAGTAAAACACGTGAAATACCTGAGCACGAGCTCCACGAGACACTTGAAGTTAAAGGCATATGTACGCGCTCCCGTGTTTACAAAGTGTAGTTTGCCCATAATCGATGTCAAACGCACCATAAGACCATATAATGACGATATGTCACCATGCGCGGACCATAATACATGCATTACAGCTTGTTCTAGCCTCTGAAAAAGTGAGGATGTCAACAAAGCCGCGGTGTTAGCTCCCTTGCATCAACGTTACATGTGTTGCCAAATCTATAAATAGGACGATCCAGATCAAAATGAAAATTAACATATCTCAACATTGAAGGGGTCCTAGACCACAATATTTTGCAGGGAACTTAATTTAGCATGTCTCCAGCTGTTGGTAAAGCAATTAGCGTGTATAGTCATCGAGTACATATGCCTTAAACCAGCGTCTACCTGTGACAGGTGAAATAGAGGAACACAGGCGCTCCATAACAATACCTTTAACACCACATCATAAAAGTATACTAATATTAAAGCCGCTTGTGACATGTATCTTGCTAGTATATTATAAATGAGATCCTTGAACAAGTTGTGATCTTTAGATCTTACATTCAAAATTGAAATTGTAATAGGCCATCGTGTTCAGTAATGAAACGTTTTGGACAATACGATGGCAAAAAGGACTGAGTGAACGATGCAATAACCAGTAGGTGTGTAGGTGCGTTCGACACTTTTAATTCACGTGGAATATGTTGCCAGCTATTGCTTTAGAAAAAGTAAACACCAAAGATACTGGTTGCTTCAATACCCAGAAAATACAGTAAAACCCCACTAGCTGTGATCAATGTTGTCTGGGGTATATCTCCGTTTTCTTCTTTCAAATGGTGCTTATTGCAGTAGTAAGAAAATACCAACCCTATAATGACATAGACAGTTAAACTTAAGCCCCAGCCTCAAATGGTTTACAGAACGATTTAAATCTTCTCACGAAAAACGCAGTTCTAACCTTACGGAACACACTTGCAATAGCATTCAATAGCGTTTGTTTGAATGGCTATTTAGCTTGCGTAAACCAGACACCAGATTTCGTGGGGTTTTTTCTCACAATTTCGTCGTCAGTTTGTAATTTCAATGCGACTCGATGTATCTGCAATACCACGTTATTGTGTACCTCTGAATCTAAAATTGAACAAACGACTGCAAGTCACACGAACTTACCTGCGGCGGTTGGCTTCAAAGAAGCAAGCGCGATGCAGAAAATGCATCTGCTTGGGAGACACGGCCTTGCGTGCCCGGCTTCCGGGCTCCCTTTTTTTAAACTTTGAAAACTTCGAATTGCACTGATCTTGTTTTGATGAACAAAGAATTCTTTTAAGATTTAAGAATGTTTGTGTAACAAGCTGCCAATTTATTATTTAGATTTTAAAAGTAAGTTCTAGCGCCAAAACGAGACTTCCGATTTGTCTCATTGTAAATCCGTTCTGACTGCACGAAATGAATTCTGTGAAAAATGCTCGCTCTTAACGGAGGGCACCTGGGATGTTCTCAAGCGGTGAGTGTTTAAACAAAAGGGTGTTTGTACTGTGTGTAAAAGCCTGACAGTGTCTGTGACCAGAAACTGAAATAAGTTCTTTGAAAAATGCTCGCTCTTTACGGAGGGCACCTAGGATGTTCTCAAGCGGTGAGTGTTTAAACGAAAGCGTGTGTGTACTGTGTGTAAAAGCGTGACATCTAGTGTCCTTGACCAGAATCTGATGGTATTTGTGAAGCTGAGTGTGTCTTTAAGTAATGTTTTCATTAGACTTATGATTTACAATTTCAGAGTCAATACTTGGTGTGTTTTTTATACTACTGGTGTCCTTCTTCGACGTATCAGTCTGTCGTTTGATCTTTTTTCTGTAAGAATCATAATCCAGAAAATAAATATAAATAAACATTTTCTCTCTTCCAAACAAAAACAGTTGAGTTGGTGAATGTGTATTTTACTCTGTGGCTGATTTTCAAGTGTGTGATATCTTTGAAGTGGATTTGTTTGTTTGTTTGTTTGGTTTTTTTTTTTTTTTTTTTTTTTTTTTTTTTTTTTTTTAAATCTCAGTTGCATGCAGGCTGCTTCAACCCTTTCTTTTTTTGCCTTTTGTTTTTTTTGGTTTTTTTTTGTTGTTGTTGTTGTTGGCGGGGAGCATCCTTCTTCATTGATTTTTTTTAAATTTTTTTTTTAAGTAATGTTTTTACCATAACATTAACATTACTATATCTAAATGTATTTTAAGCAACTTTTCTATATAACAATTCCCTCTCAAAAATGCATACAATATCCAGAGGGGAGCCATATCTGTAAATACCAACACACATTTTGGCTATCACAATCAAATAATTCACATAACTTATTAGTGCCTTGGAACTTTGTGAATTTTCAAATACGCCCAAAAAAACTTCCTTTACGGTAATTTTAATAATCATATTATATTTACAATTCACTTTATCCTCAACGCATTTCCAAATGGACATAATTTTCGGGCAAAAGTAAAAAAAATGTTCAATATAATCAATTTCGTTCTCACAGTGAGTACAGCAATTACTCACGGAAATGCCTATTTTATACAATAAAATATTTGTGGGGTAAATATTGTGCAATATTTTCCAATGCAACATTCGCAATCTTGTTTCAGTGGTTACTTTGTTTACCATTAACCATTGCTCTTTTCCCGGCCTGAAATCAAATTTATGTTCCCAAAATTTAACTACAACCGGCTCCACATATTTTTCCTTTATAATTAATTTGCGAAATTGACAAGGCTTACTCAGGTTCTTTAAATCGTTGAATCCACTTACATTTCCATTTGCAGAGCGTAGTGTTGCTGCTTTAACTGCTGTACAAATCACCCTATATTCAAAGAATCTCGTGGGCTTACATCCAACCTTCTGCTGCATAATATTAAAGGGCACAATCTCATTACCAACATATACATCCTTTACTCGACAAACGCCTGCTTTAATCCAGTCGCTAAAAAACAGGGTTTGGCCGCAATAGATTATATCCTTGCTGTTCCATAAACACGTATCTCTTAATAACATGTCTCCACCTACTGCTCTCTGAATCATGTCCTTATTTTTCAACCAACAAATTAAAACTTGTTTCCAAAATACATTTTTAATTAATCCCAATCCTTTAAAATTTTTTACCGTGGTGTTAGATTGGAAGCAACACAACCTTTCACCAAGCTTCGAGAACATATGTATCGGTATTTGTTTCCAACTTTCCTGCTTTTCGTTCAATAAATTTGCCGCCCAGGACAACAAACAAGAGGACTGCATATCAATGACATCAATCATTTTTAAACCCCCATCAGGAAACTCTTGACACATCACTTTTCTTTTAACTTTCTCAAATGCCTTAGTGTTTGAAAATCGTTTTTTCCAAATAAATCTGTAAAACATAGTATTTATTTCAGTCAATACCTTTTCGGGTATTACCAGTGCTTGCAACGGATAAATAATCTGCGATAACAAAAGAGATTTCACAATGCATATTTTCCCCATGATACTACAATTTCGTTTAAACCATTTTACAATGTTGCGTCGTATATTTTCAATACGGCTTGTCCAGTTTTCTTCAATCTCAGAGACCGATGAGGAGCTACTGAAATAAATTCCCAAAATCTTCACTTTTGTAGTCCACCTTAACCCGCACTCATTTTCATTACCATATTTATTACTGCCCAAGGCCATGATTTCAGTTTTTTGTCTATTCATTGCCAAACCAGAGAATTTGGAAAAATAGGTAACAAGGGTTAATGCGTTTTTTAACTCATCCATATCGTTCAGAAATAGGGTCACATCATCAGCATATAATAATATCTTAAAGAACATATCATAATTATCATTAGTTTCTTTTGGCAGAGGCAGACCCTTAATTGAACCATCGTTTCGAATTTTCAAGGCCAACAATTCTAATGCAAGGATGAAGGCCATCGGTGAAAAAGAACAGCCCTGTCTGATACCTGCGTTTAATTCAATACATTCCGATAACCAGCCCATAAAATTGATACAACTTTCCGATTTATACAATAGAATCTCTACCCATCTTACAAAGACGGCACCAAAATTAAATCGTTTAAATGCATACACAATATACTCTTTGGAAATCGTGTCAAATGCAGCTTTATAGTCCAGTGCTACAAGGAACCCAGGTTTATTATATTCGTTTACATACGATACTAAATCGTCTATTTGCCGGATCGCTGAACTAATGGTTCGACCCTTCAAAAAACCATACTGATCTTCACCAATAATATCTAAAATAACTTTAGATAGGCGAACTGAAAGAGTCTTCGCCAATATTTTATAATCAGTGTTTAATAGTGAAATCGGTCGCCAATTATTAAGGTCGTCCCTTGGTAATTGTTTACCCTTATGAATTAATATCATTATTGCCCGTTTTTGTGTGACGGTTAATTCTCCCTTTAAAAAAGATGCATGAAAGGAATTCAATACCATGTGTTTTATTTTACACCAGAAGAACTTCATAAAGGAGGTTGTAATACCATCACATCCAGGGGAGGAACCGTTTTTCATATTTTTTAAGGAAGTCGACAATTCTGTTAAAGTGATCGGACTATCAATTCCAGTCTTCTGCTGTTCTGTTAATTGAGGAACTTCAACACCATCCAAAAACTGTTCAACCAAATTTTCATCAAACTCAATATTTTTTTCGTATCTCCTTCTAAAAAACTGGACTTGTTCAGTCAAAATATCATCCTGATTTGTTATTACCTGACCATCTGCTTTAGCAAGACGATCCATAATTTTCGCGTTCGAGTGTGTTTTTTCCATATTGAGAAAATACTTTGTATTTTTTTCTCCTTCTTCAATAAATTTAATTCGGGACCTAGTTTGGGCTCCCTTAGCTTCCTGTATTGAATAAATTTCCAGTTCAGCTTTTACTTTATCTTTTTCCATCAACAATTCGTTATTATCTTGATCTAAAACAAGGGCTTTGTCAATCCTATTCAAATTTTCCAACAATTCCCCATGTCTATTAAACTTACATCTATTTTTTTCCTTACTGTACCGAATACAAAATTCTCTTATTTTAATCTTACACAAGTCCCATTTTACGTGATCCTCCCTTATTTCATCTTGTATCTCAAATTCTTCCAACATCAAATTCAATTCATCAACAAAGATATGATCCTTTAACAAACTATCATTAAATTTCCAATATGATGGACCACGCTGAAATGAACATAATTTATATGTTATGTTAACCGACCTATGGTCGGATTGTGCAACGGAACATATATTACAGTCTCTAATATTTGTTTGTTTGTTTGCTTAACGCCCAGCCGACCACGAAGGGCCATATCAGGGCGGTTTGAAGTGGATTGCTATTCTCGTTTTTTCATCTCACGACAATAAAAATATGTCCATGAATAAAGTAATATTGTTGGATATATAAACTAGGAGTGCAACGCTTTTTGCTCAATCACCAACCTGCACAAGCAATTAACTACTTCTGATTCTGTCAAACAGACGCAAATACACACACGCATGCACGTACACCACCACACACACACACCACCCCCACCACTACAGTAATCTTACGCGAATTCAAATTTATAAATGAATACGGTCAAAAAACAAACTATTTATTACGCATGCACGTACACCACCACACACACCACCCCCACCACTACAGTAATCTTACGCGAATTCAAATTTATAAATGAATACAGTCAAAAAACAAACTATTTATTAAGTATATAAACTAGAAGTACAATGCCTTTTGCACCATCACAAAACCTGCAAAGGCACTGAAATTATACCCTTTCTGTCATCCAGACACAAACACATACGGATGATAAGATAAGGTAAGAACACGTATTTGTCCATTTTCATTTTATATGAACATGAACACTTTTCTTTTGGCACCACATGCACGTACGCCAACATACGCAAACACACACCACACCACACCACACACACAAACATACACCGCAACACACACACACACCACACTCACAAACACACACCACACCACACCACACACACAGACATACACCGCAACACACACACACACCACACTCACAAACATACACCACACCACACACACAAACATACACCGCAACACACACACACACCACACTCACAAACACACACCACACCACACCACACACAAACATACACCGCAACACACACACACACCACACTCACAAACACACACCACAACATACACACACACCACAACACAAACACACACATTTATAAATATATATATATATATATATATAGAGAGAGAGAGAGAGAGAGAGAGAGAGAGAGAGAGAGACAGAGAGACAGAGAGACAGAGAGAGAGAGAGAAATTCTAAATGAAATGACACCGGAATTAATGCTTTTATTTGAGTGTGAAATGTGTCTCAATACATATTTGGCGAAGTTTTTTTGCTCAAATGTGTTGATGAAATAACCAGACCATGTTGACTTATAGCATCACAATCTCCACATGCATGGCTCTTCATGTCTGTCTGTCTTATCATGGATTGTTTCAAATGATCAAGAACCATCGGAAAACTACCAAGGTGTTAGTTGCTTATACCCCAGTCACACATAGACGCCCCTTCTAATACGCTGGAAAATGTCCGAGGGCGTGGCCAATCGTGGGCCAAACGTGGGAGGATCTCCATGGGCGTGGTTTGGTCGGGGTGGGATGTGCTAGGTCGGGAAGCTGCCCGCTCTCCCCACGCTTATTTTGAACTGCACGAAACAAGCGTAGCCGGGTCGTGGCGCAGTACAGTTGTGATGTAAATCTGGACTAGATGTCTCTGTTGATACGGTCTCCCGTTCAGGGGTGTTAGCTTTTCTTTGAAATCTTGGTCCCGTCCGAGGAGGGTCAAGGGACACCATTTGTTTCTCTCTTTTCCTCTGCTAAGAGATTTTAACAAATCTCAGAAGAAAGTCTCTATTGATTTTCAACTGTTTCTTTCACAACTTCTGATATTATATTAATTGATCACCGCGAAAGTTGTATCGCCTTTAAAGCGATCCAGTTGAAAACGTCTTGTGGAAGACTGCTTCTCTACCAAAGCCCTGTGTTGAACAGCAGCGAAAAGCTGACCACTTTTCCCGTTTTACTTCTTAAAAATTAGATCTTCTCGTTCGTGTATCCTTTACTGGATCTACAGTCTGGTATAGCATTACCTCCATTTAGGCTTTTTTCAGTTTTCTCTTGTTTTAACCTATTTTTTTGGTTTAAACTTGTCTAAATTTCAAAACTCTTTCTGAGCAAATTTAGATCCCGCACTTTGACCTTAAATCAAAGTGTTTCCCTTCACAGAAATTGGAAAAAGCTTAAAGGGAGGTAATCCTCTGTACCAGCCTGTAGTTTTTCAACACTAATGTGTCTCATGTCTGTGGTGTCCTGGATGTAATTTAATCTCAGAAGAAAGTCTCTGATATCTTATTCATTTTATTAAACTTGTCTAAAACTCAAAATTCTTTCTTAACAAATTTAGATTCTACACTTTGACCTTCACAGATATCCTCTTGGGTTTGTCAGATGAGGGTTGTCTCCCATGCCAACAGAAGCTACACACACATACACACACACTACCTCATCTCCATTCTAAAACACGTCACGTTCCAAATCAAAAGACGACATTCTATTTTCTTACGTCACTCTTCTTGGTTTACGGTACCATTCGGCGGCTTTGCTACGTGTATATATATGGCATAGTCTTGGTTTGCCGAGACCTTGCACCGTTCTATCAGACTGCCTGGCTGGCTGTTGCACCGCGAATTCCTCCCACCGCCAAGTCGTTTTTTTGTGGTTTATTTTGCATTTAGGTCCCAGGTAACATTATAAAGTTTAATACGACCAATCGGACCTATTATCAAGTTAGTGTATCAAAGTTTTGAACGAACTGCGCCCAGTAGTTTCCCAGCAATAAGCTGTTAAGTCGAGACACACACACAGACAGACAGACAGACACACAATTAAAGTCTGCTGGACCCTTGTACTAGCGTACTTGGGGACAATGTTCTAGATGGTCGAACGGGTAGCAAAGACCAGCCCGCGACTTTTGTAATGTTCCAAAAAATACGTTGCCCCGCAGATCCTGGCAAACGCGTGACGTAAAATTTTTGATGACGTTCCCGTACATCTAGATCTGTTGAATGACTAACATAATGCTGATGAAAAACAACTGTCCGCACACACAAGTTATGAAATTGATAACCTTGCAACACGCAAGGGACTTTCTTGGCAACGTACCATACCATAAAGAAAATATCATTCGTGACAATTCTGTTTTTCAGTGAAGGTGGGGTACCAGTACGGCAGTAAAAGTACGCTGACTGAGAAGCATGCTGTGTGTACTTTCAACTAAATTTTTCATACACCTGAAACTATTGTTAAAATAATAGGCTGACAACACGCTATTAACATAAATACCACCGTACAATACCGTCAAGTGAGTCGATGTTGACCAAAAATATCACACGAAGGCGATATAATTTTCGTCCGCGAAAAACACGTCTTCTCGCGCTGCGTTCAAGACGGAAAAGGAAGTTGGGAGGTTTAACTCCCTTGAATTATCGTAGGTTTGACTTTCTACAGAAAAGCGACCAAATTATCTTTTCCGATTGTCTTACGGGGGTCTCAGCTGAACCAGGTCATAACCAAATTTAAGTAAAGACTTAAATTGTTATAATGTGACACCGGCACCAGCTGAAAACAGGACTCAACGGCCCCAGCTGAAAACAGGCGGAACACAGTCCCCGGTGTGACACCTGTCGTGGGGAGTAAATTGCACGTGCTAGGATGGATTAATTTATTCGTTATTTGTTCGTGATGGAAGTAACATTTTCATACGAATTGTTTTACTCGGAGTACACTTGTCGTGGAAAGTAATGTTCTCGTCTTATAGGGGAGTAGTTTTTTCGTGAGGGGAGTAAATGTTTCGTACGACATTTTTACTCGGTAGTATAAACTGTCATGGGAGTAATTTCCTCGTGTTACACCAGCACTTAAACAAAGGGTATCAGACTTTGTCACAAAACTACCACTAGTTGTGCATGTGCCACATTCGATTGGATGTTTGTTAAACCGCAACAACCAGGATGGATTCTTAGCCTTGGGAAATAATATGTTATGCATTCCTTATTCTGATGTTAACGACTATTGGCAATGGCGTACATATTATATTTAATTTTTCCTCAGACTGACAACTATAATTGTGAAAGCGAAACCCTTGTTTCAGTTATAATATTTATGTCAAAAACAAAAAGACCACAACAACGACACAATGATCAATCAATCAACCAATTACATATGTGCAAGATATAAGTACCATCAATACCCCACATCTGTCGAGCTTAACATTACAAACTAAAACATGTGTCGGCTTGTACAGAGAAACCGTGAGAAAAATCCAGGGACAAATGGAAGGTTGACATGAAATGGTGATCTGACTGTATTTGATTGTTTGGTGCTTTCAAATTCTACCTGTCACTTTATTTATGTTTTACGTTGAGCAACAACAGGACGGTGACAGTCATTTAACGGTTTCTCTTCATGTTCTGTCCATGCATACACAACATAACACCCTCTCCGTCAGAACATTCTGCTGAGATCAGCAGTCATACACAACGTAACACCCTCTCCAAGGGCGGATCAATTCACTTTGGAGGGGGGTGGGGTTACAAAATGACTGCGAAGATACAAGTTGACGGCGCCGAAGGCGCCTAAGCCTCTAGGGGGGTCCGGGGGCATGCCCCCCCGGAAATTTTTTTTATCCAAAGAAGCAAAATAGAGCTATCTGGTGCATCCTGAGCCAATAAATTACCTCTTTTTTGGGGGGGTGGGGGGGGGTTACGTAACCCGTGTAACCCCCCCCCAGATCCGCCCTTGAGTCTCCGTCAGTACTATCTGCTGAGATCAGCAGTCCTACACAACATGTTAACAGCTACTTATCAAAGCGGTGGTGAAAAGATTCCGACTGAACAGAACGAACATTGTAACATTCACACAGTGTCAAAAATATGTAAAACATAGGAGGGGGGAGGGGGTTAGCCGGTTGCTCCTTGTTGGCTATCAAAAACGTTAGCTGGCCTGTATATTTTGAACAGAGAGAGCTAGAAAGAAAAAGAATAAAAGAGAGAGAGAGAGAGAGAGAGAGAGAGAGAGAGAGAGAGAGAGAGAGAGAGAGAGAGAGAGAGACTCAGACTCAGACTCAGAACTTTATTACAAAAGGATAAAGGTTTTAGGCAAAGCCTATTCTTCCAACCTGTCCTTTATACAACACATAAAGACAGACGAACATAACAAATAAAAATTCAATCATATAAGATATAGAAATACATTGTATGTATTGCAATACTATGTGCAGTTACGGAATTATATAAGGAGAACTCAAAAATTACAAAATTACATTGACATAGTTAAGCCTTTCATTTAGAGAATTAAGTTGCTCAGATAAGCTACACATCCGTTAACACTAGTACAAAATGTTCAACAAAATAACAATCGAACAAGACATTTCATTCACGAATGATGTGTGAACGGGACTGTCTCTTAAACAATTTCACTGAAGTTGCATTTCTTATCTGTTGGGGGAAGGAGTTCCAGAGAAAAGCTCCCGAGAAGGCTAGGCTCGATTTGTAGAGGTCTATGCGAGGTATAGGAGGGATGATTTTTTGGGACCCATATCTTTTTGTGGCATGTTTGAAATGTGATTGCAAATATTTAGGACAGTCGTCATTTAGAATTTTATACATGAACACAGCCTTGTTTAACGTCAACTGATCTTTCAAGGGGAGGAAATTCAGGAGCTTTAGTTTATCATCCGTGGACTTATTCAAATCATGCAGAATAAGTTTTGCAGCTCGGCGATGCAGGGAATTGAGTCTTTTTAAATGAACATCACTGCAGTTATCCCAAAGTGTCGAAGCGAAGTTTATATGAGGCATTATGTGGGCGTAATAGAACATTTTGAGTGCTTCAGAATCGGCGTAATGCCTTAATTTTGATAACATGTACAACTTATTTGATACTACTTTGCAAATATTACTCAAATGAGTGTGCCATTTCAACTCTTGATCAATGGTAACACCTAATAGTCTATGTTCCTTAACTTGCTGCACTTGAGTTGAACCAACTGACAGTTGTAATAGTAAAGGACTTAACTGGTGTTTTTGTCTCGTGGTTATCACCATACTCTTTGTTTTAATCGGATGAATGATCATTGCATTAGAAACGCACCACTCAGTGATTTCATCCACACTTGTTTGAAGAGAAGAGTTGACGGATTCCAAAGATTTTTGACTGGTGTGAACAGAAGAGTCATCCGCGAAGAACTCACATCTAACTTTTTCATCGGACACATGAAGGGGTAAGTCATTTATATAAATACAGAACAAGATAGGTCCTAATACAGACCCTTGAGGGACACCACTCCTGACAAACTCGTTTGACGAAGTTTTACAGTTAATGGATACATACTGTTTCCGTTTTGAAAGATACGATTAAAAAAAGGCACAGGCGGAGTCGTCTTTTAAATAGCACTTTAGTTTTGTCAGTAGAAGTGAGTGATCTACTAGGTCAAAGGCTTTCTTAAAGTCCAGAAACAACGCTCCCGTTATTTCTGCTTTGTTTATTGCTGACAGCCAAGTCTCGCATAAAGAGCTTAAGGCGGTGTGGCAGGAATGCTTGGAGCGGAATCCAGACTGAAAAGAATGAAACAGATTCATTTGTTCCATATATGCCAGTAGGTGTTTTTGTATGTGCTTTTCTAAGGGTTTAGATAGAACAGGTAAGAGGGAAATAGGTCTAAAGTTGTTTGGGTCTGTAAGATCCTTAGTTTTTGGAAGTGGTAATACCTTTGCACACTTTAAAATAGAAGGGAACACATTTTGTTGTATGCTTAGGTTATAAACATAAGTTAGGGAATCGACAATGTAAGGTAAAGCAAGTTTTAGCAACTTGACTGGAATCTTGTCTGGACCCATTGACTTCTTATTCGCCATTTGTTCTACCAGTTTTCCTACCTCGTGCACTGAGATTGGAGGAATAGAAAATGTGTCAGTTTGAGTCAACTTTTGTTCACAGAATGTTTTTAATTTTTCAAGACAATCATCCGTATCAAGGGAATCATTTTGCTTGAGACAAGATTTTAGGTTGTCTGCTAGCGAAATGAAGTGTTTGTTGAAGTCATTTGGAGATATTTGTGAATGAGAATTGGTTGATCCCTTCCTAGATTTATCAAGAATTTCATTCACTGCTCGCCAGATTGTAGCTGTATCCTTTTTTCCAGAAATTAGTTTATTAAAATATTCAGTCTTTGCTTGTCTCACTGTGTCCAACACTTTATTTTTTTGTAGTTTATATTCTGTTTTCATGTTGCGCTCTTTGAAATGATCACGCATCGCCATAGCCTCGATAATGTCTGAGGTTAACCAAGGGGGGAGCTGGGGATGTTTCACTCTATGCTGACGTAGTGGTGCGTGTTTATCAATTATAGAGCACAAAATATCGTGAAAAATCTTGCAGGCGCTCTCTGCGTCATTACAATTGAATACGCTATAAAATGGGGCTTGGTTAAGGTCAAAGAAGAAGGCAGATTCAACAAAATACTTGAAACTTCTGTATTCGATTGTTGTGTGGCCTTTATGACATGATTTTGGCAATATAAGCGAAATCGAGCAAAACACAGAATGATGGTCACTAAAACTGGAATGCACTACTTGCGCATTTGCAACGATATTCTTATTATCAGTATAAATATGATCAATCAGGGTTGATGAAGTATTTGTTTCTCTTGTATGGGTTTTTACCAGCTGATGAAGACCAAACAGAGCTGTGGTTGAGCACCATGTTGTTTGAGGCCTGGGTAGGTTAATGTTAAAATCGCCAAGCAATACAACATTCTCGTCACGAGCCTTCACTCTGTCCATCATAGAAACAAAATCATCAATCCACCTTGACGTTTCAGCAGGGTTACGATACACATAGCCAATAAGCAAGGGAGAGGATTTGTCATGCTTCAGTTCTAACCACATACATTCAACATTTTCATCTTCAAGATCAGTTCTATGTTTGACAATCCCAGCAATGGACTGATGAACATAAAGAGCGATGCCTGTTTGGCCTACTCGTGCATTGTCCCGTCGCAAAACCGAATAATGCGGAATGTTAACAAGGCTGTCTGAGATACGCGAATCTAGACGCGTTTCACTTACACCGAAGAGCTGTACCCGCTCTGGTTGCTGGTTTAGCAATACACAGACATCATGTACTTTGTTGACTAAATGATAAATATTCACATGCCCTATACGGAGAACAGTGTTTGATGTTGTTGACATTAGAACGAAGTGCAATATTGTAACAAACAGCAGTAATGATACAGGATGAGATAGCAGCACACAAAGGTATGCAATCAACAATAGAGAACAAACTGTTGCTTAAAATGAAGGGTGACCGACAAAAGGCAAAGAAAATCCCACAACAAACAACGGGATACTAGATAATGTAAGCTTAAGTACAAGATGTACAAAATGCTCACAGAAAACAAAAGGACACAAGGTTAAAGCAGTTAAAGCGGAACAGTCCTGGTGAAATTCAGTTAAGGCTGAACAGTTCACAAACTCGGCCCAGAGCCAGTAGTTCATGCAATTATTTAGCACCCAGTAAAGGTTAATACTGTAAAGGATTCGTAACACAAGTCTTGCACAGAGAAGTAGAATCTCTTTTATGCCTCACGTGTTCAGACTTTAATATCGTCGAAGCACCAGCCGCTTGTCCATGGGGATGAAAAAAGCCTATGGCTTCAGGGCACGACACACACAATGCCGTCCCTATTGCGTGAGAGAGAGAGAGAGACAGAGAGAGAGAGAGAGAGTGAACTCGAACTCGAACTCGACCTCGAAAACTGTATTACGGCCGGAGGGATAATAGCATTAGGTTCATACAGAGAGAGAGAGTCTATGTGATAGATGTTTTAATTTGTTTTGCCAACCACGGCGCCAGAAACCAATATATTCCATGACGTCACACAGTGGCTCATGAGAACACTTTGAACAAGCAAAGCAGGACAAAATGTCCATGTGTATGATTCACTAATATCTGTTCATAACACCGTGTCTACTCGTCACAACGTAGGTTTTTCTTATTATCCATGTTTACGCGTATGTTGCGTTTTTTATCCAGCACATTATTAAGGTAAAGATATAGCTCTTCATCAACAAATTTAAAGCCGGACGTACACATGTATCAGCATGTTTAAATGTTTAAAAGGAAATTTGTTCATATAAGACATAATAGGAAGTGTAAACTATTCTGAATTATATTAACAATGGATAATCACAACCCATACATGTATTGCCAATGTAATCCAATAATGTATTTGTTGAGAGTTTTCAATTGTACTTAATGTAATCTTGTTTCCGCTGTCACTCTAACTTATATAAACAACTGCAGTGGGTTTTGTTTTACCTGGAATTAAAGTTGTGTTCCCAAAATATAATTATTTTTGATTCTGATCGGGTTGTTTTTTCTCTAGGACACTGTCCCACGAATGTAGCTCGGCTTTCTCAAATGAAAACGCTGATACTGATTTAACTGCAGCATAGCTGTATCACATTAGAAACGAATTCTGACATTTGGCGTCCAACTGTTTCTTGTGTTATACAAAAACTATGGTTGTTCAAATGCACATCTTTCGTCAATATAATCACATTAACATACAAAGAAACAAGTCGTGTAAGGAGAAACTACAACATTTAGTCAATCTGTCGAACTCACAAAATGAAACTGAACGTACCGCATTTTTTTTCTTCACAAAGACAATACAGCTTCGTCAATCCACTGACAAGGCAAGGAAATCTCTCACTTTTCATGTGCAAATCGAAGTGAAATTGACAAGCCAGTGTAGCACAGTAACGTATTGCTCTAAGCAGGAAAGCACGCTTTTCTATACTTTTGTTCCCTTTTTCAGCTTGTTTTTAATACAAACATATTATATCGATATGTTTTTGAAATCAGGAAATACCTAATTAACCTTTTTGGGTTAATTGTGATCCCATTTTTAGAGTAAAGATGACAAAATATATTTTTAGATTCAGAATTTGATGAAGAATACGGTGCAATCATTGTCAAATCTGTTTGCGAAATTTTGGTTTTAATTACAACTTTAATGAGCAAATTAATCAATTAATTCTGTAGCTTCGGAGCTGCAATGCCATTCCATAGAGCGGACTTCATCAAGGATTGCTTTACCAAAATGCCAACCATTTTGGTTGAAAAATTAAAGCGTGACAGTGCGCCTCAACTTTTAAAAAAGCCGAATATGACGTCATCAAAGACAAAAAAAGAAAAACATGTCTGGGGATATCATACCCAGGAACTCTCATGTAAAGTTTCATGAAGACCGGTCAAGTAGATTTATCTGAATTGCTCTACACACACACACACACACACACACACACACACACACACACACACACACACACACACACACACACATGTATACATATGTATACGCCACACCCTCATCTCGATTCCCAGTCAATGTTAAAACATTTAGTTATGACTTGAATAAATGTAAAAACAACAGACAAAAAAAAGAATGAATGAAAACATTAATGAATAAATGAATTCATTAATCCATCCATCATCCATCCATCAACCAATCAATCAATCAATCTATGTATTCTAAAACTGATTTTTGTTTTTATGTACAATTTTCATTCAATTTTCTTTTCATGTTTGCTTGCTTTTCATTTAAACTGTACCCTCCCCAATCACATAATTCACCTCCCCCACCTTTTAAACGGAGACAGACAGTATTCCTCAGATTTGAACAGGAACATTTTTTCCACCGTACACTCGTTCATTAAACGTTCAGGCCGCTTTGGGTAAATCAGAATAAATGCTCTACAAGCCGGACAACAACTTTAACTTCTGCACATCTCCTACCCATCCTTCTTTTTTTATTCGTCTTCTTTCCCTCCTTCCTTCCTTTACTGTCTTTCTTTATCATCATTATGCAACGTTCATTACGTTATTAATAGATTTGGTTTATTGAGACAACTTTTTCAGCCGTTACCGCCTTATGTTGTACTGTCATGCAGGAACACCACTATAAGCTTCTAGCTTGTTGCTGTTTCTGTGAACTTCTATATATATATACGACTTGTGTCTGTGTGTGTGTCTGTGTATCTGTGTATTTGCACGGCCAAAGTTCTCGATGGATCTGCTTCAAATTTGGTGGGCTTATTCAGAGAGACCCCGGACACAACCTCATCGATGAGATATTTCAACACGTGCTCTCAGCGCGCAGCGCTGAACCGATTTTGGTTCCACCTCAGCTATTTTGGTTCCACCTCAGCTACCCGGGCCCCCATACCGACACACCATAGCCGCTACACCACATCACAACGCCAAAGTTCTCGGTGGATCTTTTTCAAATTTGGACACCGTATTCAGCTACACCCCGGACACAATATCATCGATGAGATATTTCAACACGTGCTCTCAGCGCGCAGCGCTGAACTGATTTTGGTTTTTGTGTTCATTTCACCATTATAAGTAACTCTTCCTTATCTTCTCCAGTGTTTGGCGTTTATCTCCCTTCCTTCGTGTGGCTTTCCCGTTTGTAAGTTACTATTACTATTTTTAGAATGTCACTGCGCTGTCCACTGCGCTGTCCACAACGCTTCCCTTGCACCCGTAAGTTGTTCTTACTGTCAAAGTGAAAAGGTCGAATCAATTTATAGCCACGCGAAAAATACACTCTCACCTATCTCTATATATTTATAGATACAGATATGCATATATATATACGGCTTCTCTGTGTGTGTGTGTGTTTGTGTGTGTGTGTGGGCAAAAACCTGTGTATTGTAGAGTTCTGTTTGTGATGTGGTCTAGCGGCTATTGTCTGTCTGCCCTCTTGGATGGCAATCCAGAGTCCCAAGAAAGTATCGACAACAAATATAAACAGCTAAGATCAAACCTGCTGAATGCAATGGAATTGTCAATCCCCAAAACAAAACCTTTTATCGGACCCAGTAGAACTGATCAGAGCCCATGGTGGACAGAAGAATGCAGAACAGCCATCAGGTTAAAAAGAACTGCAAAAGAGAAGTATGATCGCTTCAGGTCTGCACAAAACCACAACAATATGAAATCAACTGAAGAACAATGTGACAAAATTATAGACAAAGCAAAAAAAGAATATTTTGAAAACATGTCCAGCAAAGTGAGCGATTACAGAGATGCTGGAAAAATTTGGACCAAAATAAGGAAATTCAAATGCAGACACAAGCAGGCTGAACGTCCTCTTATGCACGAAGGAAAAAAATATGAAAGCCTTCCTGAAAAAGCAGAACTGTTTGCAGATATTTTTGCAGCAGCAAGCCAAACAGATAAACTGTTATGTGAGCAGGAACTCTTCCGTAAGAAGTGGGAGGATAAACAGGACTTAAACGACCCAGAACTCAACCCTTCCTTAAAAATAAATGCTCCCTTATCCATTCAAGAACTGAAAACGGCTATAGCATCGGTGACAAAAGTCCGATCCGCCTGTGGTTCTGATCCAATAAACTATCAGGTCATACAACA
Source organism: Littorina saxatilis (assembly GCF_037325665.1). NCBI lineage: Eukaryota > Metazoa > Mollusca > Gastropoda > Littorinimorpha > Littorinidae > Littorina > Littorina saxatilis. Next base: position 9,848,700 of record NC_090253.1, read on the forward strand.
TTTACCAAACCAAGGATTAAATCTTTTACTGGATTTTTATTCAACATGCTGGAAGTCTGGCCTGATTCCCTCAGCTTGGAAAGAGGCTGTTGTGATCCCCATTTTAAAGCCTGGAAAACCAAGAGCTGACCCTTCCAACTGGCGCCCTATATCTCTGACCTCCCATCTGAGCAAAATCTATGAAAGAATACTAAAATCCAGACTAGAAGATGAAATGGAAAGAAAAAAGGTAATACCCCTGTGCCAAGCCGGTTTCCGTCGAGGCAGGGGTGTCTCGGATCACATTGTAAAACTGTCCTCCAAAATTAAGAAAGCTCTCTCACGCAAGAAGTCTCTCTTTGCTGTCTTTTTTGACATCAAAAAAGCCTATGATACAGTATGGCACCAACGATTGTTGTTCAAATTGAAGCAATTAGGCATCAGTGGTAATATGTTTCAATACATAAAAAGCTTTCTACTAAACAGATCCTTTCAAACTGATTATAAAGGTGCCAAATCATCCACTCGCAAAGTTGACATGGGAGTGCCACAGGGCTCAGTAATAGCACCACTGCTTTTTAGCATTATGCTGCATGACATATCGACAATTAAAACACATGGAGCCGAACTGACGCTTTATGCGGATGATATTGCTCTATGCAAAGAGTATCAAAACAAAACCTATAAAACAGAACACAAATTCTCTAAAGAGTGGCAAACAGCTATAGATAACATTGCGAACTATATGCGGGAGAATGGCTTCACTCTCTCTGCCGAGAAAACTGTATTCGTTGTCTTTACAAACCGAAAACTGGAAGATCGAGAAAATATACAGTTCTCACTAGATAAATCTGTTGTCTCACCCAGTCAGCAGGTGAAATATCTGGGCGTACTTTTCACCTCAAATGGACTATGGACTGCTCACTTAAAGTATCTCTTAAGCAAAGCAAATAAGACCATCAACCTTCTTAAAATACTGGCTGCCCAACCATGGGCAAAGTGCCCAGTTATTCTAACAAACATCACCAGAGCTCTTATAAGATCAAGACTATCATATGGACAGGAGGCCTACTTCTCGTCGGCTCGAAAATGGCTTGATAAGCTACAGTCAGCGGAGTGTCGTGCTCTTCGGCTTGCCCTCGGACACCCAAGGCATTCAAAGCAGGCCATTGTATACCACCAAGCAGGATTCCTCCCTCTTGACATGTGGCGGCGTAAGTGCTGCGCAGATTACAATGTTCGAGCCAACACAGTGCAAAACTCAACAAAAGAGGAGCTACAACCGCATTACAATCATATCCAAAACAAAAAGGCCCACTTTGGCACTACTTTCTCCTCACTGGCTCAATTCAATGCTTCACTCTTTAGTGAAATCAGTGTCGACCCAAATGATGTGGCCCAAAACCCCATATCTCGTGATCCCTCATGGACAATGAAAGAAATGAATTTTGACACAGAATATTGCACAGCCAGAAAGGATGATCAGTTATTACTCAGGACACAAGCCCTTGAGCACATTGACACTGTATACAAAGGCCATGTTCATGTTTACACAGACGGGTCAGTGTTGGATGACAAGAAGGCTGGCGCAGCTTTTGTAATCCCCAGCGATGGCATGACTGGGAAATTTAAACTGTGCAACAGAAACTCGATCTTCTCAGCTGAGCTCCTTGCCATCTGCATGTCGCTTGTTCATCTCAATCTCAAGAACACTCCTCCTCAAAAGATAGCTATATTCTCTGACTCCAAAGCAGCCATTGAAGCATTAAGATCTAACAAAAGATCAAAAAGACATGATCTTGTCATTGCCATAAAGGAGCTGGCAAATAAAATTATAAAAAAAGGAAGCGAGATTAACCTGGTCTGGTGTCCAGCACACGTGAACGTGCCTGGCAACGAGAAAGCGGACAAAGCCGCTAAAGAAGCTGCCCAAGGCATAGGCGCCTCCGAGGTAGACCTGCCATTGTCTGCTTCTGAGATCAGTAGCCTTACAGACTCTCTTCTCTGGAGAGAATGGAGGAACAAATATATGCACAAGGCTATAAGCTCTGGCTGGCTCATTCGGGAAGCCCCATCAAAACAGATGAACACCTATAATGCATGCCCACGTGTAATAAAAAGGATTAACCGCCTAAGGGCAGAAGCTGGGAATTACCAATTTCTAGAGCTTAAATGCACCTGTCAATCCGACCTCACCATTGCTCATTTGACTTTGGAGTGTGATTTGAACTCATGCCACTTTCAACCCCTGACTCAGTTTATAAACTCAAATAGAAATATTCTGCCAAATACCTCAAAGGAAAAATTAAGCTATCTTTTAAGTTTTAATAAAGACCTTGGGTGGCAAGGTCCCAAACTTATCGCTGGACTTATGCACACGCACCCACTTGGTCCCTGGATATGAAGAGACGTTGCTGCGGCTGACGCCATTGCTTCTCATACAGCTACTATATATTTTTATCAGAACTTTTAAAAATACCATTTTATATCCAAGTATCTCTTAACACCATTTTTAATTAGATGAGCGAGAGTGTGCGGGGGGCGGGAGGGTGGTGAACCACTGTACATAAAGGGAAAGTTTGTGTGCGTGCCTGTGTGTGTTCTTAATCTAAGACAAATGTCGCCAATGTTTTTACAGAGTGACGTTAAATAAACGATTTTATCATCATCTGTCTGTGAGGAACAAATATATGCACAAGGCTATAAGCTCTGGCTGGCTCATTCGGGAAGCCCCATCAAAACAGATGAACACCTATAATGCATGCCCACGTGTAATAAAAAGGATTAACCGCCTAGGGCAGAAGCTGGGAATTACCAATTTCTAGAGCTTAAATGCACCTGTCAATCCGACCTCACCATTGCTCATTTGACTTTGGAGTGTGATTTGAACTCATGCCACTTTCAACCCCTGACTCAGTTTATAAACTCAAATAGAAATATTCTGCCAAATACCTCAAAGGAAAAATTAAGTTATCTTTTAAGTTTTAATAAAGACCTTGGGTGGCAAGGTCCCAAACTTATCGCTGGACTTATGCACACGCACCCACTTGGTCCCTGGATATGAAGAGACGTTGCTGCGGCTGACGCCATTGCTTCTCATACAGCTACTATATTTTTATCAGAACTTTTAAAAATACCATTTTATATCCAAGTATCTCTTAACACCATTTTTAATTAGATGAGCGAGAGTGTGCGGGGGGCGGGAGGGTGGTGAACCACTGTACATAAAGGGAAAGTTTGTGTGCGTGCCTGTGTGTGTTCTTAATCTAAGACAAATGTCGCCAATGTTTTTACAGAGTGACGTTAAATAAACGATTTTATCATTATCTGTCTGTATGTTCTGGCATGTGAGAAGCCACAGCAGATAATATAGGGCTAAGAAATAAGCTCTAAAATTCTCAATCCCGTTTGACAGGACTTCGCCTTCAAAGGTGATTGTGGTGAACCGCCACGCTGTCTGTCTCTGTCTCGCGCCGTTCACCCCAAATTCCCGTTTCTGAGTTACTATTTTTAGAATGTCACTGCGCTGTCCAGAACGCTTCCCTTGCACCCGTAAGTTGTTCTTACTGTCAAAGTGAAAAGGTCGAATCAATTTATAGCCACGCGAAAAATACACTCTCACCTATCTCTATATAATTATAGAGATAGATATACGTATAGGTTACAACACGAGTGGTTTTTTATATGGCTTGTATTTCAGTCAAGACCCAGCGGATGAATATCATCGGGAGACACGAGCCTCTGGCGAGTGGCTCTCGATTGATATTCCCGCTGGGTCTTGACTGAAATACAAGCCATATAAAAAACCACGAGTGTTGTAATCTGTATATCCCATTCTACCATCAAACACAAAGTGTAGACTACTAGCGGCACTGTTGCGATCTGTGCAGGGTAAAACTGTTGCCAGCGAGACTTAGCCCTTTTGCAACCTTAAACTAAGTGACCGTCGCTGAAAAAATAAAACGAATGAGTGCATCGATAAGTACGCGGTAACACTACTTTCAGACCATTTAAAAGCTTTAAGTAAAGGTTCATAAGTTGCAAGAAAGTAATGAAGTCGAATAGAAATTAATTTAGTTGAAGCGCACAATTCTTTTGTTTTGCGTTTCAATTCAGGTCGGCAGAACGGGCGAAACGGGTTTGGGCGGTACCCATTTGGCTTACTCGATTCAAAATCGATTCCACGTTGTTTTTCTCGAACGTGTGTAATTAGGCTTATTGACAGAGAAGCAAATTTTAGGGAACAAATATGTAGGTTTAGATTTAACCATTTGCTCCCTATTTGAAATGTATCTACGTGATAAACTGTTTTGCGAGTGTGTTTGCATGGATGAACTTAAACTGGTATGGGCGTGAGGAAAACGCGACCGACACGTCTGTCACCGCCGATTGATTGCATTTTGAAGGAATATGACTGGATTACGGAAAAATATGTGGACTTACTGCAGAGCCAGGCAAAAGAGTAGACTTGCTCGCAAAACACGTGAAACAGCCGATGTTTGATAGCTGAAGGCGCACACCAAAACACACTACCGACAGATTCTCAAAAGTCGTCTGCTAACGATGCAAGGGGAGGGTACTCGTGTTTTTGTTTTGGTTCGCTAGCATCTGGTTATCTTGTAAGTTGAATGTTCGTTTTTTTCGACCTGCATTGCTTTCATAATGAAAGAAACTTTTGCTTATTGCATCTCATACATCAGATCAGTTCTGAGATTCATTTTTGCGTGCAACTGATATGGTTTTCTGAGCCGTGCAATACGATTTTAGAACTTCATACAAATGTGTCACATTGTTCGGCGCGAGGTCAAAGGTCGGGAGGAAAGTAGTCCTTTGCCCAAATCGGAATCTGCACTATCATATATTTTTTGGAGTCCATGATGTATTTATTGAGCTATAAAAATACAACATATATACCCATACTGAAGTAACAGAGACAAAGAAGGGAGGTCATGGGATATATATATATATATACGGCTTCTCTGTGTGTGTGTTTGTGTGTGTGTGTGTGGGCAAAAACCTGTGGATTGTAGAGTTCTGTTTGTGATGGGGTCTAGCGGCTTTTGTCTGTCTGTATGTTCTGGCATTTGAGAAGCCACAACAGATAATATAGGGCTAAGAAATAAGCTCTAAAATTCTCAATCCCGTTTGACAGGACTTCGCCTGCAAAGGTGATTGTGATGAACCGCCACGCTGTCTGTCTCTGTCTCGCGATTCACCCCGGCGAAGCCGGGTATTCCTCTAGTTGTATATACATGTCATGATTGTAACCTTTGTTAAAATAAACTTATGTTTAAACCAATCAATCAATCAATCGATTGCAAGACACAGTGGACGGAACAAACTCTTTGCATCTGAACACCAGAAAGCAGAATGTGCGTGGGGCATGTGTGGACAAACCGCCACAACACTCCAAGACGTGAGCACAGAGACATCCAGCGATCTCACGCACTGAACTTCTGCGGGTTGTTTTATTATCACACCGGGCACTTTCTTTGACTGTTATTGAAAACAGACACAAGTAGATATTTTATCGCGTTTATAAATAGGCCTTAGCTTTGTAAATACGTACAAAACGAAACACTCTCCTTGGCAATTTCAAACATTGGTAATGCTGAGATCAGCAGTCCTACACACCTTGTTAGAACCACTCTCCAAAACGGCGTTGACAAGAGTTTGAGTGAATTCAAAACAATCATTGTGACGGTCACACAGTGTCACACGGTTTTAAAGGGCGCTATGGAGACCAAATACACAAACCGTTTTCTTCTTGGCTGTCAACACTGTAAGTCTGCCTGGAGAGAGAGAGAGAGAGAGAGAGAGAGAGAGAGAGAGAGAGAGAGAGAGAGAGAGAGAGAGAGAGACACCGAGAAACAAAGACAGAGACAGCGAGAGAGAGAGAGAGAGAGAGAGAGAGAGAAACAAAGACAGAGACAGCGAGAGAGAGAGAGAGAGAGAGAGAGAGAGAGACAGACAGACAGACAGACAGACAGACAGACAGACAGAGACAGAGAGAGAGTGACAGAGAAAGAGAGAGAGAGATAGAGAGAGATTTATGTATATGATAGATGTTTCATTCTGTTTTGCCAACCGCAGCGCCAGGAACAAATGAATTGTATGACGTCACATGTACACCGTGGCTCATGACAACACATTGAACGAGTAAAGCGGAACACAGATGTGAGCTTGGGAACGACAGTTACGGTACACATGCACTTTTGTGCATCCGTGTGAACTCGTGGTACCTCTATGCTATCGAGGATTCAAACCTGTACTATCGGGGATCCATTAAGGTTTCCGAGACTGTTTCGTTTCTATTGAATTGGTCTCGCGGAAGAGCCGATTCTAAAATTTGCATAGGTAAAACGATCGCTTTTTTGGTACAAGCCTCTGGAGTAAATTTTGTGATTAATGTTTTTGTGAACAAGAAACAATTGACGGGTGGCTTTATTCCATCTCCCTTTTTCCCTCCGCCGCGATGTAAATTTGAATAATTGAAGGTGACGTTAGACACTAACTAAAGAAAGTGGGGGTGCCCGACACCCCTCGAGTTGAATATGTGTTAATCTTGTGACACCGGCGCGCAGGATGTGGACGCTAAAACTGTCTTTTTGATTGAAATATTTGAGGGAAGAAGACGTGTATTTTGTGCGTGTTTCCGATGCCGTTGTGTGACATGTCTGTCACGGGCTGAAATCTTTTCGGGATGTGAGAATTCTTTTGCTGGTAGGTTAATACAATTTTCTTTCTGTAAATGGGTAAGCAGTGAGAAGAATAGTATGCTGCTTGGGGAAAGGATTTATTTGAATGTTCAAGTAGATTGTTTTGTGAGTTGGAATGTTTGGGAAGACTTTTGTTTGTTGAATGCTTTAGAAAACCGTTGTTTGAGAGAACGGTATTGTAGGCATGTTATTTGGTAGGAATGATGTGTTTTGTTGTTCAACGAGTTAGCTTGTGGTATTTGAAATTGTTGATTTGTTTACGTATGCTTACGGCGTGCATTCTGTGGTTTGCAGGATGTCGGAGCGTGCGACGGGGTTCTTTCTTTCTAGAGGGGTGTAGTTAGATTCAGGTCTTTTCTTTTTAGAGGGGTGTAGTTAGATTCAGTTAGTTCTTTTTAGCTGGGTTCAGTAGACGTGTTTTTTTAGCTGGGTTCAGTAGACGGGTTTTTTAGCTGGGTTTTAGTTTCGTTAGGTTTTCGTAGATTAGATTTCGTTAGAGGGGAGCAGTTAGTTTTAGTGGAGGGATTTTGGTCAGGTTTTGTTAGAGTTTTTGTAGATTTGGGTTTTTTTTTGAAGAATTGTCCCAGCGAAGCTGGAGGTATCCCGTGAACGCTATACTGTAATCGATTTGAGAAATGTGCACACCGAATAATACATGATAAAGAAGGATTCGTTGTGCCCGGCTACGTGCTACAGTTGGAGATGGAAGTTCACCAAAAATGGGGACCATACTAACAAAAATACGGTGGGTAAAATAGGCGCCCCCATTTTTTCAGCAAACGCCACCCCAGGCCGCTTTGGACGGGTAGAAATTCCGTAGTTTCCAAGTCTATGGATAAAGCTCGCGTAAGAAGAATACGTCACGGTCGAAAGTCTTTGACGTCAATTAATGCATCATGACGTCATGCCTCCCTGTAGTCTTTTTCTCTCGCGCAGTGTGTGTGTTTGTGTTCATTTTGTGCACATGTGTTAGTGTTACTCTGTGTGTGTGTGTGTGTGTGTGTGTGTGTGTGTGTGTGTGTGTGTGTGTGTGTGTGTGTGTGTGCGTGCGCGCACGCGTGCATTAGTCTGTACTCGTATGTGTGTGGTGTGTGTGTATTTGTGTGTGTGTGTGTGTGTGTGTGTGTGTGTGTGTGTGTGTGTGTGTGTGCGTGCGCACGCGTGCATGAGTCTGTACTCGTGTGTGTGTAAGTGTGTGTGTGGGCATAAGTGTATGTGTGTGCGTGTATGTGTGTTTGTTTGTAAAGGTGTGCATGTCCGTCTGTCCATATGTGCGTATGGGTGTGTGTTTTGAGTGTATGGAGTTTTTTGTTAGAGAGTGCGTGCGTGCGTGTGTGTGTGTGTGCGTGCGTGCGTGTGTGTGTGTGACTTGGTGTGTGTGTGTGTGTGTGTGTATGTGTGTGTGTGTTTGAGAGAGAGAGAGAGTGTGTGTGTGTGTGTGTGTGAATGTGTGTGTGTGCATGAGTTTGTGTGTATGTTTGTGTGTGTATGAGTGTGTATATGTGTTTGTTTGTAAAGGTGTATGTGTCCGACTGTCTATGTGCGTATTTGTTTGTTTGTTTGCTCAACGCCCAGCCGACCACGAAGGGCCATATCAGGGCGGTGCTGCTTTGACATATAACGTGCGCCACACACAAGACAGAAGTCGCAGCACAGGCTTCATGTCTCACCCAGGCACATTATTCTGACACCGGACCAACCAGTCCTAGCACTAACCCCATAATGCCAGACGCCAGGCGGAGCAGGCACTAGATTGCCAATTTTAAAGTCTTAGGTAAGTGTATGTGTGTGCGTGTATGTGTGTTTGTTTGTAAAGGTGTGTATGTCCGTCTGTCCATAATGCGTATGGGTGAGTGTTTTGTGTGTATGAAGTTTTTTTGTGAGAGTGAGTGAGTGCGTGTTAGTGAGTGTGTGCATGTGTGTGTGTGTGACTTTGGGTGTGTGTGTGTGTGTGTGTGTGCGTGGGTGTGTGTGTGTGGGTGTGTGTGTGTGTGTGTTTGAGAGAGAGAGAGTGTGTGTGTGCATGAGTTTGTGTGTATGTTTGTGTGTGTATGAGTGTGTATATGTGTTTGTTTGTAAAGGTGTGTGTGTCCGACTGTATGTGCGTATTTGTTTGTGCGTATGTACAGTGTGTGTGTGTGTGTGTGTGTGTGTATGTGTGTGTCTGTTTGTATAAGAGAGAAAGAGAGAGAGAAAGAGAGAGAGAGAGTGGGTGGGTGTGTGTATGTGTGTGTGTGCGTAAGTGTATATGTGTGTGTATGTGTGTTTGTTTGTAAAGGTGTTTATGTCCGTCTGTCTATATGTGCGTATGGGGGTGTGTTTTGTGTGTATGAAGTGTGTGTGAGAGAGTGAGTGAGTGCGTGTGAGTGAGTGTGTACTGTGTGTACGTGTGTGACTTGGGGTGTGTGTGTGTGTGTGAGTGTGTGTGTGTGTGTTCGTGTGTGTGTGTGTTTGAGAGAGAAAGAGAGAGAGTAAGAGAGAGGTTTGTCTTTCGCTGGGGTATGCAGTGCCTTGGCGTTGCACATCTACTTAATTTTTAGGTTGTTTTTTTTAGATTTCGTTTGTTTTAGATTAGAGTCTCATTGTGGTTTTTTGGATTAAAGTTGAGAGTGAGGATTTAGAGTAGAGTGTAGTTTGGGGGAAGGATTTAGTGTGTTTTTAAAGGGTAGCTTTAGAGGGAGAATTTAGAATGTAGTTTTAGAGTGAAGAGTTGAGAGCGTTGTTTTTTTGGAGTTGTTTAGTCCTATAGTAATACATTGAAAGTTTTGTATTTGAAAGTAAACCCCCGTTATCCCACACATTCCCCATTTCATCGTATGGAATAAAAGAACCTGGTAATATAACTTGTGTCGTTTGCTTGAGTGTTTGAGCTCGGTAAGAAAGAGTAAAGTAAATTGGCACTCGGTTACACACTATTCATTTGTATGATTCACTAATGTATTTTTATAACACCGTGTCTACTCATAACAACGTTGGGTTTTCTCAATATCTTATGCGCATGCTGCAATTGTTTCCAGCAAGTCCCTTCACGTTGAAAACCTTATACATTAATGAGCAAAATGTTTTAATCCCAGCGAAGCTGGAGGTATCCCGTGAACGCTATACTGTAATCGATTTGAGAAATGTGCACACCGAATAATACATGATAAAGAAGGATTGGTTGTGCCCGGCTACGTGCTACAGTTGGAGATGGAAGTTCACCAAAAATGGGGACCATACCAACAAAAATACGGTGGGTAAAATAGGCGCCCCCATTTTTTCAGCAAACGCCACCCCAGGCCGCTTTGGACGGGTAGAAATTCCGTAGTTTCCAAGTCTATGGATAAAGCTCGCGTAAGAAGAATACGTCACGGTCGAAAGTCTTTGACGTCAATTAATGCATCATGACGTCATGCCTCCGTGTAGTCTTTCTCTCTCGCGCAGTGTGTGTGTTTGTGTTCATTTTGTGCACATGTGTTAGTGTTACTGTGTGTGTGTGTGTGTGTGTGTGTGTGTGTGTATTTGTGTGTGTGTGTGTGTGTGTGCGCGCACGTGTGCATGAGTCTGTACTCGTATGTGTGTGGTGTGTGTGTATTTGTGTGTGTGTGTGTGTGTGCGTGCGCACGCGTGCATGAGTCTGTACTCGTGTGTGTGTAAGTGTGTGTGTGGGCATAAGTGTATGTGTGTGCGTGTATGTGTGTTTGTTTGTAAAGGTGTGCATGTCCGTCTGTCCATATACATGTGCGTATGGGTGTGTGTTTTGTGTGTATGAAGTTTTTTGTTAGAGAGTGTGTGAGTGCGTCTGAGTGAGTGTGTGTGTGTGTGTGTGTGTGTGTGTGTGTGTGTGTGTGTGTGTGTTTGAGAGAAAGAGAGAGTGTGTGTGTGTGTGTGTGTGTGTGTGAATGTGTGTGTGCATGAGTTTGTGTGTATGTTTGTGTGTGTATGAGTTTGTATATGTGTTTGTTTGTAAAGGTGTGTGTGTCCGACTGTCTATGTGCGTATTTGTTTGTTTGTTTCCTTAACGCCCAGCCGACCACGAAGGGACATATCAGGGCGGTGCTGCTTTGACATAACGTGCGCCACACACAAGACAGAAGTCGCAGCACAGGCTTCATGTCTCACCCAGTCACATTATTCTGACACCGGACCAACGAGTCCTAGCACTAACCCCATAATGCCAGACGCCAGGCGGAGCAGCCGCTAGATTGCCAATTTTAAAGTCTTAGGTATGACCCGGCCGGGGTTCGAACCAACGACCTCCCGATCACGGGGCGGACGCCTTACCACTTGGCCAACCGTGCCGGTCTATGTGCGTATACTGAGTGTGTGTTTTGTGTGTATGAGATTTGTGTGAGTCAATGTGTGTGTGGGTGTGTGTGTGTGTGTGTGAGCGTATGTACAGTGTGTGTGTGTGTGTGTGTCTGTTTGTATAAGAGAGAGAGAGAGAGAGAGAAAGAGAGAGAGAGAGTGGGTGGGTGTGTGTATGTGCGTGTGCGTAAACTTGTGTATGTGTGTTCGTTTGTAAAGGTGTTTATGTCCGTCTGTCTCTATGTGCGTATGGGGGTGTGTTTTGTGTGTATGAAGTGTGTGTGAGAGAGTGAGTGAGTGCGTGTGAGTGTGTATGTGTGTACGTGTGTAACTTGGGGTGTGTGTGTGTGCGTGTGTGTGTGTGTGTGTGTGTGTAAGAAAGACTGAGAGAGAGGGAGAAAGAGTGTGTGTGTGTGAATGTGTATGTGCATGAGTTTGTGTGTATGTTTGTGTGTGTATGAGTGTGTATATATGTGTTTGTTTGTAAAGGTGTGTGTGTCCGTCTGTCTATGTGCGTATTTGTTTGTTTGTTTGCTTAACGCCCAGCCGACCACGAAGGGCCATAATTATCAGGGCGGTGCTGCTTTGAGATATATTATATACCGTGCGCCACACACAAGGCAGAAGTCGCAGCACAGGCTTCATGTCTCACCCAGTCACATTATTATGACACCGGACCAACCAGTCCTAGCATGCACTAACCCCATAATGCCAGACGCCAGGCGGAGCAGCCACTAGATTGCCAATTTTAAAGTCTTATGTATGACCCGGCCTGGACGGTTCTAACCCACGACCTCCCGATCACGGGGCGGACGCCTTACCACTAGGCCAACCGTGTATGTGCGTATGAGTGTGTGTTTTGTGTGTATGAGATTTGTGTGAGTCAATGTGTGTGTGTGTGTGGGTGTGGGTGTGTGCGTGCGTACATGCGTGCGTATGTAAATGTGTGTGTGGGTGTGGGTGTGGGTGTGTGTCTGTCAGTTGTATAAGAGAGAAAGAGAGAGAAAGAGAGAGAGAGTGGGTGGGTGGGTGTGTGTTTGTGCGTGTGCGTAAGTGTATGTGTGTGTATGTGTGTTTGTTTGTAAAGGTATGTATGTCCGTCTGTCTTTTTCTGAAAACGACGTTAAACACCAAATAAAGAAAGAAAGAAAGAATGTGCGTATGAGGGTGTGTTTTGTGTGTATGAAGTGTGTGTGAGAGCGTGAGTGAGTGCGTGTGAGTGAGTGTGTATGTGTGTACGTGTGTAACTTCAGTGGGGTATGTGTGTGTGTGTGTTCGTGTGTGTGTGTGTTTGAGAGAGAGACAGAGAGAGAGAGAGAGGGGTTTGTCTTTCGCTGGGGTATGCAGTGCCTTGGCGTTGCACATCTACTTAATTGAATTGTTTTATACACAAGTTAGGTAAGTATTCTCAATGCAATGACCATCATCACAACAATATACCTTCGTCAATCCCCCGCGGCAAGGAAATCGCTGACACTTTTCACGTGAAACTAAGACATACTAAAATTGACAAGCCAGTAAAACCCGCTTTTCTGTGTTCTTGTTAATTTATCCCAGCGAAGCTGGAGGTATCCCACGAACGCATTTTCATACCGATAATACATGATAAAGAAGGATTCTTTGTGCCCGGCTACGGGCTTCAGTTGGAGATGGAAGTTCACCAAAAATTGGGACCGTACTAACAAAAATACGGTGGGTGCAATAGGCGCCCCCATTTTTTGAGCAAACGCCACCCAAGACCGCTTTGGACGGGTAGAAATTCTGTATTTTCCAAGACTTGGTGTGTGTGGTTGTTCAAGACTATGGATAAAGCTCGCGTAAGAAGATTACGTCACGGTCAAAAGTCTTTTTCTCTCGCGCGGTGTGTGTGTGTGTGTGTGTGTGTGTGTGTGTGTGTGTGTGTGTGTGTGTGTGTGTGTGTGTGTGTGTGTTCATTTTGTGCACATGTGTTAGTGTTAGTGTTAGTGTTAGTGTATGTGTGTGTGTGTGTGTGTGTCTGTGGGTGTGTGCGTGTGTGTGTGTGCATGAGTCTGTACTCGTGTGTGTGTGTGTGTGTGTGTGTGTGTGTGTGTGTGTGTGTGTGTGTGTGTGTGAAAGACTGAGAGAGAGGGAGAAAGAGTGTGTGAATGTGTGTGTGCATGAGTTTGTGTGTATGTTTGTGTGTGTATGAGTATGTATATGTGTTTGTTTGTAAAGGTGTGTGTGTCCGTCTGTCTATGTGCGTATTTGTTTGTTTGTTTGCTTAACGCCCAGCCGACCACGAAGGACCATAATTATCAGGGCGGTGCTGCTTTGTGATATAACGTGCGCCACACACAAGGCAGAAGTCGCAGCACAGGCTTCATGTCTCACCCAGTCACATTATTCTCACACCGGACCACCCAGTCCTAGCATGCACTAACCCCATTATGCCAGACGCCAGGCGGAGCAGCCACTAGATTGCCAATTTTAAAGTCTTAGGTATGACCCGGCCTGGGTTCTAACCCACGACCTCCCGATCACGGGGCGGACGCCTTACCACTAGGCCAACCGTGTAAGTGCGTATGAGTGTGTGTTTTGTGTGTATGAGATTTGTGTGAGTCAATGTGTGTGTGTGTCTGTGTCTGTGGGTGTGTGCGTGCCGGTACATGCGTGCGTATGTACATGTGTGTGTGTGTGTGTGTGTGTGTGTGTGTGTGTGTGTGGGTGTGTGTCTGTTTGTATAAGAGAGAAAGAGAGAGAGAGAGAATGGGTTGGTGTGTGTTTGTGCGTGTGCGTAAGTGTGTGTGTGTGTGTGTGTGTGTGTGTGTGTATGTGTGTTTGTTTGTAAAGGTGTGTATGTCCGTCTGTCTATATGTGCGTATGGGGGGGTGTTTTGTGTGTATGAAGTGTGTGTGAGAGAGTGAGTGAGTGCGTGTGAGTGAGTGTGTATGTGTGTACGTGTGTAACTTGGGGGGTGTGTGTGTGTGTGTGTGTGTGTTCGTGTGTGTGTGTGTTTGAGAGAGAGAGAGAGAAAGAGAGAGAGAGAGAGAGAGAGAGAGAGAGAGAGGTTTGTCTTTCGCTGGGGTATGCAGTGCCTTGGCGTTGCACATCTACATAATTTAGCTTGTTTTTAATCCAAAAATAACATATCTATATCTTTTTGGAATCAGAGAACAATACAGAATAAAATGAAATCATTTTGAATCGATTACGACGATTGTAATTTTAATTAGAATTTTCAGGTTTTTTTATGACCAAACTCATTTACTAATATTTAAATTTCCAAGCTCTCATGCAATCCAATAGTCCAGGATTCGTCAAAGATGGCTCAACCAAAATGTCAATCAATTTGATCAAAGAAATAAGGATGTGACACAAAAAGCCGGAAATGCTTAAAGCCCGCTTCTAACTACAGCCGAACCAAGCCGAACTAGGTCGGCGAACGTTCGGCGAATATTCACCGTGCCTGGTTCGGTGTACTAACTAGTGGCGAAATGTATCGGTGGCACCGGTCACACGATAAAAAAAATATCACGTGAGAAGACTCGTGATCGGTTGACAGCGTTATAGCCGTCAGTATTGTCACTCTTCATGGATGAAGATACAAAATTATTCAACCAATGAAAAATCAGTTCGCCGATGACGCGCCGAATGTTTGCAGGATTGTATCGGCTAACCGCGAACATACAGCTGCAACCAAAAAATAGGGGATACCCCTGATTTGGTGAGGTAGTGCAACGTTCGCCGAACCTAGTTCGGCTTGGTTCGGCTGTAGTTAGTTGCGGGCTTCCCACCAACTGATTCGCCGACACGTTCTGTAACCCTTTTTTGGGGTCTACGCATTCCTATCAACAGGTTCCCCACGATGTTTGTCAAACGGCATGTCACGTGACCATTGATGACCAATCAAGTATCTCAAACATTCTCCCTACCACCGTGCAAGTGCCAAGTCCTATATAAACTTGTACGGGCGATGGTCTGCGCAAAGCGATCCATCTGATTTTTGCAGAGAAGGTTCCTGCTCTTGTTCTACACCCAGCCATGACTCGTCTGTTCTCTGGAAGGGTGAGCAATAGCTTGCGTTTTTAAGCTCTACAACAGCGTTTCGATAACATTTAAACTTAAAACATTAATAGACAAAGAGAAAAACAGAGAAAGAGACTGAGACAGTAAGAGAGATATACTGACTGTTTGACTGACAGGGACAGAGAGAATTCTTGATTCAAATAGCCCAGAGGAACGTGATTGTTTATCTCTTGTGTTTCAGACTGCAGTGCCATTTAGCTACGAACTCTTGAAACCTCTTGACGTTGGAATGTCACTCGACATCACCGGCGAAACTTGGAAAGAAGGGTGCGTATAGCTATCACTATGTGTCATTTGCACAACGTGTAATTTGTCCTACGTCTCAATCGCACTACGTTAAATCAAATCAAATCAAATCAGTATTTCACATAGAGACATTGCAGTGGTGATGCATGTGACATAAAGACAAAGGAAAGACTACAACATTAATATTAAATTGGAATATATGTACTAATTAATAACATTGTTCTCAACTAAACACCGCTCTGCATACAAATCTCAGGATTTAGGACAGATGTGTAAAAAAGTCATACACACAAACTGCCATTAAATTTCGTTTAAAAATCACACAGTACCACATCGGAAATATGCCGTTCAGATGTAACCGATTCATAAACCCCAACACAGTCATTGAATCCCTCAAAAACAACAACAGGAGAACTTCCCCCTCATATGAAGACAGTAAGTACGATCGCCTACGGGCTAAAACCAAAACTATATATAATAACATTTTACCTATTTGGGAGTTTTCAAAACCACTATTACAACCACAGAACATACAACCTGACAGTATTGCTAAGGCTACCTGCCAAAGCTTCCACACCACCCACATAGAGGGGGAATCGAGACGAGGGTCGTGGTGTATGTGTGTGTGTGTGTGTCTGTCTGTGTTTGTGCGTGTGTGTGTGTGTATGTGTAGAGCGATTCAGACTAAACTACTGGACCGATCTTTATGAAATTTTACATGAGAGTTCCTGGGTATAATATCCCCAGACGTTTTTTTCATTTTTTTTATAAATGTCTTTTATGACGTCATATCCGGCTTTTTGTAAAAGTTGAGGCGGCACTGTCACACCTTCATTTTTCAATCAAATTTATTGAAATTTTGGCCAAGCAATCTTCGACAAAGGCCGGACTTTGGTATTGCATTTCAGCATCGAGGCTTAAAATTTAATTAATGACTTTGGTCATTAAAAATCTAAAAATTGTAATTAAAATTATTTTTTTTATAAAACGATCCAAAATTACTTTTATTTTATTCTTCATCATGTTCTGATTCCAAAAACATATAAATATGTTATATTCGGATTAAAAACAAGTTCTGAAAATTAAAAATATAAAAATTATGATTAAAAATAAATGTCCGAAATCGTTTTAAAAACAATTTCATCTTATTCCTTGTCGGTTCCTGATTCCAAAAACATATAGATATGATATGTTTGGATTAAAAACACGCTCAGAAAGTTAAAACGAAGAGAGGTACAGTAAAGCGTGCTATGCAGCACAGCGCAACTGCTACCGCGCTGAACAGGCTCGTCACTTTCACTGCCTTTTGCAC